>NC_037687.1:42866507-43100801 GCF_003255815.1 Theropithecus gelada | reverse complement strand
CCTCCCTCCCTCCCTCCCTCCCTCTCTCCTTCCCTCTCTCCTCCTTCCCTCCCTCCCTCCCTGCCTCCCTTCCTTCCTTCCTTCCTTTCCTTTCTTTGTTTTCTTTCTTTCTTTTTTTTGACATGGAATTTAGCTCTTGTTGCCCAGGCTGGAGCGCAGTGGCCTATCTCTGCTTACTGCAACCTCTGCCTCCTGGGTTCAAGCGATTGTCCTGCCTCAGCCTCCTGAGTAGCTGGGATTACAGGCATGCACCACCACACCTGGCTACTTTTGTATTTTTAGTAGAGACAGGGTTTCTCCATGTTGGTCAGACTGGTCTGGAACTCCCGACCTCAGGTGATCTGCCTACCTCAGCCTTCCAAAGTGCTGGGATTACAGGCGTGAGCCACTGCACCCAGCCAAGCCGAAAGCTTTTTAGATTTTGGCTTTAACGTTTAGGTCTTTACACCACCTGGAATTTTTGTAGGGTAGGATTCAATTTCATTTTTCCCCCAGGTATGTATTCAGTTATTATAGTATCATTTATTGGAAAGTTAATATTTTCTGCACTGATATGCAGTGCCATTTTAGTAAAAAAATCAAGTAAACATATATGTCTATGTCTTATTTCTGGATTCTGTTCCGCTGGTCTATTTGCCACTCCTCACAGTAATACCATACTGTCTTACTCACTGTAACTTTGTATTTGGAGCAAGTACACTCACCTTCTTTTTCCTCAAGAGCGTCTAGGCTGTTTGTGTTTCTTTGCATTTTCATGTCAATTTTTGAATTAGCTTGGTTGCACCCAAACGTCTCTTGGAATTTTGATGAAATTGCATTGTATGTATAATTTTATGAGTAGAAATTTGGAAACTCTTCTACACTTGATCTTAACCAAAAGGCCAGGAGACAATGCGGCACTCTTCTAATAACATGAACCTCTCAGTTGATGTAGGTCTTAGTGTTTCTCAACAAGGTCTTGCTTATCTCCTATAAATAGTTCTAGGCAAGTAGGAATCACATAATTCATTGTACAGAGTATTCCTTTGGCATTGACTGTCTGGAATCTGAGCAGTTCAGATAATGATCAATCATAATTTTAGCCTGGGGTTTTTTTTTTTTTATATTGAACACCTGTCTCCTCCCTGTCCTTGTCCCCTTCCTCCTCCTCCTCCTCCACCTCCTCGAAAAGCAGCTTTATTAGAAAGACTGAAATGTGTGGTAACTCGAACAGCTAGGTTGTACAAGAAAGAAATTGAAAATTCCCTTTCTGATGTCTTCCAAAACTTGAATTTCATTTAAATGCACCTTGTTCTTTCCTCAGACCTCTAACTTCACCCTGGAGTTGAGCAGAAACATAGCTTGCCTTTTCCCTCAAATCAATCTTGGACTCCAGACAAAGGGTTGGACCTTTGAGCCAATAAGCAGGTTACTGGTAACAGTACCTGAGGAAAGACAAAGCTGTGGGTGAGACGTTCTTTATATACGGTATCCTTCCACTCCTATCTTCTCCAGCTCTTTATGTACTAATATATTTTTAATATTTTCTTTTATTCTTGGACTCCTCAAATACATTTTTGGAAGTGGGGGATATGAAAATTAGGTATAGATTTACATATAATGTAGATATTTATTGCCTAATATTTTTGTGTTAGTAACATCTGGTACAATCAAGCCTGCTTTTTATGGTATCTTTTATTCTTCTCACTTGCCACGTTTCTTTTCTTTTTTTTTTTTTTTTTTTTAGATTAGAGTCTCACTCTGTTGCCCAGGCTGGAGTGCAGTGGTGCGATCTTGGGTCACTGCAAGCTCTGCCTCCTGGGTTCGCCATTCTCTTGCCTCAGCCTCCGGAGTAGCTGAGACTACAGGCGCCCGCCACCACGCCCGGCTAGTTTTTTGTATTTTTAGTAGAGACGGGGTTTCACCATGTTAGCCAGGATGGTCTCGATCTCCTGACCTCGTGATCCGCCCGTCTCGGCCTCCCAAAGTGCTGGGATTACAGGCTTGAGCCACCGCGCCCGGCCCCACGTTTCTTTTTTAACTACCCTTTTCTCTTCCTCACCTCTCACCTCCACTGTGCTATATGAGGTAATTTCTGCCTCTACATCTTTGCCATATTTTCTTACCAACTCTTTAGTTCACATATTGTCTTCATTGGAAAAAAAACATCTCAGATTATTTTACCCATACTAGTCTTATCTCTCTGTGATACGGCATAAAGAACGTGATCTTAAGTATCAGAAAAATGTGGCATCTGATTTCACCCATACCACTTGTGAGTTGTTTAACCTGTGAAGAAGAGATAATAATTTTCTCTCAGTGTTGTCAACATTGAAATAATTTATGTGCACAACACTTGATACACATCAGGTGTTGAGTAAATGTTATTTCCCTTCTTTACTTTTCATTCTTGGGACCTCTATAGCAATTACAATAGAAAGCATTTAACTAAATAGCTTTGGTTTTTCCCAAAATATCTTATATGTAAGTTTTGCTCCCTACCTACATTGTAAATCATTTAGAACAGGATTTTGACTTTCAGTTCTCTTATATGTAACTTTTCAATCCATTTTAAATTTGTTTTGCTTTGATTTGGGGATCTATATTCAGTTTTTTCTCATTTACCTAGTCTTATTCCCATATCATTTATTCAGTGATAACTTACTTGCTTTTCCCTTACTTTGTACTGCCTACTTGGTGATATTATAAATAGTGATATTCAAATAGTTATATATTTGAATTTTTTTTCCAGTTTTGATTTATGTCTCTGTGCTTCTTCCTGAACCATGTTTATATTTTCTTTCAAAAACCTTTGAATACATGATGAAATGTGTCACTTCTTAAGAGTGCTGTATTTGGCCAGGCCAGTGGCTCATGCCTATAATCCCAGAACATTGAGAGGCCAAGGCAGGTGCATCACCTGAGGTCAGGAGTTCGAGACCAGCCTGGACAACATGGTGAAATCCCATTTCTACTAAAAATACAAAAATTAGCCAGGGCATGGTGGCAGGTACCTGTAATTCCAACTACTCGGGAGGCAGGAGAATCGCTGGAACCTGGGAGACAGAGGCTGTAGTGAGCCAAGATCGTGCCACTGCACTCCAGCCTAGGTGACAGAATGAGACTGTCTCCAAAAAAGCAATAAAAACAAAAAAGATTGCTGTATTCTTTATTTTCATTTCTAAATTTGTTTCCTTATTACAACAAATTTAGAAAACAGTAGGATAAAGAAAAAACAAAGGTCATCTGTAATCCTATCAATTAGATGTAGCTACCATCAAATTGTTATAGCAAATACTTAGAATTCTTTTTTTAATATGATCATTGTGTAGCTATTGATCTGTGTAACCTGTGTTTATTATGCCCAAATACATATAAACAGCTGTCCATGTTAACATTTATCTTTATCATGAATTGTAATGGCCTCATAGAGTTATTTCACCAAGTCTTTTTTGTTGAATATAGTTTGCTTACAAATTATTGCCTTTCTAAATAACCATCTACTTTGGCCAAATGCTAGTGCTTGTTTTTTTCCTTTTCAGTAAAATTATAATTATATACATAATTAATGAATATATTTTTCTTATAAAAATAATTTATATATTATAGAGGGGCTCAAGTCTTGTGCAGCCACAGTCCCCAATCCGAGGTATCTACCCAAACGTAGCCACTGTTATTGGTTAATTATTCATTTTGTTAACCTTTATTCTATGCATTTAAGTACATACATATATACATACATGTACATTTCACTAAAAAGTGAAATTATAGGAATAATAGCATATGTGTATTTTATTTTATTTTATTTTATTTTATTTTATTTTATTTTATTTTATTTTATTTATTTTTGAGATGGAGTTTTGTTCTTGTTGCCCAGGCTGGAGTGCAATGGCACAATCTCGGCTCACCACAGCCTCTGCCTCCAGGGCTCAAGCAATTTTCCTGCCTCAGCCTCCCTAGTGTCTGGGATTATAGGCATGTGCCACCACATCCCGCTAATTTTGTATTTTCAGTAGAGACAGGGTTTCTCCATGTTGGTCAGGCTGGTCCCAAACTCCCGACCCCAGGTGATCCACCTGCCTTGGCCTCCCAAAGTGCTGCGATTACAGGCGTGAGCCCGGCTGAGTATATGTATTTTAAATGTCAGTAAATACTTCCAAATTAAATTTCAAATTGGCTTGATCACTTCACAGTACACTCAGTTGTCTCTAACAGAATCAGCTTTTCTAACTGCCAGTTAGGTCACTTATTGCTGCAAAAGGTACAAAATAGCACTTAGAACAAATAATGATTTCATTTCATTTCAGCCAGCTATTCTTTTTTTGTTTGTTTGCTTGAGACTAAGTTTCGCTGTTGTCACCCAGGCTGGAGTTTAATGGCATGATCTCTGCTCACTGCAGCCTCCACTTCCTGGGTTCAAGCAATTCTTCCTCAGCCTCCCAAGTAGCTGAGATTACAGGCGCCTGGCACAATGCCCAGCTAATTTTTTTTGTATATTTAATGGAGATGGGGTTTCACCATGTTGTCCAGGCTGGTCTCCAACTCCTGACCTCAGGTGATTCGCCCACCTAGGCCTCCCAAAGGGCTGGGATTATAGGCATGAGCCACGTCTGGCCTAAGCTAGCTATTCTTTTTTTTTTTTTTTTTTTTTTTTTTGAGACGGAGTCTCGCTCTGTCGCCCAGGCTGGAGTGTAGTGGCCGGATCTAAGCTCACTGCAAGCTCCGCCTCCCGGGTTCACGCCATTCTCCTGTCTCAGCCTCCCGAGTAGCTGGGACTACAGGCCCCCGCCACCTAGCCCGGCTAGTTTTTTGTATTTTTAGTAGAGACGGGGTTTCACCGTGTTAGCCAGGACGGTCTCAATCTCCTGACCTCGTGATCCACCCGTCTCGGCCTCCCAAAGTGCTGGAATTACAGGCTTGAGCCACCGCGCCCGGCCTAAGCTAGCTATTCTTAACCTTGGTTGCTAACCTCTGGTCCCACTCTCAGCAATTCTGATTTAATTGGTCTGGGGTATGGCCTGAGCATCACCATTTTTCTCATTATCATTTTATGACTAATCAAGCAAAGCAGTGGGAATGAAGAAGGAACAGAGAAATCTGTAACTGGTTGTGATCGATTAGTTGTAAACACCACTTGCACTTGGACTAGCCAACCCCAATTTGTAAAAGGTCACCAGATGTCTCTAATGCACTACCGCAATTGAGAACTGATGAATTCAATGCACAGAAGCTGATAGAAAACATTAAAATTTCATTTGATGCGGAATGGGTTCAAATTTTGGAATATTTAAAAAACTACCCAAGAGGCCGGGTGCAGTGGCTCATGCCCGTAATCCCAGTGCTTTGGGAGGAAGGTGGGCGGATCACCTGAGGTCGGGAGTTCGAGACCAGCCTGGCCAACATGGTGAAACCCTGTCTCTACCAAAAATACAAAAATTAGCTGGGTGTGGTGGTGGGCACCTATAGTCCCAGCTACTTGGGAGGCTGAGGCAGGAGACCCCTTGAACCTGGGAGGTAGAGATTGCAGGGAGCCAAAAGCGCACAACAGTATACTCCAGATAAGGCTGTCAAAAAAAAAAAAAAAAAAAAAAAAAAAATCAAGTAAGATGCTGTCTCAAAAAATAAAAATCAAAATAAAAAATAAAAAGCTACCCAAGTGATTCTAATGTACACTCACGAATGAGAATCGCTGAGTTAGACAGTCGTGATTCATTTTATGGAGCTGAGCACAGTAACTGTGGAAGAAAAATCAAAGTCATGTATCAAGAAAGGGGCAGAAGGAGTAGTTTTGGTGGAGGCAGTCAACAATATCTGCCATACCTGTGCACTTGCTAGCAATTTATTGTATGAAAATACACTGGTCTCGCCGGGCGCGGTGGCTCAAGCCTGTAATCCCAGCACTTTGGGAGGCCGAGACGGGCGGATCACAAGGTCAGGAGATCGAGACCATCCTGGCTAACATGGTGAAACCCCGTCTCTACTAAAAATACAAAAAAACTAGCCGGGCGAGGTGGCGGGCGCCTGTAGTCCCAGCTACTCGGGAGGCTGAGGCAGGAGAATGGCGTAAACCCGGGAGGCGGAGCTTGCAGTGAGCTGAGATCCGGCCACTGCACTCCAGCCTGGGCGACAGAGCGAAACTCCGTCTCAAAAAAAAAAAAAAAAGAAAGAAAATACACTGGTCATCTTAGCCGTGTCTTGGGGGAGAGAAAACCTAAAGTATATGGTACATACACATACCACGTTTAATCAGCAGTCTTCTTTTTTTAAAAAAAAAAAAAGCTTTCAAAAGCTTTGGGTTTTGTAAATTGTAAATTTTTTTGCATTTTTTTTTTTTTTTTTTTTTTTACAGAGTGAGTTGCTCAGGCTGGAGTATAAGAGTGCAGTGGCAAGATCTCAGCTCACTGCAGCTTTTGCCTCCCAGTTTCAAGTGATTCTCCTGCCTCAGCCTCTTGAGTAGCTGAGATTACAGGCACACACTGCCACACCCAGCTAATATTTGTATTTTCAGTAGAGATGGGGTTTTGCCTTGTTGGCCAGGCTGGTCTCGAACTCCTGACCTCAAGTGATCCTCCTGCCTCGGCCTCCCAAAGTGCTGGGATTATAGGCGTGAGGCACCGCACCCAGCCTTTTATGTTTTATTTTTATCTTCACCAGTTCTTTTGCTTTTTTTAATGTTGAGATTCTTTTGTTGTGATATTGAATTCAAATCTGTTTTATATTATTTTTATACAAGCATTTAATTCTATCAGTTACTTTTTATCTGGTAATTTCTTGATGTCCAGTTTTTGATATGTATCTTGCTCTTGTTTGCCTCATTTTTAGGCTATTTGTGTTTCCATTTAGTTTCATATTTAACATGAGAATTATTTAGGAATATGTTTGTTAACTTATAATTTTTATTAAATTTGAAACTTATAGAAGTTACAAGAATAGCATAAAGTATTCCTGCATACCAGTTACTCGCATTCACCAGTTGTTACCTTTTGCCTATTTGCATTATCATTCTCATATGAAATTATTTTCTTCTCTCTCTCTCTCCTTCTGTCTCTACACACACACACACACACCCACACACACTCCACACACATTTTATCTGTACCGTTTAAGACTAAGTTGCAGATATTTTGCCCCTTTATTTCCTAACAACAAGAATATTCTCTTACATAACCCACAGTACAGTTATTAAAATTTTAACATTTATATGATACTCTAATCCATATTTAAAATTTTTGACTCATCCCAGTAATGTTCTTTATAACAAACTACCCTACCCTCTCCCCTCATCTATCCAGGATCCACTTTAAAATCACACTTTAAATTTATTAATTATGTCTCTCTAGTCTTCTTTAATCTGGAAGAGTTGCTCCCTCTTTGTCTTTCGTGATCTTGGCATTTTTGAAGAGGAGAAGCCAGTTATTTTGTAAAAAGTCCCTTAATTTGGGTTTGTCTTATGGTTTATCATGCTTACATTCAGGCTATGAATTTTGTGGCAGGAATAGCATAAAGGTAATATCGTATTCTTCTTGCTGCATCATCTTGGGAGATTCATGATGTTGACTTATTCCATTTCTGGAGCTGTTAACTTTGATAATTTGTTAAGGGGATATCTACCATGTTTCTCCACTGTAATATTGACAGTTGTCTATTTGTAATTAATAGATAATTTGTGGAGATATACTTTGTAACTGTATAAATAACTGGTCACCAGACTTTTCCCCACTAGTTTAACATCCACCCATTGATAATTATTCCTGGGTCTGTTATTAGTAAGATGTAATAGTAATAATGGGAGGGTTTTTTTTGTTTGATTTCTATCGCCATTATTTTGTCTGTATTAATTAGTTGGCATTCTGCTATAAAGAAGAGCTTTCCCTTCTCTCCTACTTATTCATTTGTTTATGTCAATATGAATTCATAGATGTTTACTTTCCTCAATGGGTTATAATCTGTTATTTATTTTTAAACTCAAATTGTTCCAGATTTGGCCAACAGGAACGCATTCCAGCTGGCTTCTGTGTTCCTTTGACTTGTCTTCATTATTCTTTGAGCATTTCCTTACTTCCTGGAATGACAAGATGTTCCAGGCTCGTTCTTAAATACTGTCTTAGCTCCAGCCTGGAATGAATCGTTTCTCTAAAGAGCTCTGGTTCCTTGGAATGTGAATATTTGGAAACCAAGATCTAGATGATGGGACTGCAGTGTTCATTCTTGTCACAACGTGTTCCATATTTGTGTCTTCCTTCTGTAGGACTTAGAAACCTGGCTTCCATCATCCTCATTATATTTACGAATTTGTTCAAGTCTAGAATTTATAAATACAGAATGTGAGTATGCTAACCTCTACTATAGTAAAAATCAAGCATACTAAGTAGGGTTCAGTATTTGCTTATAGTTCTCTTTATCTTTTTGTTTGTATTTATTTATTTATTTTTAAGACGGAGTCTTACTGTTTTTCCAGGCTGAAGTGCAGTGGCACAATCTTGGCTCACTGCAACCTCCGCCTCCTGGGTTCAAGCGATCCTCTTGCCTCAGCCTTCTGAGTAGCAGGGACTACAGGCATGCATCACCATACCAAGCTAATTTTTTGTAGTTTTAGTAGAGACGGTTTTTCAGCATGTTGTCCAGGATGGTCTTGATCTCTTGACCTTGCAGTCCACCTGCCTCCGCCTCCGAAAGTGCTGCGATTACAGGCATGAGCCACCATGCCTGGCCTTTTTTTTTTTTTTTGAGACGGTGTCTCGCTTTGTCGTCCAGGCTGCAGTGCAGTGGCATGACCTCAGCTCACTGCCACCTCCGCCTCCCTGTTCCAGTGATTCTCCTGCCTCAGCTTCCTGAGTTGCTGGGATTACAGGCGCCCACCACCACACCCGGCTAATTTTTGTATTTTTAGTAGAGACGGGGTTTCGCCATGTTGGTCAAGCTGGTCTTTAACTCCTGACCTCAAGCAAGCCACCCACCTTGACCTCCCAAAGTGCTGGGATTACAGGCATGAGCCACCGCACACGGCCAACTTCTCTTTATCTTTAGACTGGGAGTACATAGTCAAAATATTGTGTTCTAATTTACTTGGATTTGGTTTTTTCCCCCATTAAGTTTGCTTTTGTTATTCATTTGAAATACATTTAAGTTTGTTCCTACCATTTGGCCTTTTTTGTTACTGTATTCTTGGTGACTTGATTGTATGAGTATGTAAAAATATTAGCATGCTTCCAAAAGTTAAAACTAGCTGGGTGCGGTGGCTCATGACTGTAATCCCAGCACTTTGGGAGGCTGAGGCAGGTGGATCACTTGAGGCCGGGAGTTCAAGACCAGCCTGGACACATAGGGAAACCCCATCTCTACCAAAAAATACAGTAATTAGCCAGGAGTGGTGGTGCACACCTGTAATCCCAGCTACTCGGGAGGCTGAAGCAGGAGAATCACTTGAACCCGGGAGGTGGAGGTTGCAGTGAGCCAAGATCATGCCACTGCATTCCAACCTGGGTGACAGAGTGAGATCCAGTCTCAAAAAAAAAAAAAAAGTTAAAACTATGCATAAAGGTAAAGTTAGAGCATCATCACTCTGCTCCTCCCACAACCCTTGTTTTGGTGAGTATTAGTGGGCTCAACTGTGCCCCTTCCAAAATTCATATGTTGAAAGCATAAATCCCAGTGCCTTAGAATGTGAATGTATTTGGAAACAGGGTCTTTAAAGAGATAATTCAGTTAAAATGAGGCTATTAAGGTGAGCACTCATTCGACCTGACTCCTAGCTTTATAAGGGAGGAAATTTGGACACACAGAGAGATGTCAAGGATAGACACAGAGGAAAGACCATGTGAGTGCATAGCAAGAAACAGACCATCTGCAAGCCAAGGCGAGAGGCCTCAGAAGAAACCAAAGCTACAATCAGCATAATCTTGGACTAATGTCCATAACTGTGAACAAAAAAATTTCTGTTATTTAAGCCATCCAGTCTGTGGTATTTTATTATGGCAGCCCTAGCAAACTAATACAGTGAGTTATTTCCTCCTGGGTCATACTATATACCTGTCTCCCTGGGTTATGCTGAGATTGGACCCTCATTATACATCTATAATGAGGATTGAGCATTTCCTTACTTCCTGGAATGAGAAGATGTTCCAGGCTCATTCCTAAATACTATCTCAGCAGACAGAACATTTCTGGTGGATCTTACAGAGCATGAGCATGCCCTTTGCACTACTCCAGGTTATGTTATCTTAGGGTTTTCAACCAGAGGAAAACTAATTTCTCAAATGCTGGATTGCAAGTTATTTCCACTAGTAAGAGAGGTCACCACAGTAACTTAGGAGTTCAAGATTGCCAGTTTCATCTGGGTCCTATCCATATGTATCAACTCCAAATTTCAGGATCCCATTCTTTGCCAGTCAGTCTTCTTTCACATGATAAATTTGACAAGACTGTGAATTCAACATTCATCACAATTCAGGAAACTGAGCAATTGTGTGTTTTTCAGCAATGTCAGCCCTATGGCTACAAGAAAGGGGAGATTCTTTTTTTTTTTTTTTTTTTTTTTGAGACAGAGTCTCGCTCTGTCGCCCAGGCTGGAGTGCAGTGGCCAGATCTCAGCTCACTGCAAGCTCTGCCTCCTGGGTTTATGCCATTCTCCTGCCTCAGCCTCCCGAGTAGCTGGGACTACAGGCGCCCGCCACTTCGCCCGGCTAGGTTTTTTTTTGTATTTTTTAGCAGAGACAGGGTTTCACCATGTTAGCCAGGATGGTCTCAATCTCCTGACCTCGTGATCCACCCGTCTCAGCCTCCCAAAGTGCTGGGATTACAGGCTTGAGCCGCTGCGCCTGGCCAAGGGGAGATTCTTTTAGGATTTTTATGGAAATGCTTTCATTCTCAGATTGTGACTTGAACTGAGAGTTAATAAACCTGAACTTATCGGCTTCTCTTTATGCATTTAAGTTAACGTAAGTTAATCCATCCCACACCGCAGTCCTTATATCATTACTGCCATAATGGTCAAGTACAGCAACTGTTTAGCTCCCAAGGCATGTGCTTTAATTGACACTTCATTCCAATCAACCATGGCCTAATTCATTGTAACGTTACTGCATGCCATGAATTTCTACCAACCCAAATCCCATTGGCATGGAACTCTGCACTGCAGTCAATCCCAAAGGATTAGCAAAAAGATACTAAAAGGCGTGACCAAACTAATCCCAGAGTTCCGTCTTTACAGGCCTTTCACCTGGAACCACATCAGGTACCAATTCTGTTGCAGTCAATATCTAATCAAGGAACAGAAAACACACAGTAATTTGAACTAGGAAAGTTAAATATAAAAAATTATTAACTATCATGGAACTAGAGTAACAAAGGATTGACCAGTAAGAAGTAAAGGAAACTCAAAAAACCATGGGAATTATAGCCATAAAGAGCAGCCATTGATCGGGCATGATGCCTCACATCTGTAATCCCAACACTTGGGGAGGCTGAGGTGGGAGGATAGCTTAAAGCCAGGAGTTTCAGACCAGATCCTGTCTCTACAAAAAGAAAAATAAAACAGCCAATTAGCTAGGTGTGGTGCATGTGCCTGTATTCCTAGCTACTTGGGAGGCTGAGGAGGGAGGATGGCTTCAGCCTAGGAGTTTGAGGCTGCAGTGAGCTATGATTGTACCTGGGTACCTGGATGACTCCAGCCTGGGTGACAGAGTGAGACCTTGTCTCTAAAAAAATTTTTAAAAATAATAATAAGATCAGCCACTACTAATGGTAGAGAGTCCAAGGAAGAAGCCCTCCCAAGGCTAACATCTAGGCCTTGTTGGAGAGTGCACATCTGTGGCTTACTGAATGACAGTAATTGCTGTGGTAAAGGGCTGAGACTAAGATGAGGCAAGTGAGACAGTGAGAAGCACTCACCGTCAGATGTAGCTACACTTGCATGACGCTGAGACGGAATGCCTCAAATTTTGCATTCTGGGTTCCGCATTCTTAAGACAGTCATCGTCAAGGTTATATGTGCAGGGTTGGCATCTGAGAGCGAATGCCTCAAGTTTTGTGCCTCACTTGCCTTAGCCATGTCCTGTTCCTGCTGTGGAATTTGCTGGAAATCTGCCCTCTAGAATTTGCCAGGAATCCATCCTGTGGGGCAGACTGGGTTGTCTTACCAGAAGCATTTGCTACAAAACTTTCAGACGAGGCTACTGGGTGCTGCTGGCCACTGTGTACTTTAAGAGCCGGGAGCTAGAGAAGCTGCTTGACTGAGGAAGCCTGGTAAAGTCACTCATGCTGCAGGAACTGGGTACTGGGGAAACTGAATATGCTGCAGGAGGTGGACCTGGATGCTGGAGCCACCTGCCAGGCAAACACACCAGAACCAGAAGGGAATGCCCCTTCCTCTTGCAGTGTCTTTCAGACATCCACTACTGGCAAAGCTTAACATTGTTCTGGCAAGGAAAAATATTTCTATAGCCCAGGTCTACTTTTGCAGAGTGAAAAAATGGTGAATAAAGGGTGAATTTGGAACTTAGGGGCAATACATTGACAACTGGCATATAGTCTTTTAAGAGTTTTAAAGTTCATTTTTATTTTTATTTTTATTTATTTTTATTTTTTTATTTTTTGAGACGGAGTCTCGCTCTGTCGCCCAGGCTGGAGTGCAGTGGCCGGATCTCAGCTCACTGCAAGCTCCGCCTCCCGGGTTCACGCCATTCTCCTGCCTCAGCCTCCCGAGTAGCTGGGACTACAGACGCCCGCCACCTAGCCCGGCTAGTTTTTTGTATTTTTTAGTAGAGACGGGGTTTCACCGTGTTAGCCAGGATGATCTCGATTTCCTGACCTCGTGATCCACCCGTCTCGGCCTCCCAAAGTGCTGGGATTACAGGCTTGAGCCACCGCGCCCGGTCTAAAGTTCATTTTTTAAAATGTAAGTCATTTATCTAGGACTGACTTTGCTGTTTAGGTATGACATGAGATAGGGATATAATACTTTTCAAAAATATTATTTATTTATTTATAGAGACAGAGTCTCACTCTGTCACACATGCTGGAGTGTAGTAGTTCGATCTCGGCTCACTGCAACCTCCACCTCCCAGGTTCACGTGATTCTCCTGCCTCAGTCTCCTGAGTAGCTGGGACTATAGACATGTGTCAGCACACCCAGCTACTTTTTGTATAATACTTTTTTAAATGGATAGATGATTATATCTTTTGAATTTTTCCATATAGGCAATCATAAGATCTGCAAACATCAGTTTTGTTTCTTGCTTTCGAGTACTTACATGTTTTATTTGCTACAGCCTTTATGGACATGCACATATTTGATGTGTCCCTTCCTGGTTTTTGTAGGTACTGTTCGCCAGAATGAGGAAATTACCTTCTACTCATAGCTTGTTCAAATTTTGTGTTTCTTCGTACAGTAACTGGATTTTGGGTTTTATCAAATTCTCTGATTGTTGTAGACAAATGTGCATTTTTCTCTCTAATCTGTTAATATAATTAAGCGATTTTTTAATGTTGAAGCAACCTTGTATTCCTTGGATAAAATCAACTTATTCATAAAGTTTGCTTTTTTAATTATTGTATTCAGATTGCTAGAGTTTTATTTAGCGTGTGTGTGTGTGTGTGTGTGTGTGTATTCATAAGTTATATTAGCCCCAAGTTATTCTCTTTTCATATTTAGTATTTTGCCTTATTTGGTATCATGGCTATTAGACTACTTTCTTCAGATAAATTGAAACATGTTCTTTCTGTTTCTTTTTTCTTCTTTTCCCCTCAAAGTTTGAGTTTTTTTCCAGAAGTATTTTATATATTCAGATACATAAAATCTTTTTAGGTTAAGTGATAATACCCATATAACCACCATGAAGATTAGAAAAATACAACATCGGCCGGGCGCGGTGGCTCAAGCCTGTAATCCCAGCACTTTGGGAGGCCGAGACGGGTGGATCACAAGGTCAGGAGATCGAGACCATCCTGGCTAACCCGATGAAACCCCGTCTCTACTAAAAAATACAAAAAACTAGCGGGGTGAGGTGGCGGACGCCTGTAATCCCAGCTACTCCGAGGCTGAGGCAGGAGAATGGCGTAAACCCGGCAGGCGGAGCTTGCAGTTAGCTGAGATCCGGCCACTGCATTCCAGCCTGGGTGACACAGCGAGACTCCGTCTCAAAAAAAAAAAAAAGAAAAAAAAGAAAAATACAACATCGCTAGTACCACAAAGCCATCTGCCTGCCCAAATCAAATTCATCTCTTTCACTCTCTCTCCACTGAAGTGTAACTATTAAGTAGATTTTGTAAAAATCATTCTCTGCTCTTACAATTTTTTGCCAACTTTGTATAACTCCCTAAAGAATATTATACAGCTTTGCCTGCTTTTAAACTTATATAAATTGAATCATAATATATGTGTCCTTTTTAAGTTTTGTTTTGTTTTGTTTTGAGACAGAGTCTCACTCTGTCGCCCATGCTGGAGTGTGGTGGCACAATCTCATCTCACTGCAACCTCCACCTCTCGATTCAAGTGATTCTCCTGCCTCAGCCTCCCAAGTAGCTGGGATTACAGGCATGAACCGCCACGCCTAGCTAATTTTTTGTATTTTTTGGTAGAGACGGGGTTTCACTATGTTGGCCAGGCTGGTCTCGAACTCCTGACCTCAAACGATCCACTCGCCTCGGCCTTCCAAAGTGCTAGGATTACAGGCGTGAGCCACCGCACCTGGCCCATGTTGAATAGTTTAGATATATCTTGTTATCTCCACTATTTCATAACCTTTGTGACTGTATCAGTGTATTTTGTCCAACATATTTTTTATGTGGATAATTGGTGGTTTCCAGCATTTTACTCTTAATAAAACTGTTGTGAACATTCTAGTGGATGTTTTACCTAGGAGTGGAATTGCTGGGTAATAGGGAAATATGCATGTTAGCCTAGATAACCAAATTCTTTCAAAGTGGTTGTATGAAAAAGTAGTCTACTTCTAACAGTGTATATTTGCCGCCGCCTTTGCCACATTTTTGCCACATCTTTACCAACATTTGGAATAGTCACACTTTTTACCTACCTAATATACTTAGTAATATCTAATTATGGTGTTAATTTGCATGACCATGACTACTAATGCAACAGAACATCTTTTCATTTGCATTATCTTTTGTCTCCTTTTCCCATTTTTTTCCCAAGATTTGTTCATTTAGGCAAAATTCACATGAGATACACTTAACCATTTTAAAGCGCATAATTCAGTGGTATTTAGTATAACTTCAGTGGTATTTGCTGTATTCATAATATTGTGCAACTATCGATTCTCTCTAGTTTTAAACCTTTTTCATCTGCCTGTAGAAATACCCTGTACCCGTTTGAAGCACAGACTTTTAACTTGGATGAGTTTAAATGGATGTATTCTTTTCTTTCATTGCTTGTGCTTTAGGTGTCAAATCTAAGGATTAACTGTGAAATCTGAGGTCATGAAGAATTAGAAATCCTGTTTTTTTGAAAGAGTTTTATGATTTAGCACTTCTGTTTAGGTTGTTGATCCATCTCAAGCTCACATTTTATATTTGCATGTGTTTATCCCATTGTCCCAATACCATTTCCATGCAGTGGACTTACTGTCCTTCTGGGAAATCTATTAGTCATAGATGTTTGGGTTTATTTCTGGTTTTTCAGTTTTATTCCATTAGTTTACAAGTCTGTTCTTATGCCAGTCCTATGGATTACTGTAGCTTTGTAGTAGTAAGTGTTACAATTGGAAGAAGTGAGTCCTACTTTTTCATTTTCAATACACATTGCAGTTCCATATGGATTTGGGGCACGCATTGCAGTTCCATATGGATTTGAGGAGTGGCTTTTCATTTTTTTTCTTTTTTGAGATGGAGTCTTGCTGTGTCGCCCAGGTTGGAGCAGTGGCAAAATCTCGGATCACTGCAACCTCCGCTTCCTGGGTTCCAACAATTATCCTGCCTCAGGCTCCTGAGTAGCTGGGATTACAGGCACGTGCCACCACGCCCAGCTAACTTTTTTACTTTTAGTAGAGACAGGGTTTCACCATGTTGGCCAAGCTAGTCTCAAACTCCTGACCTTGTGATCCACCCGTCTCTGTCTCCCAAAGTGCTGGGATTACAGGCGTGAGCCACCGCGCCCGGCCTGGCTTTTCATTTCAAAGGCCACTAAAGTGTTAATAGAGATTGCATTGAATCTGCAGATTATTTTAGCGAGTATTTTCATCTTCATGTTAAGTCTTCCAATCCATGAACATGGGATTTTAATCTCTTGCGTCTCCAACTGATGTACTGCAATTCATTTCTGGTACTAGCTACCCAGAGTTAGTGTCAGACTCCATAGGTTTTAGCATATAGTCCCCAGTAAATCTGCCCTTACTTTAGGCCAACTAGCTACAATTCCAGTAAGTTCCCATGACTCCCTCCCCCTCCCCCCTTCATTGAGTAATTTACTACAACTCACAGAATTCAGGAATGCACTAAAAATTATAGTTTTATTTTGAAAGATAAGGATACAAATTAGGAACAGCCCAGTAAAGAGACACATAGAGAAAGGTCTGAAAGGGATCTATACACAGTTTCTATGCCCTTTCCTGGTAAAAGCAGGTGTGTCACCCTCCAAACACATTGATATGTTCACCAACAAGGAAGCTCCACTGAACTTTGGGGTGGAATTTCATTATGTAGGCATGATTGATTAATCATTGGCCACATGATTGAACCCAGTCTCCAGCCCCACTTTCTTCCTCAGAGATTGGGCTAGCTAAAAATATTTTTGATGACTGCCCCAATTCCGAAGCTACTCAGGGGTCCACCATGAGTTACCACATTAGCATAAACTCAGGTGTGATCCATAACAAAGACACGTCTAGCTCTGTGCTAGGAACCCTAGGACAAAGACCTGACAAATTATTACACAGGGCACAAACAAGACCGGGAGTGAAAATGACAATGTCTTCCTATTTATTTAGTGGTTTCTTTTCTCTTGGATCATTTAGCTTTTTTTGTTGTTTGTTTGTTTGTTTGTTTTGTTTGAGACTGAGTCTTGCTCTGTTGCCCAGACTGGAGTTCAGTGGCATGATCTCGGCTCACTGCAAGCTCCACCTCCTGGGTTCAAGTAGTTCTCCTGCCTCAGCATCCCAAGTAGCTGGGATTACAGGCACACACCACCACGCCTGGCACACCACCATGCCTGGCGCACCACCACGCCTGGCGCACCACCATGCCTGGCTAACAGTTTTGTATTTTTAGTAGGGACGGGGTTTCACCATGTGGGCCAGGCTGATTTTGAACTCCTGACCTCAAGTGAACTGCCCGCCTTGGCCTCCCAAAGTGCTAGGATTACAGACTTGAGCCACTGCACCCAGCCCATTTAGCTTTTTATTAATGATTTGAGAAAGATCTTATATTTTACATGCTAGTTCTTTGACAGTTAAATATTTTGTAAATATCATCACCCATTCTGTGACTTGCATCTTTTTAACAGATTTTATTCATAAGTGAGCTGTGAATCACACTTATATTGTTACACAACTTTGTTTTCCATGTAATTAATATTACCTTTTTGTCCATATATTTATCACTAATTTATATTCAAAAGCTACTGGAAAATAAATCTCTTCCCGGTATGTTCTGTCAGCTTCTTAGGTTTAGAAACATCTCTTCTACGATCCTTTTTTTCTCTACTGACTGCTTGTACCACTATTACTCTAGAATTCTGTCTTCTTAAATTCACTGCCCTTCTGTGTTGTTTCTTAGATTCCTTGCCTTCTTGTTTCTTGGTCTGGTTCTTCTTCTTGATATTGGTGGCATGTGAGAAAGGATGAATGAGAATTAAATTTTGTGAGTTCTAGTATATTTTTCAACCACTATATTGATTCTTTGGCAGGGCATGGAATTCTTAAAATATTAAGAATTCTTTATTTTCTTAATATTTTAAAATATTAAAAATATTTTTCCTCAGAATTTTAAAGTTATGATTTCTGTCTTATAGTATTATTTAGAACTACAAAGCCATTTTCATTCCTGGTCTTTGGTTTATACCCTGTCTTTGCATTTTGGAGCCTTTTAGGGTATTTTCTTTGTTTCCAGTGTCCTAGAACCTAATAAAAATATATCTAAATGTAAATCATGTTTTTTAATGCTACATACCAAGTGGGCCCATTAAATATGGAGAGAGTCATGTCTTTCAGGTCTAGGAAGTTTCCCTTAATGCTACTTTTTAGAACAATCTGTATTTTCTGTTTCCTTTGAAAAATTTCAAACAGAGAAAAAAAAAGACTATTCCAGTGAATTCTGAATACCCGTTTTCTTCCTCTGTTTGGGCCACTGTAACAAAATACCATAAACTAGTTATCTTATGAACAAAATAAACTGATTTCTCACAGTTGTGAAGGCTGGAAAGTACATGATCAAGATGTTGGCAGATTCAGTGTCTGGTAAGGACCTGCTTTCTGCTTCATAGTTGGCACCTTCTCTCTGTCCTCACATGGTAGAAAGGGAAAGGCAGTCCTCCGGGTCCTCTTTTATAAGGATACTAGTTACATTCATGAGGGCTCTGCGTTCATGACCTAATCACTTCCCAAAGGCCGTACCTCCTTACCCCATTACATTAATACCTAAAGTTCAACATTTCATTTGGGGGTTGGGAGGACACAAACATTCGGACTCTATCATCCATCACCCAAATTCTTCAGTTGTTGCCATTTTGCCACATTTCCTTTATCTTTATTAATACACATACATACACATTTTTTTCTGAGTCATTTGAAAATATGTTGGGGACATCTTCACATTTTACCATTAATAATTTTAACATATATCTCCATAGTATTAACAATATATCTCCAACCTAAGAAAATTAAAATGGACTTACTAATATTCTTAAGCATTTTATGTTTAGACAGCTCCAGTGGTTTTCAAACTCTCTTTAGCTGCTATTGTGTTTCTTTGTTTATTTGTTTGTTTGTTTTACTTGGGTGTGTGTTTGCGTGATCTAGGATCCAGTCAAGATTTATATATTGGTTTTGTCATTGGATCTCTTTAGTCTCTTTTATTCTGGAGCAGTCTCTCATTTTTTGTTTTATATGACATGAATTTTTTGGTGTTTTTTGAGACAGAGTTTCACTCTTGTTTCCCAGTCTGGAGTGCAATGGTACGATCTTGTCTTACCACAACCTCCGCCTCCTGGGTTCAAATGGTTCTGCCCCAGCCTCCTGAGTAGCTGGGATTACAGGCATGCAGTACCACAGCTGGCTAATTTTGTATTTTTTTTTTTTTTTTTTTTTGAGACGGAGTCTCGCGCTGTGTCACCCAGGCTGGAGTGCAGTGGCGCGATCTCGGCTCACTGCAAGCTCCGCCTCCCAGGTTCAGGCCATTCTCCTGCCTCAGCCTCCGAGTAGCTGGGACTACAGGCGCCCGCCACCACGCCCGGCTAGTTTTTTGTATTTTTAGTAGAGACGGGGTTTCACCATGTTAGCCAGGATGGTCTCGATCTCCTGACCTCGTGATCCGCCCGCCTCGGCCTCCCAAAGTGCTGGGATTACAGGCTTGAGCCACCGCGCCCGGCCTAATTTTGTATTTTTAGTAGAAACGGGATTTCTCCATGTTGGTCAGGCTGGTCTCGAACTCCTGACCTCAGGTGATCTGCCCACCTCGGCCTCCCAAGGTGCTGGGATTACAGGCATGCGCCACCATGCCCGGCCCTGCTTTATATGACATTGAATTTTTTTAAGAATCCAGGACAATTGTTTTATAGAATGTCCCATAACCTTTATTTGTCTCTTGGCTTTCTCATGTATAGGAAGCTTAGATTCAGGTAAATATATCTGGCAAGCATACCACATACGTGGTATGATGGTCCATCTTTCATTGTATTACGTTAGGAGGAACATATTGTCAGGTTGCTCCACTACTATTGATTCCAAGTGCTATAGTTTGGATGTTTGTCCCCTCCGAATCTTATGTTGAAAATTTCCCCCCAGTGTTGGTGGGGCCTAATGGCAGGTGTTTCTGTTATGGTGGTGGATGCCTGATGAATAGATTAATGCCCTCCCTGGGGGGCAGTGGGTGAGTGAGTTCTTGCTCTTATTAGTTCCCACAAGAGCTGGTTGTTAAAAAGAACCTAGCACCTCCCTCGACCCTCTCTTTTGCTTCCTCTCTCTCCACATAATCTCTGCACATCCCAGCTCCTCTTCGCCTTCTACTAGTGGAAGCAGCCTGAAACCTTCATCATAAGAAGATATTGGTGCCATGCATCTTGTACAGCCTGCAGAACTGTGAGCCAAATAAACCTCTTTCCTTTATAAGTTACCCTCCCTTAGCTATGCCTTCATAGCAACACAAGTAGACTAAGGCATCAAGTTTTACCACTTAAGATTAAGGTGGTGAGTACCAAATCTTTCTATTATACAGGTATATGTTTTTCCCTTTATAATTAATAAATAATCTGTAGAGTGATACTGTGAGATCAAGTGAATATCCTTTTCCCCAGCGCAATTCATTATCCAATTTTAGAATCCATTGAGGATCCTTGCCTGAATCTTTTATCCTATTGATGATTTTAAAATGGTGATTTTTGGGTTCCTCCATTTCTTCTAGCACGCTTTATAGATTCTTAGCAAACTGCTAAAAATGATTTCTTCTCAGTAGATGGTGGACTTTGTTGCTTGACCTCCCATATTTTCCTGTTTTCCATTTCTGTATCTTTTTTGTATGGGTTTTAAAGATATTTTATTATTTATTTTTGAATGATTTGTTTTTATTCCCACTTTATATTTTCATTTTCTATGAATACTTTTTTTCACTTAATATTTCTTTCATATTATTCTATTCTTGTATCATGTGGAATAGCTTCTCACATCCTATGAGAATATACATTGTGACTTGAGGTTTTCTTTGTTCTCCTATATAGTCTGTCTTCTGAATTCCTTTGGTTGCTTTGTTTACTGTCTTTTATCTTACAGGCTTTTCTCAAATATCTAATATTTGCCTATTTTTTGATTATGTTGTTTTTGTATATATTTAAGGTATACAACATGAGGTTTTGATACATAGTATGAAATGGTGACTGTAGTCAAGCAAGTTAACATGTTCATCATCTCACATAGTTACACTTTTTATGTATGTGTGGCAAGAGCACCTAAAAATCTACTCTCTTATCAAAAATCTCAAATACAATACAATGTCATTAACTATAGCCCTCATGTAGTACATTGGATCTCTAGACTTATTCATTCTACATGTCTGAAGCTTTGTATCCTTTGACCTGCATCTCCCCATTTTTTCCCTGACAGTCCCTGTTAACTACCATTTTGTATGCTATTTCTGTACTTTTTTTTTTTACATTCTACATACAAGTGAGATCATGCAGTATTTCTCTTCCTCTGTCTCCCTTATTTCACATAGCATAATGTCCTCCAGTTTCGTGTCTGTTTTGGCAAATGGCAGGATCTCTTTCATTTTCAATGGTGAATAATACTCATTTATAGGTATCATAATTTCTTCATCTGTTCATCAGTGGACACATAGGTTATTTTCACATCTTGGCTATTGTGAATAATACTGCTTTGAACATGTGGGTGGGTACACATATCTTCATGAGGTGGTGATCTATTTGTAATTTAGAGTGGGCTCTGAGAAGCTGTATGCTAAATTTTTGTATGTTGATTGTTAGACTTTTATGGGTACTTAGTTCCCTCTACTTCTTAAGTTTTTCTGGGGTTCTGCAGCATAAATCATACACTTTTTACACACAAAAAAGTGTAACTATATGTGGGCTTTCCTTACTTCTAGTTAAGATTATATCTTTTTTGGTTGGTCGTCATTTATCTTACACTTTCAACTTAAAATGTTGGCTGGGCATGGTGGCTCATACCTGTCATCCCAGCACTTTGGGGGGCTGAGGCAGGTGGATCACTGGAGGTCAAGAGTTTGAGACCAGCCTGGCCAATATGGTGAAACCCCACCTCTAAAAATACAAAAATCAGCCAGGCATGGTGGTGGGCACCTGCAATCCCAGCTATTTGGGAGGCTGAGGCAGGAGAATCACTTGAACCTGGGAGGCAGAGGTTGCAGTGAGCTGAGATTGCACCATTGCACTCCGGCCTGGGTGACAAGAGTGAAACTCCGTCCAAAAAAAAAAGGAGCCAGGCATGGTGGCTCATGCCTGTAATCCCAGCACTTTGGGAGGCTGAGGTCAGGAGTTCAAGACCAGCCTGACCAACATGGAGAAACCCTGTCTCTACTAAAAATACAAAATATGCCAGGCGTGGTGGCACATGCCTGTAATCCCAGGTACTCAGGAGGCTGAGGCAGGAGAATCGCTTGAACCCGGGAGGCAGAGGTTGCAGTGAGCCAAGATCACGCCATTGCATTCCAGCCTGGGAAATAAGAGCGAAACTCCATCTCAAAATAAATAATTAATTAACTTAAAATGTTTTGTTGCTGCAGCTTCCTCTTTAATTTCCTTTTATGTGGTGGGTTTGTTCCTTTTTACAAATTCCTTTTCATTCCTTTTAGTGAGGTTTTGGAAAGGGTACAGGGATAAATGCACGTGATCCACTGCCCTTTTTCAGAGAAATTATGTCCTACGTCTAGAGAAATCTAGTTTTTATATGTTTATTTGTAAGGATAATACATTTTGAAAATAATTTATTATATTAGCTATTCAATAAATGCATTTAGTTTTTTTTCATGTACCAGAGTTCAAGTTGATTAACAGATATTATCTTTGTCTTCATGAAGCTTGGCTCTATTGTAGCAGACAGAGATTAAACAAGCATTCAAACAAATATGAAAAATTTAACTGTAGGGAATGGATGTGTAAATTACCCATTATCAAAACAAAACACAAAGAAAAGAGGAAAAAAGAGCTCTGAGAAATGATGATAGAGTGTGCATAATTAAGACTGAACATGCAGGCCGGGCGCGGTGGCTCAAGCCTGTAATCCCAGCACTTTGGGAGGCCGAGACGGGCGGATCACGAGGTCAGGAGATCGAAACCATCCTGGCTAACACGGTGAAACCCCGTCTCTACTAAAAAATACAAAAAACTAGCCGGGTGCGGTGGCGGGGGCCTGTAGTCCCAGCTACTCGGGAGGCTGAGGCAGGAGAATGGCTTGAACCCGGGAGGCGGAGCTTGCAGTGAGCCGAGATCCGGCCATTGCACTCCAACCTGGGCGGCAGAGTGAGACTCCGTCTCAAAAAAAAAAAAAAAAAAAGACTGAACATGCAGGAAATATTTTAAAGATACATCGTTTAGCAGATATCTAAACCATTGCCAGAAACTTGCAAGGCCAAGAGTAGGGGCAGTGGCTATAGGGGGCCATTTCAGGCAGGTGAAGTCATAATGGGGATGGGTGGGTACAGTTTTGTGCATTTGAAGAACTATGAAGGCCACTGTGGCTACAGCTTATTGTTGGGTGGGGGGGTGCAGAGAGGGATATTAGGTTGTAGAGACAGGCAGATCACTGAGGAACTTTTATGAACAAGTTCATTTTGAGCAGAACAGTTCCAGGCTAAATATCACTCTGGGTGCTAAGGGTGCAAAACTGGAAATGCAGGAAGCTAGAAGAAATGCTGCTTTAGTGTCCAAGCAAAAGGTAATTTTGATTTGGATTAGCCAATTGGAGATTGGAAGAACAATTTCAAGACATATTTAGACCTGCTGTAAACAGGATTGTTATGTGAATTGTAGAAAGAGATCGATGCTGGAATGTTTTCACTTTTTGGGGTTTGAGGTATTAACTCAGGGCCTTAGATAGTATCTTTAAATCCATTCCCTTTCCTCGTCTCTACTTTTGTGGCAAATAAATCTCCCAAAATAATAAGCACTGCACAGTTACTTTATGCAAGTACATAAGTAGATTAGGTGTGATCAGAATCATTCCATAATCATCAAAGATGAGGTTCAGGATATTTATGTATCTTCATCTTTATATATCTTCATCTTTCTTGCAATCTTCTAGTAGTATCACATTGCCTCCTGTCTTGTCTTCCCTTTCCTCTCATGTTAAAACTAGATTCTGTTCCTCTGCTGTAGCCCTTACTGAGCTCCTCCTTCTCTCAATGTTATCGTCATAGAATTTAGAGGCAAACTTAACCATAACAAACCACATTCTAACCACAGATGAATCTTTCCTCTCCATAGCTCATTGCATACTCATTTAGCACTTAGTCTTTCATTCAGAAACTGCTCTTTGTGGATTATCTTTCTTTTCTGTCTCCATCTGTTTATCTGCAAATTATGTTTATTACTGAATTATCCCACATTTTCCACCCCAGGAAAAATGTGGTACTCCAAACAACCCTGATAAATGAGTATGAGAATTACCCTCATTTATAAATGTTTATAACACTAGATTCATCTCTTACGAAATTAAGACAGGGCCAAGACATCTGTATAATTACCAAGCTTTCAAAGTCTGCAGGGAACTTTAAACTACTATTTAAAAATAATCTGTTTCCTGAATACCTCCTTCACTTTCTAGTCTGACTTTTACTCATTTTCTCTGCTTCCCTAATCTGTTTGTCAAATTGCCCCAGTCATATGTGAGAACTGTATAAGCAACTCAATTTTTTATGAAAATTAAATTGTAGTTGTCTTTCGTAACTATTATAAACGTTTAATCTCTCCCAGAACACAAAAAAGTGAATGTTTGCTTTTATATTTTCTTTCAGACTGTGAATCAAAGTTGAGACCAAGAAATTATTTCTGAAAAAGGATATTTATGGAATAGCATCATCCTGATGGGAGATAATGGAAAACCTTACAAAACACAGCATTGAGTGTTCAAGTTTCAGAGGTGATTGGGAATGTAAAAGCCAGTTTGAGAGAAAACAGGGATCTCAGGAAGGACATTTCAGTGAAATGATATTTACTCCTGAAGACATGCACACTTTCAGTATCCAGCATCAGAGAATTCATACTGATGAGAAACTCCTTGAATGTAAGGAATGTGGGAAGGATTTTAGTTTTGTATCGGTCCTTATTCGACATCAGCGAATTCATACTGGTGAGAAACCTTATGAATGCAAAGAATGTGGCAAGGCCTTTGGTAGTGGTGCAAACCTTGCTTACCATCAAAGAATTCACACTGGTGAGAAGCCTTTTGAATGTAAAGAATGTGGGAAGGCCTTTGGTAGTGGCTCAAACCTTACTCACCATCAGAGAATTCATACTGGTGAGAAACCCTATGAATGTAAGGAATGTGGGAAAGCCTTTAGTTTTGGGTCAGGCCTTATTCGACATCAGATCATTCACAGTGGTGAAAAGCCTTATGAGTGTAAGGAATGTGGGAAGTCCTTTAGTTTTGAATCAGCCCTTACTCGGCATCACAGAATTCACACAGGTGAGAAACCTTATGAATGTATAGATTGTGGTAAAGCCTTTGGCAGTGGTTCAAACCTTACTCAACATCGGCGGATTCATACTGGTGAGAAACCTTATGAGTGCAAAGCATGTGGAATGGCCTTTAGCAGCGGTTCAGCCCTTACTCGGCATCAGAGAATTCATACCGGTGAGAAACCATACATATGTAATGAATGTGGGAAGGCCTTTAGTTTTGGATCAGCCCTTACACGACATCAGAGAATTCATACCGGCGAGAAACCTTATGTATGTAAGGAATGTGGGAAGGCTTTTAATAGTGGCTCAGATCTCACTCAACATCAGAGAATTCACACTGGTGAGAAACCCTATGAGTGTAAAGAGTGTGAGAAAGCCTTTAGAAGTGGTTCAAAACTTATTCAGCATCAAAGAATGCATACTGGTGAGAAACCTTATGAATGTAAGGAATGCGGGAAGACCTTTAGTAGTGGTTCAGACCTTACTCAACATCACAGAATTCATACTGGTGAGAAACCCTATGAATGTAAGGAATGTGGGAAGGCCTTTGGTAGTGGCTCAAAACTTATCCAACACCAGTTAATCCATACTGGTGAAAGACCCTATGAATGTAAAGAATGTAGAAAGTCCTTTAGTAGTGGTTCAGCTCTTAATCGGCACCAGAAAATACACACTGGTGAGAAACCCTATGAATGTGGGGAGTGTGGGAAAGCTTTTTGTAGTGGCTCAAGCCTTACTCAGCATCAGAGAATTCATACAGGTGAGAAACCTTATGAATGTAAGAACTGTGGGAAGGCTTATGGGAGGGGTTCAGAGTTTCAGCAACATAAGAGAAGTCATAATGGTAAGAAACTCTGTGAATTGGAGACTATGAATTGAAATTATGTGCTGAAGGAAGGACTCTAAACATATGACATAAGAAAATTCATAGTGGTGAAAATCTCTACAAATAGAACTAAGGTACAGATGCCTAACTTATGCTTCACAGGTTAGTCAGTCTAAGAAAATTTATACAGGAAAAAAATCACCCCAAATAAAATAAATATTTGAATATCCTTATCTATATTCATTCCTTCATTACTTTGGAAAATTCTTACTTGTGAATATTAAAAATGAAAAAAAAATCATTTATTGTATTTTGCCTCTATTTTAAACATTGGAAAACTCATTTCTGGGTTAACCCTACTATATTTTTTCAATGATCTTTTTTTTTGTATTATACAGAATTACTGATTCATCTAAAAGTTATTTATTGCAAGTCTAAATTTATCCTTTTCTTCTTTCTTGATTATCGTCCTAACACCATTTATTCAATAACCTTGTCCATTTCATATTGTTTTTTATCGACTATTTGATGGTAAGTTACATTTGTATTCACATAAAGTTTGGATATCAGGTCAGTGTTTTTTTTTTCTTTTTTTTTTTTTTTTTTTGAGACAGAGTCTCACTCTTTTGCCAGGCTGGAGTACAATCTTGGTTCACTGCAACCTCCACCTCCTGGGTTCAAGTGATTCTCCTTCCTCAGCCTCCCGAGTAGCTGGGGCTACAGGTGCCCGCCACCACGCCCGGCTAAGTTTTTGTATTTGCATTAGAGACGGGGTTTCACCATGTTGGCCAGGATTGTCTCGATCTCTTGACCTCATGATCCATCGGCCTCGGTGTCCCAGAGGCTGGAATTACAGGCATGAGCCACTGTGCCTGGCCCAGTGTTTGTTTTTTAAATTTGCATATATGTATCTATGTTTCATCCTGTTTATGGTGAATAACTGTTACTTCTAAGTATCCTTTAATACCTGTACCTTTTGTTTTAGAAGATTGTTTACTTTCCTTTTATAAAATTGTACTCTCCATTCTGCAAAACAGCTTTCCCTCATCATAATGTAGATAAGAAGAAAAAAAGGATATGGTTACCTGTAATCTTACCAATCACAGATAATCACTGTCAAACTTTTGGAGCAAATCCTTTAATACTATCTCTCTCATTGTTTTGGAAACAAGGTGTGATTATGCTATACTATAACCAGCCCTTAGTATTTTTTGTCTGTAAATATGTTGTTACCATTTTATTGGCTTTATAGTATTCACCTGTCTTTATCAAACCCCAATTTTGTCAAGTATTAAAAATTTTGCCATTACAAACACTTACCTTGATGGCCCCTTTTCAGTGTGTCTGCATTATTTATTTATTGTTCATTTCAGAGATAATGTGTCAATTGCTTTTGCATATAAAAGATTTTTACATTACAGATAAAGCTGGCCTTGCCTTTGAGCAGCATTCCTGGCCTCAGTTCCTTTGCATTGTTAACCAATTTACTTATTCTTCTAGATCCTTTTATATGCATCTGTAACATACCTATGTGGGTAGAATCAGAATACCTAAGAGCATTGTTGTGTGGATTCTATAATTGTGCCTATCACATAAGAAATGCTTAGTGAATGTTACCCATCACCATTATCTTCTCAAGCTTCATTTTTATTATTTACAGAAAAACTTTTAGCCATGATCCATACCTTACTCAACAACAGAGACCCTGTAATGGAGAAAGACATTCATTTAAATGAATGTAGGCAAAGTTTGACTGACAGTCATTCCTTGTTGAATAAGAATATTTGCTGCCAGGCACAGTGGCTCACGCCTGTAATTTCAGCACTTTGGGAGGCCAAGGTGGGTGAATCACTTGAGGCCAGGAGCCTAGCCAACGTGGTGAAACCCCATCTCTATTAAAAATACAAAAATTGGGCCGGGCGCAGTGGCTCAAGCCTGTAATCCCAGCACTTTGGGAGGCCGAGACGGGCGGATCACGAGGTCAGGAGATCGAGACCATCCTGGCTAACACGGTGAAACCCCGTCTCTACTAAAAAATACAAAAAACTAGCCGGGCGCGGTGGCGGGTGCCTGTAGTCCCAGCTACTCCGGAGGCTGAGGCAGGAGAATGGCGTGAACCCGGGAGGCGGAGCTTGCAGTGAGCTGAGATCCGGCCACTGCACTCCAGCCTGGGCGGCAGAGCGAGACTCCGTCTCAAAAAAAAAAAAAGGCCGGGCGCGGTGGCTCAAGCCTGTAATCCCAGCACTTTGGGAGGCCGAGACGGGTGGATCACGAGGTCAGGAGATCGAGACCATCCTGGCTAACACGGTGAAACCCCGTCTCTACTAAAACATACAAAAAACTAGCTGGGCGAGGTGGTGGGCACCTGTAATCCCAGCTACTCAGGAGGCTGAGGCAGGAGAATGGCCTAAACCTAGGAGGCGGAGCTTGCAGTGAGCTGAGAGATCCGGCCACTGCACTCCAGCCTGGGCGACAGAGCAAGACTCCGTCTCAAAAAAAAAAACAAAAACAAAAAAACAAAAATTAGCCAGGCATGGTGGCGTGTGCCTGTAGTTCCAGGTACTCGGGAGGCTGAGGCATAAGGATTGCTTGATCCTGGGAGGTGGAGGTTGCAGTGAAACAAGATCGCACCACTGAACTCCAACCTGGGTGACAGAGCAAGGCTCTGTCTCAGAAAAAATAGAAATAAAAAAAATTCATTTGTCCTACAGAAAATATAATAAGATTACAAAATGTGAGAAGACAAATACACTATAAAATTTGTACCAGGGTAGAAGTAAAAAAACTATGGCAATATTCTTCATTGAAATCCAAATACTAATTCAGTACTCATCTGCATGATTCTTTGCTTAAAAATAAAATGCAGGCAGGCATAGTAACTCATGCCTGCAATCCCAGCACTTTGCGAGGCTGAGGCAGGAGGATTGCTGGAAGCCTGGTGTTTGAGACCAGCCTGGGTGACATAGCAAGCCCCCGTCTCTACAATAAAAGTTTTAAAAAGAATGAGCCAGGTATGGTGGCCTCCAGCTACTGGAGGCTGAGGTGGGAGGACCAGTTGAGCCTAGGAATTCAAGGCCTCAGTGTGCTATTATTGTGCCACTGCACTCTAGCCTGGACAACAGAGTAAGACCCTGTCTCTAAAAATAAATGAATAAATTAATTAAAATCAAATAAATTATTTTTTAAATAAATGGCACTGAATAGATTACATAGCAAAACTTATGAGGACCTGTAATATAGAGAGGAAATTGTATAGCTCTAAATTCATTCATTTGTTAGAATATTAAAGAAATTGTAAATAAAGAAACCAAGCATATAACCCAAGAAGCTGGAGAAAGAATAACTACAACAAAAACCCTAAGGAAAATGGGAGGGAAAACTAATTTTAGAATAAAAAAATCTAGATCAATAATCACAACCTGCTGTTTTGAAAACAAAATAGTAGCAGTTCTTATAAATAAAGGTATATGAACATGAATGCAAAAATGACATTGCTCTACAGACTTTACAGATTACAGGTTGAGCATCCTTAATTTGAAAATTCAAAATCTGAAATGCTCCAAATTCCAAAACTTTTTGAGCTCAACATGATGCTCAAAGATAATTTCAGACTTTTGGATTAAGTATGCTTACCTGATAAGTGTAATGCTAATATTCCAAAATCCAAACACTTCTGGGTCCCAAGCATTTTAGATAAGGTATACTCAGCTTTTGTTTACTGCTATTACACGTTACCTTTTAATAATTATTTTGAAAATTAAAATGAACATTTTAGTGAAAGGATTTTAATCATGAGAATTGACTCAAAGTGGCATAGAAATGGGTATTATATAAGAGATATAAAGCAAAAACTATAGGAAGGCTGGAGAAAAAAACCCTGTGGCCAAAGTCTCTTTTATACTCCCTTACCCCCCAGTCAGGTCCCCTGAGTGAATATTTTGGCATTCAATCACATTTTGCATTGGAAAGAACAAAAGATGAAAATATATCAGCATTAGTATATTTTATAATTTTTAAATTTGAGATAATTAAGTTTTTTAATTTTTAAAAGATATGGAAAAGAAATGATTAAAAACAGACTAACTTATGAACTCTTAAGATGCCACATATAAAATGCATCACTTTAAATATACAACTAATTTTTAAAATCCTGCAGATTAATCTGTTGTAGATATATATTGAATCCCACTTTCAGAGACTAAAATGTTGGGTAAAAAGTGCATTTTAGAACTAATAAACTACTTCATCAATGATTTTAATGATTTCTTTAGATTTTCAAATTTGTTGATATTGGCAAACATAATTGGCTTTCAGTTTTCAGTCTCTCTATATATTTGTATTTCTACTCAGTTTTATTTTTAAACCACTTAATTCTTCTAAATTGATTTGAAGGAGTCCCATTCATTTTACTTGTTTTTTTAAAAAAAATCTTATCTGGGTTTTCTTCATGCTTTTGACTATTTTTGTTTGCTTTTTCTATTTCAAAAAATATTTCACTATTTTGTTTTTATCTGTGTGTATTTCTGTTGAGTACATGTGCTTAGTTAATATATTTTCAGTCCCTTTTAAATTGGAAGCATTAAAGGCTACAAGATTTCCTTTGAATATTGCTATATCTGGGGCCCATAGTTTTTCTTCTTCTTCTTTTTTGAGATGGAGTCTCACTCTGTCGCCAGGCTGGAGTGCAGTGGCGTGATCTCAGCTCACTGCAGCCTCCACCTCCCAGGTTCAAGCAACTTTCCTGCCTCAGCCTCCTGAGTAGCTGGGACTACAGGCGTGCGTCACCATGCCCGGTTAATTTTTGTATTTTTTAGTAGAGATGGAGTTTCACCATGTTGGCCAGGATGGTCTCGATCTCTTGACCTTGTGATCTGCCCACCTCAGCCTCCCAAAGTGCAGGGATTACAGGTGTCAGCCACTGCACCCGGCCCCATAGTTTTTAAAAAAATTAACTTCTAGGTAATTCTTATTTTAATCTTGTTTGATTCACTAGTTATGTAGGTGTCTGTCTTTTTGTATGTGTTTCTAAATTTTCAAAAACTTGTGAAAAAGATTTAGCATATGAAATTATAATGTGCGTGATCTGTGAAACTTAATTAAAAAGTTAAAACATTAATTTATTATTTGTGGCCAAATACAAGTTAGGTTTTTAATATGTTTTACAGATATATGATGTGAAATGATATATATTCTCTATAAAACACAAAGTTCTGTTTAATTATATTAAGCTTGGTGATTACATTATTTATATATTCTCTGATATTTTATTTGTTTAGTTCTGAAAAGTGGGCACAAAATGCCCATCTATATTATTTCAAGGTCTTCGGTTAATATAGAGGTTTTTTTATGTTTGATTGCTGTATTTTTCACTGTGATGTTGAATTCCAATTTCTCTAATATTGAAAATTCTGCTTTGGCCAGTAGAGCCACACTAGGTCTGTTGTGTCAGCTTGTTCTAGGTATATGTCCTTATAAACACCATATAGTTAGTGTTTTATTTTTAACCCAATTGGTTTTTGTATTTTAATTGGAGCATGTCATACATCTATAGGCAGGCTTACTCAATTCCTATGAAATCACCTTTTAAAATATTTTTTTTTTTAAAGAGCAGAAAAGTAACTAAAATTCTCAAACTCTGTTGCTTTTTCCTATGTAGCTAATCGTCATGGTCATCTAATGCATTGTTTCTCTTCATCTCTCTGTTCCCTAAAGATTGAAGTTTTCTAAGACTCAGCCTTTGACACATTTACTATTTATACTTATTTGTTCCTTGGTGATTTCACCCCAGTGGGTTTGTTTCCCTTGAACTCCACACTCATTACATTCAGTAGCCTTCTCTACACTTCTACTTGAATTCATTTTTATTTAGGTATATAAAATACTGATGGGAATAGCATAAATCCTAAGTGTTAAACTTGATGAAGTAATATTGTACACCTATGTAAGCACTGCCCAGACTGACATACATTTGCAGCCTAAGAAGCCTTCTTTGTGCTGCTTTGCTGTTAATACTCCACTGCCCAGAAATAACCTCTCTCCTAATTTCCGTAACCACAGATAAGCTTACATGTTTTTCCAATTCATGTAAATGGAATAGTACGCTGAACCCTTTTTGTGTCTGGTTTCTTTTGCTCAACATTATTTCATGCAACAATAAGGATGGCTCTCTCAGACATAATAGATTATTCATTTTTATTTATTAGTGTTTTATGGGAATTACATTGAGTTAGGGAAACTGCAGTCTGAGGGAAAAGTTTCCACAAGACTGCGCTCATTTTAGACACCAGCCACAAGTTCAGAGGTTCCAAGGGCTACCCATACTTCAGACCAGCTGACTACAAATTTGGGAGTTGTCATGACTACCCTTGATAATTCAGTATAATAATTCACAGAACGCAAGAGAATAGTATACTTATGATTACAACTTTATTAATTTATTTTTATTTTTTTATTTTTTTAGAGACGGAGTCTTGCTGTTGTCACCCCGGCTGGAGTGCAGTGGCACGATCTCGGCTCACTGCAACCTCCCCCTCCTGGGTTCAAGCGATTCTCCAGCCTCAGCCTCCTGAGTAGCTGGGATTACAGGTGCCTGCCACCACACCCAGCTAATTTTTGTACTTTTAGTAGAGACGAGGTTTCACCATGTTGGCCAGGCTGGTCTCAAACTCCTGACCTCAAGTGATCTGCCCGCCTCGGCCTCCCAAAGTGCTGGGATTACAGGCATGAGCCACCGCGCCTGGCCTATGATTACAGCTTTATTATAGTGAATGGGTACAAATTACACCTAGCCAGAGGAAGAGACGCATAGAATGAAGTCTAAGAGGGGTCCAAAGATGAATCTTCTGGTCATCCTATCTCTATGGAGTCCTGGATGATGATACCTCCTTCCATCTACAATGTGGAATAATAAAATAGAGTGTTGCAATCCAGGGAAGCTCACCCTAGTCTTTGGTTTCCAGTGTTTTTCTTGGGGTTTGATAACCCTGCCCTGCCCACATAGCGGACCTTTGTCTTTCTGCCCTTCTTGCTGGTTTGTCTAGTACTGTTTGTCTGCCATCTCCAGAAGTCAAAACTGAGATAGCATGTCTCAAAGCACTCATCATAAATCACATGTTATACTGTTGGGTGGCCAAAAAAGAACCCAGCCAAACCAAGACACTGCTATTGAGCAGGACATTCCAGAGGCCTAGAGATTACCTCCCAGTACTCACAGCAAAGGCAACGCCTCTCTTTGGGTGAAGTTAATTTATCACTATACAGGAATATACTTTGACTTACTCATTCTTTGGTTGATGGGTATCTGTATTGTTTCTATAGCTCTGGGAACCTTCTTATACGTGTCTTTATGTAGACATATTTACTCTTTTCTATTGGCAATATACTTCAGAATGGAATTGCTGAGTCAGAGATAGGCCTATATTTAGTAAATGTCAGTTTTCCAAAGTAATTGTACAAATTTACACTCCCACAAAGAATCTGTAAGGGTTTCATTTGCTCTATATACTCTTCACACTTAGTATTGTATAGTCATTCTAATAGGACTATACTAATATGTTAGTTGCTATAGTTATATATAGAGATATATAACTGTTATATAAGTGTGTAGAAAGTTGTATTTTCACTTTCTAATGACTAATAATGTTGAATACCTTTTCATATGCTTGCTTACTAGCTTTTTTGGTATCTTGTATGCAGGGTTGGTTAGACTTTGGCCGTTTTAAATGCATTTCGTGTCTTTTCCTTATTGCTTTGTGTGAGTTCTTTGTGTATTTTGGATCTGGATCTGAGTTGATATGTATGTTGCAAATACCTTTTGCTCTGTAGTATGCATTTCCACTCTCTTAAAGGTACGGGTTGATGAACTGGAGTTTTTAATTTTAATTAACTCCTGTTTATCAGCCTTTTTCTATATATGGTTAGAACTTTGAGTCTTAAATGTTTGTGTGTGTGTGTGTGTGTGTTTCATGCCTACAAACTCATGAAGGCATTCTTTCTTCCCCTAGAGGTTTTATTTCACCACTCACATCTTGCCTGGGATTACAGGCGTGAGCCACGGTGCCTGGCCTATGATTACAACTTTATTATAGTGAAAGGATACATATTTCAACAAGCCACAGGAAGAGACACATAGAATGAAGTCTGAGACAAGTTTGGTGTACAGTATGAGATTTAGTGGGTCAAGTTGTTTAATTATCAGTACTCCTGCAGATATCCAAGTTAATCCAGCATTATGTATTGAAAAGTAAATTCTTTCCCCCCGGTTATGTTGCAATTCTACCCACCTCTCATCACCTTTCCTGATAACATCCTGATCCTAACCATGACTATATGTTACTTAGATATTTATAATAACCTCCTGATTTGTCTGTTTGTGTAGCCTTCAGGGCGTTCACAACAGCATAGCCACAGTGATTTAGATGTGATCACTTCTATGCTCAGTTTCTGGAAAATTTGAGCAACAAATAAAGTGGTATTGGATTGTAACCCAAAGTATAAAATAAATATCCATGCATTCATACTGATATGACTATATTATCAGCTAAATAACTAAATAAATGGAGGAGATAAATCTCCAGTACAGAATTCCAAATAATTTATGCAGATATTCTGCCCTCAGGGAAGTGGAGCATACCCTTCTGCTCCTTAAGTACGTGCTGTGCACAGTGACTTCCAAAGACTACTGTATGGGAAAAGGGAGAAAAGAGTAACTTTACACTGGAGAAACTTGACAAACACTCCCTCACTCAGGTGATTAAGACCAACAAAAAGTCATCATGCTGATAGTATGAATCCTTGATATCTATGAGGAAAATGGCACTTAACCTCTGTGATCTTCCTCCTGCAAACAACCTCAGTCTAATCATGAGAAAAACATCAGTCAAATCTTAGTGGAGGAACATTCTATGCTATACTGGCCTCCTCAAAATAGTTAGGATCATTTAAAATGAGGAAGAGAGCCAGGCGCTCTGGCTTGTGCCTGTAATCCCAGCACTTTGGAGGCCGAGGAGGGTGGATCACCTGAGGTCAGGAGTTGAAGACCAGCCTGGCCAACATGGTGAAACCCCGTCTCTACTAAAAATACAAAAATTAGCTGGGCGTGGTGGTTGGCGCCTGTAATCCCAGCTACTTGGGAGGCTGAGGCAGGAGATTCGCTTGAACCTGGGAGGCAGAGATTGCAGTGAGCTGAGACCACGCCATTGTACTCCAGCCTAAGCAACAAAAGAAAACTCCATCTCAAAACAAAAACAAAAACAAACAACAACCAAAAAAAAAAAAAAAAAAAAGGAACTGTCATAGCCAGGAGTAACCTAAGTAGAAATGATGACTAAATGCAATGTGTTCTCCTGCTTAGAATGCTGGAACAGAAAAAAAAAGAAAAGCTTAAAAACCTAAGAACATTTGGAATAAAGTGTAAGCTTTAGCTAATAATAATGTACCAATACTTGTTCATTAATTGTAACAAATGTACCATATAATATAAGACGTTTTCAGTAGTAGGGGAAACTAGGTGTAGGGTATATGGGAATTCTCTGTATTACTTTTATAATTATTCTGTAAATCTAAAACTGTTCTAAAATAAACTGTATATTTTACAATAGACAGAGAATTGAGTACTCAAATTACTTCTAAATGGCCGGGTGCAGTGGCTCACACCCATAATCCCAGCACTTCGGGAGGCCAAGGCAGGCGGATCATGAGGTCAGACTGAGACCATCCTGGCTAACATGGTGAAACCCTGTCTCTACTAAAAATACAAAAAAATTAGCCAGGCATGGTGGCGGGCGCCTGTAGTCCCAGCTACTCGGGAGGCTGAGGCAGGAGAATGGCGTGAACCTGGGAGGCGGAGCTTGCAGTGAGCCGAGATTGTGCCACTGCACTCCAGCCTGGGCAATAGGGCGAGACTGACTCCATCTCAAAAAAACAAAAAACAAAAAACAAAAAAACCAAATTATTTCTAAATAGTCATTCCTGTGTATCCACAGAGCCAGATTTATCATGATTTGAGTAATGTTATTACATGGAGTCATTTACATCTACGATATTAGATCCATGTTTTACAAAAGGAACACACGTAGAGCCCAGACCACTGTTTCCTGACATGCTAGGCTAAAACTCAGATTCGAGACTCAGAATCATTTTGGTCCTCTTCAACATTTTACTGCATCTAATTGCACAATTCTACTTGTTGGTTCTCCTGAACTCTAGAGCCAGTAACAGTGACCCCAAAGTAATTCTCATGATTTTGTCTGAGGTACAATTTAAATTCTCGGATGACTCCAAATCTGCAGAAATATTAATATAAAGAGAAAAAATAATAAGGTTATGTGGTATATAGGAAAAACTGTAAATTTTACATGTGAAAAAGATTTCTGCTTATTAAAAAATAACCAAAGAGGCCAAAAGATTAGGAAAAGTTACTGAAACGACACATGACAAACATTAACCTTACTATATAAATAAATATATATATTTCTTAAGTATATAAAGAAGTTTGTAATCAGTAAAAATGACCAACAATGTGATGGAGAAACAGAAGAGTTTATAGTAACATGAACATGCCTGTTAAACATCTGAACAAATGATCAGTTTCTCTCATAACATAGAAATAGAAATGAAATTGCAAATTGTTCTCCTGTCTTGTTTGATCAAAAGTTTGATAAAACATTTAATAGCATACATATTCCACAGAAGATGTTTCCTGCTCTATCTCCCAACACATACAGTGTTACTATCACAATATAGTGTGAAACCGTCAAGGCAAAAATCTTTAATCTCTTTGCCCTGATGATATCTGTCTCTACAATATCCAGTACTCCCAGGTCATTCCTCAACCCAGGGCTCTAACTTCAATAAAATTTATACACCCATTTTCTGTTCCCATCTACCACACTAAATTCTTGTGATCTTTCTACTCTGCACTCTGAAATCCACAGTACCTTATTAGCATAATGCCCCAACCTTTTAAAAAAGCATTCTTAATTTGCCTTTTATTAATTCTTAATTTTAAAAAATTTTTATAGGTTTAGGAAGTTACAAGGGCAGCTGTGTTACATACATATATAGTGTAGTGGGGAAAGTGTTGGCTTTTAATGTACCCATTACCTAAATAACGCACATTGTACTCAATAGGAAGTTTTTTTGTCGTTGTTGTTTTCTTTGAAATGGAGTCTCGCTCTATTGCCCCCTGGCTGGAGGGCAAGGACATAATCTCGGCTCACTGCAACCTCCACCTCCCACATTCAAGCAATTTGCTCTGTTGCCCAGGCTGGAGTGCAATGGCACTATCTCAGCTCACTGCAACCTCTGCTTCTCAGGTTCAAGCAATTCTCCTACCTCAGCCTCCCAAGTAGCTGGGACTACAGGCGCCCGCCACCACGCCCAGCCAGTTTTTCTATTTTTAGTAGAGACGGGGTTTCACCATGTCAGCCAGGCTGGTCTCAAACTCCTGACCTCAGGTGATCTGCGCACCTTGGCCTCACGAAGTGCTGGGATTACAGGCGTGAGCCACCATGCCTGGCTTGTTTTTTAATTCTGTTTATGTGATGAATCATGTATTGAGTTGCATATGTTGAGCCATCCTTACACCCCTGGAATAAAATCCACTCGACTGTGCTGTTATTATCTTTTTTACATACTGTTTGATTTGGTTTGCTAGTATTTTGCTGAAGGTTTTGATGTCTATGTTCATCAGGGATATTGGCTTGTAGTTATTTTGTGTGTTTTACCCTTGCCTGGCTTCAGTACCAGGATGACACTGGCTTTGCAAAATGAGTTAGGGAGGATTCCCTCCTATAATTTTTGGAATAGTTTCAATAGTGCTGGTACTAGTTCTTCCTTGCCTGTCTAGTAGAATTCAGCTGTGAATCTGTCTGGTCCTGGGCTTTTTGTTGTTGCAAGATTTTTTCTATTACTATTCAATTTCAATACTCATTAGTAGTCTGTTGAGGATTCCTATTTCTCCCTGGTTCAATCTTGGAAGGTTATGTGTTTCCAGGAATTTATCCACTTCCTCTAGGTTTTCTAATATGTGCATATAGTCTGCTGATTTTTTATATGTCTGTGTTATCAGTTATAATGTCACCTTATCATTTCTGATTGTATCTATTTGAACCTTCTTTTTTTCTTGGTTAATCTAGCTAGTGGTGTCAGTTTTACCTCTGCAAAGAAGCAACTTTTTCTTTTACTGATGTTTTGCATTCTTTTGTTCTCAGTCTCATTTTCGCCTGCTCTGATATTTGTTATTGCTTTTCTTCTGCTAGCTTTGAGTTGGGTTTGTTTTGTTTTTTTCTAGTTCCTTGAAATGTGACGTTAGGCTATTCATTTGAGATTTTCCTATCTTTTTGGTATAGGCATTTAATGCTATAAAATCCTCTCTTAGCACTGCTTTTGCTATATCTCAGATGTTTTCGTGTGTTGTGTCTCTATTTTCATTTATTTCAAAAAATTTTAAGTTTCCACCCTAGTTTCATCATTGACCCAACAATCATTCAGGAGGAAGCTGTTTAAATTCCATGTAACTGTATAGTTTTGAGAGTTCCTCTTGGTGTTGATATCTACTTTTATTCCACTGTGGTCAGAGAAGATATTAGATATGATTTTTTTTTTAATTTATTGATACTTGCTTTGTGATCCAGCATATGACTTATTTTTGAGAATGTTCCATGCATAGAAGAGAAGAGTATATATTCTGTGATTGTTGGGTAGAATGTTCTTCAGATGTCTGTTAGGTTCATTTGGTCTAGAGTCCAATTTAAGTCCAGAGTTTCTTTGTTGATTTCTGTCCCAGTGATCTGTCTAGTGCTGTCAATGGAGTGCTGAAGTCCCCTGCTATTGTTGTATTGCTGTCTATCTCTTTTCTTAGGTCTAGTAGTATTTGTATTATGGATCTGGGTGTTGCAATGTTGGGTGCATACATATTTAGGATTGTTTTATCTTGTTGAATTTATCCTTTATCATTATAAATGACCTTCTTTGTCCTTTTTAATTTTTGTTGGTATAAAGTCTGTTTTGGCCATCACGGTGGCTCATGTCTGTAATCCCAGCACTTTGGGAGGCCAAGGCGGGCAGATCACTTGAGGTCAGGAGTTCATGACCAGCCTGGCCAACACGGTGAAACCCCATCTCTACTAACAATACAAAAAAAAAAAAAAAATTAGCCGGGCATGGTGGCACATGCCTGTAATCCCAGCTACTTGGGAGGCTGAGGCACGAGAATCACTTGAACTCAGGAGCCGGAGGTTGCAGTGAGCTGAGACTGCACTACTGCACTCCAGCCTGGGCAACAGAGCAAGACTTTGTCTCAAAATAAAGTAAAATAAAATAAAATAAAATAAAAATATATTTGACTAACAATTTATATGTAAAAGGAAATTACAAATATATTAGACAAAATCATTCTAACAGGGTATTATGGGTTGAACTGTGTCCCCTAAAAAGATATGCTGAAGACCTAACCCCTGGTACCAGTAAATGTGACCTTACTGGGAAATAGGGTCTTGACAGATGTAATCAAGTTAAGATGAGGTTACCAGGTAACCCCAATCTAACCTGACTGGTGTCCAAATAAAAGACAAGACATACACAGAGATACACAGGGAGAATGCAATGTGAAGATGGAGGCAGACATTGGAATGATGTATGTAAAAGCCAAGGAATGCCAAGGACTGCCAGCTGTTAACAGAGGTTAAGAAAAAGGCATAGGACAGATCCTCACTCAGAGACCTCAGAAGGAACCCAAACTGTCAGCACCCTTGATTTTAGATTTCCAGGCTCTAAACTGTAAGAGAATAAATTTATCTTGTTTTAAGTCACCAGGTTTTTGGTACTTGGTACTTTGTTATTGTATCCTTTAAAAACTATTATGTAGGAGAACCTTTGATAATGTGTATCCTAATTTGTTCTCATTACCTGTTTTAAAAATATATATATTATAAAGGTTAACAAAACGGTCTTACTTTGCTTTCTGTCATTCAACCAGTATGAATTCCCTCATGGCGAATGAGGTCAGAGCGACTACCAAAAGCCTTTCCACATTCCTTACAGTCATAGGGCTTTTCACCAGTGTGAATTCTCTGATGTCGAGTAAGGTTTGAGCCTTTATTAAAGGCCTTCCCACATTCATTACATTCATATGGTTTTTCATCTGTATGGATTCTCTGATGTTGAATAAGTTCTGAGCTCTGAATAAAGGCCTTTCTACATTCTTCACATTCATAGAGCTTCTGCCCAGCATGAATTCTGTGATGGTTAGTAAGTGTTGAGGCACTATTAAAGGCCTTCCCACACTGCTTACATTCATAAGGTTTCTCACCAGTATGCATTCTCTGATGCTGAATAAGCCTTGAGTGTTGAGTAAAGGCTTTCCCACATTCTTTACATTCATAAGGTTTCTCACCAGTATGAATTCTCAGATGTAGAAAAAGTTGTGAACTTTTAGTAAAGGCTTTTCCACATACTTTGCATTCATAGGGTTTCTCACCAGTGTGAATTCTCTGATGATCATTAAGGTTTGAGCAATACTTAAAGGCTTTTCCGCATTCCTTACATTCATAGGGTTTCTCACCAGTGTGAATCCTCTGATGCTGAGAAAAATATGAACTACAACTAAAAGCCTTGCCACATTCCTTACATTCATAGGGTTTTTTACCAGTGTGAATCCTCTGATGTTGAGTAACGAGTAAGCCACGACTAAAGGACTTCCCACACTCCTTAGATTCATAGGGTTTTTCATCAAAATGAATTCTCTGATGTTGAATAAATTGTGATTTCTGATTAAAAGTCTTTCCACATATCTTACATTCCCATGGTTTCTCTTCACTCATAGTTTTTTGAGGTTGAGTAAGAAATGTGGGCTGAATAAAAGTAGTTATGTCTTCATGGGTAAGTATTACTTGACTGAAATGTCTCTTCTTTAGAGATAATATCTTGGTCTCACACATTGATTCCAGATCTGAAAAGAAAATACAAAGGCAAATACATTTTCCTATTCTGAGCGAGTTAAAACTTCTAAAAATGGGCCGGGCGCGGTGGCTCAAGCCTGTAATCCCAGCACTTTGGGAGGCCGAGACGGGCGGATCACGAGGTCAGGAGATCGAGACCATCCTGGCTAACACGGTGAAACCCCGTCTCTACTAAAAAATACAAAAAACTAGCCGGGCGAAGTGGCGGGCGCCTGTGGTCCCAGCTACTCGGGAGGCTGAGGCAGGAGAATGGCGTGAACCCGGGAGGCGGAGCTTGCAGTGAGCTGAGATCCGGCCACCGCACTCCAGCCTGGGCGACAGAGCCAGACTCAGTCTCAAAAAAAAACAAAACAAAACAAAACTTCTAAAAATGAAATGGGAGGATTAAACTGAAAAGAATATCTGAGAAATTACACATTTAGTTTTCAAAGGTGGCTAGGCAATCTGTAAAATTGACAAGAAAAGCATAGACGTTAGGAGAGGTAATAAAAGAAGCTGAGGATATGGATTTGGAAAGTAGATGACCTCTATGATCCTCAAATTTTGGTCTGAACCACAGTCACCTTAAGCCTTGGTGAATACACAGTGTTCAGCACCATCTTCCATATTATAGAGAGATTCAAATTTTTTATTTTTATTTTTCTTTGCCCCCACCCCAGATCTCCTACAGACGCTGCCTGAGACCCAGCTCTGTGTCTCCTCATCATACAGCTCGTGGCGCTCCGACTGCAAGGCCATTAGCATGGCCTGGCAGGGGTTCAGCTGGAGGGCCATGGAGGAGGACAGGCCAGCAGGATGCCGCCTCTGCTCCAGGGCATGCACTGTGAGTAAGAGATTCTAATTATATATACATGTATAAACATATAGTCACATACACAGAGCATGATACTGTATGTTTTGCAATTTGTAGATAATTGTCAGACCTCATCAAAGGACTATTAAGAATAATAAATGTGTTGAAAGGCTTAAATGGCAGGGGTGGGTGGAGTTCAGTGACTGTGCAAGGGTATACTGGCAAATCACTAGCCTCCAACAAATGTAATATGCTGAACACAACTGGTGGGAAGAGTAGACAGGTAAATCTCTTCTGTGCATAAAGCATGATATGGGTTAGGGACTCACTGAAAATAATTTGCTCTGGAATTCTGTGATGTTGACCTTGGGAAAAAGAAATGAATCATTCAAGTCATAGCAGTGACTGAGAAGGAAGACAGCTCAAGTTTGAGACACAAGAGAGTTAAGACAGGATGAAATGTACTCTATGAGAAGAAAGGAAGTCCATGTCAACATATAAACTGTGAGCCCCAGTTCTATGCTTTAAGGCAATTACTTAACCTCTGAGCCCTCTGTTCCTTGTTTATTGAAATGGGAATGACACTTAACTCATGATTGCTAAAAAGATGAAGAATAATGTATGTAAATAATCTGATGTAAAGTAAGCACTCAGTATTGGTAGCTATTATTATGAAAGAATGCCATAGCAAAAACAGATACTGAGCAAATGAAGTGGCTTGAAGAAATCAAAATAAAGCCAGCTAGACTATCTCAAGTCCTCCCTCCACATGATCATTGGCCAAACTTAGTCTGGGTGAGTCCCTAAAAATCTCTTAAAGTTGTCCTTATTTAATTATTGAATCCCCTCTTTCCTAGACCACTACAGGAATCTCCTAATGGTCTCCCCAGTATGTTCCAGCACCCTCTAATCCTTTCAGCAACTGGTGTGGTATTTTGTCTCGCTTTGCCCTACTGAAAATCTAAACTCCTTGGTAATTACCAAGAAGACTCCAATAATGAGGCTCTTACCTACCTCTTCAACCTTGTGTTATACTCCACTTCCACTTGCTCAAGAAGCCTCAGTCCGTCAAGCACATCAAGTTCTCCCTGCCTCTCAGGGCCTTTCCACACACATCTCCCCTTTACCTGGCATACCCCTCATGCTATCACCATTGTTGGCCCTGCTAATTGCTGCTCATCATTTGAGCCTCTGCTCAAACAGCATATCTCTAGAAGGCCATAACTGATCTTCAGTCTAAATTATGGTCTTCCTGTTATTAGGCCTCAGATCTTCCTGCTATTTCTTATTAATAGCACTTATTATTTGTAATATTATATAATCTGCATAGATCCAACAAAATCAAGAAATGTTTTATGTTTTCACTAATATATACTCAGCTCCTGGCAAACTACCTAAAGAATTACTGAGGCAATAAATGAGTCTAGATTTATTGTTCTCAAGAATACATTTTTAGAGTGGAGTTACAAGATGGATGACTAGAGGCACCCAGCATTTACCTCCTCCACAAAGAAGGACCAAAACAGCGAGTAGATAATCACACACCAAACTGAGCATCTATGACAGAGCACTGGAATTCAGCAGGGAAGTAACAGGGAACCTCTGAGGCACAAAGAGAGAAGCAAAGCAGTTGGCCTGGCCAGGATCAGCTTGGAGCCCAGGGGAAAGGTAAGGGAGACCACATTCCCACTGTGGACTCCTGCAATCCTAGCCACAAAACAGCCCCTCAGCCCTCATGGCCCTAAGACTAGTAAAGGCAGCTGCCCAGTGTCTACACAATACTGTTCTAGATAGAGAGTTCATTCTGGGTCCCTCCCCAAACCCAAGCAACTGCAGCATGGTGCCATTTTGGGAGCCCAGCTCCCACCAGACTACATCCTGCCCAGGGACTCAACAGTTCTTCCATCTCTACATCCATGGAGCTCTGCTGGCTTCTCCCCATGTCCATGTAGAGGGTTACAGCACTGCAATGATGGCTAGAACCATTGGTGTGGCTAGGTCCCCAGTACTCCAGTCCAGCACTCAGAGTCCTACACCCTGGGGAATGAGCAGTACAACAGAGTTGGAAGCTGCCTTTGGGACAGCGGGACCTGAAGTGTGTGCTCCCCAGAGCCTGAGAGTCACCTGCCTGGGGCCACTGCCACTGACAGGAACACCACTACTTCCAAGCAGCTGGGTCCCTATGCATCTGCAAGTGCCTTCAGGGGCCTTAAGACTAGTGCTGGGCAGCATCAAAGGGCCTAACATCAAGCCTACCTGGCCCACCAAAGCTGCTGCCTCCGCACATCATCTGAGGGTTTGGGAATCGACTGACCTTGCTGGCCATTGCTGGTGCCCACATGCACCAACCATCCCCACAAATGAGGAAGGCAGAGCCAATGTGCCACCAAGGTCCGAGCATGCTGTCTGGGGGCATGGGAATTGACTTACCCTACCCACCATAGCCTGAATCCACATGCACCACTCGGAGGGTGAGAAGACAGGGTTTCCATGCCTGGTACTGCCCCTGCCACTGCCTATATGCAATGTCCAGGGGTGTGGGGATGAATTCACTCCTCACACTCCCACCAATGCCTGAACATGTCTTCTGGGGGCCTAATTATGGGCTTTCTTAGCCTGCCAGTGCCCACCATCTATCGTTTGGGAGCCCAGGGATTGACTCAGCCCACCCACCATCACTAGCATCCATACACCCCTGCCAGTGACCCGAGGACAGGCCAGCCTAGCCTGCTGCCAACACCACTGCAAGCATCAAAATGTACACACCACCTAGAGGAACAGAGACTGGCCCATTCAGCTTGCCATTGCCACTGCTGGTGCCTGCATATGTTGCTTCAAAGCCCAAAGAGTTGGCTAACTAATGTTATTGTCATAATCAATGCCATACATGCCAACAAGGAGCCCAAGGACCTGCCTTCCTTCCTGGCCCACTGCTGCTACTGCCAGCACCTGAGCAAGCAATCTGGAGGCCCAGGGATCAACCTTCATGGAGCAGCTACCAAGTGTCTGAATACACCACCTTGGGCCCCATGATCCAGCATTCCCAGGCTATCACCAACACCACTGGGGCCTACAGACCAGCATAGCTGGCATCCCTATCCCAGAAAAGCCTCATCACAGCTTCCACTAACAACCAAACCCTAAGTCACTGAGGAACTCACAGACACTGCTGCCACTGATTGCAGCCAAAGAAATCATGTGGAGATTATACTACTGCATCCACCTAGAACAAAGCCAAAACAACCTACCCAACCAACACTATAAATACATGTACAGGAAAAAAGTTTTCCTTATGAAAACAAATCCATAAAATTGGAAAAAATGACCAGAACAAGAAATACATAGATATCAATGTAAGGATGAAAGAAACATGAGAAAGCATGGAACCATGACATCTCCAAAGTAACACAATTAATTCTCCAGCAACAGATTCCAACAAACAATAAATCTATCAAGTACCTGAAAAAGAATTCAAAATAATGATATTAAAGAAGCTCAGTGGGACCCAATACAACATGGATAAATACCAAAAGAATCAGAAAAACAATTCATGATCTGAATGAGAAATTCAGCAGATAGATATCACGAAAAAGAACCAAACAGAAGTCCTGAAGCTGACAAATTTCAATTAATGAAATAAACACAATTGAGAGAGCTTCAACAATAGACTAGATTAAGCAGAAGAAAGAATTTCTGAACTTGAAGACAGGTTTTTAAAAATAATCCAGGAAGACAAAAGTAAAAAATAATAAGTAATTTTTAAAACTGAAGAAAGCTTAGGTGACATATGGGACATCATAAAGCAACCAAATATTCAAATTTTGGGTATTCTAGAAGGAGAAGAGATGGGCAAAGGCATAAAAACCTATTTAACAAAATAATAACTGAAAACTTTCCAAGTCTTGTAAGCAATACAGACATCCTGATACAGAAGGCTCAATGATGCCCAAATAGATTCAATCCAAAAAGGTCTTCTAAGGTCCATTACAGTCAAACTGTCAAAAGTCAAAGACAAAGAGAATTCTAAAAAAAGCAAGAGAAAAGCATCAAGTCACATATAAGGGAACCCTCAGGCATCAAGTCACATATAAGAGAACCCTCATCAGACTAGTAGCAGATACCTTGGCAGAAACCTTCCATGCCAGGAAAGAATGGGATGAGATATTCAAAGTGCTAAAAGAAAAAGCACTGTCAGCCAAGAATACTATACCTAGCAAAGCCATCCTTCAAAAATGAAGGAGAAAGTTTTTCCCAGAGAAGCAAAAACAGAGAAACTTTGTCACAACTAGGGTGACCCTATCAAAAATGGCAAAGGGTGTCCTACATCTGGAAGTGAAAGACATATCTACCATCATTAAACAAATGAAAATAAGCTCACTGGTAGAGCAGATATACCAATGGAAAGAGAAAGGACTCAGATGTAACCATTACATAAAACCACCAAACCAAATGATAAGAGAAAAGAAAAAGGATATAAAACAACCATACAAAAAATTAACAGATTAGGAATAAATCCTCACCTATTAATAATAACTTTGAATGTAAACAGCCAAATCCCCCACTTAAAAGATACAGTCTGGTTGAATGGATAAAATAAATATGACTCACCTATATACTGACTGTGAGAAACTCACTTTATCTATAAAATCACAGACAGAAAGTGAAGGGATGAAAAAAAAAATACTGCACACAAACAGAAACCAAAAGCAAGTGAGAGTAGCCGTACTTAAATAAAACAGATATTAAGTAAAAAACTGCAGAAGAGGCAAAGAAGGTCTTTATAGAATGATAAAGGGATCAATTCAGCCAGAAGATATAAAATTCTAAATTTATAGGCACCCAACACTGCAGCACCCAGATATATAAGCAAATATTATTAGATCGAAAAAGAGAGATAGGGCTGGGTGTGGTGGCTCATGCCTGTAATCCCAACTTTGGGAGGCTGAGGCAGGAGGATCACTTGAGGTCAGGAGTTCAAGACCAGCCTTTCAAACATGGTGAAACCCTGTCTCTACTAAAAATACAAAAATAAGCTGGGTGTGGCCAGGCGTGGTGGCTCATGCCTGTAATCCCAGCACTTTGGGAGGCCGAGGCAGGTGGATCAAGAGGTCAGGAGATCAAGACCATCCTAGCTAACATGGTAAAACCTCATCTCTACTAAAAATACAAAAAATTAGCGAGGCGTGGTAGTGGGTACCTGTAGTCCTAGCTACTTGGGAGGCTGAGGCAAGAAAATGGCATGAACCTGGGAGATGGAGCCTGAAGTGAGCTGGGATTGCACCACTGCACTCCAGCCTGGGTGACAGAGCAAGACTCTGTCTCAAAAAAAAAATTATCTGGGCATGGTGGCATGCACCTGTAATCCAAGCTACTCAGTAGGCTGAGGCAGGAGAACTGCTTGAACCTGGGAGGCAGAGGTTGCAGTGAGCCAATATTGTGCCACTGCACTCCAGCCTGGGCGACAGTGCGAGACTCTGTCTCAATAAAACAACAAAAAAAGATAGACTCCCATAAAATAATAGTATGGGACTTCCACATCCCACTCTCAGCATTAGACAGTTCGTCTAGATAGAAAATCAACAGCTTTGGATTTAAACTGGACATTAGACCAAATGGACCTACCAGACACTAACTGAACATTTTATCCAACAGCTGAAGAATACACATTTTTCCTATCAGCACATGGAACATCCTCCAGGAAGAGACCATATGTTAGGCCATAAGACAAGTTATAACTAATTTTTAAAAATCAAAATCATATCAAGTATCTTCTCAGACTACACTAGAATAAAACTAGAAATCAATAATAAAAACTTTGTAAACCACACAAATACATGGAAATTAAACAATATGCTTGCTCATGCATGCCCACTGGGTCAATTAAGAAATTAAAGATCATCAAAGACTACTACAAGCAACTATATGCTAACAAATCAGATAACCTAGAGGAAACAGAAAAATTCTGGATACATGAAAACCTACCAAGATTGAACCAGGAAGAAACAGAGCAGAAGAACTTGAGCAGACTAATAACAAGTCACGAGATTGAAGCAGTAGTAAAATGTCTCCCAACAAAGAAAAGCCCAAGACTAAATGGCTTTACTGCTGAATCCTACCAAAATTACAAATAACTAACCTAAATTTTTCTCAAACTATTCCAAAAAATGGAAGAGGAGTGAATTCTTCCTAATTTATTCTACAAGGCCAGCATTACCCTAATACCAAAACCAGAGAGGGACATGACGACAACAACAAAAAAGAGTTGATATCCCTCATGAACATAGACCCAAAACCCCTCAATGAAATACTAGCAAACAAAATCCAATAATACAACAAACGGATAATATACAACGATTAAGTGAGATTTTTCCTGAAAAGTGCAAGGATGGTTCAACATAAGCAAATCAATAACATGATGTATCAGATCAACAGGATGAGGGACAAAAACCATATGATCAGCTCAATAGATGCAGAGAAAGCATCTGATAAAGTTTAACATCTCTTCATTATAAAAACCTCTCAACAATCAGGCATTAAAAAACATACCTTAACATAATAAAGACCATATATGACAAATCTACAGCTAACACCATACTGAATGGGGAAAAGCCGAAAGCCTTTCCTCTAAGAACTGGAACAAGACAAAGCAGCCCACATTCACCACTGCTATTCAATATAGTACTGGAAGTCCTATCCAGAGCAATTAGGCAAGAGAAAGAAATAAAACGCATCCAGACTGGATAATAGAAAGTAAAACTGTCCCTTTACGGATGACATGATCTTACATATATATAAAAACCTAAAGATGCTACCAAAAATTCTTGGAACTGATCAATGAAATCAGTAAAGTTGCAAGATACAAAATCAATATACAAAAACAAGTAGTAGGCTGGGGATGGTGGCTCACGCCAATAATCCCAGCACTTCAGGAGGCCGAGGTGGGTGGATCACTTGAGGTCACGAGTTTGAGACCAGCCTGGCCAACATGGTGAAACTTGTCTTGACTAAAAATACAAAAATTGGCCAGGTGTGGTGGCAGGCACCTGTGGTCCCACCTACTCAGGAGGCTGAGGCAGAACTGCTTGAACCCAGGAGGCGGAGGCTGCAGAGAGCTGAGATCATGCCATTGCACTCCAGCCTGGGAGACAGAGCAAAACTCTGTCTCAAAAAAACAAAAACAAAAACAAAAACAAAAAAAGGATTTCTATACATCCACAATAATGAATTAGCTGAAAAACAAATCAAGAAAACAATCCCTGCCGGGCGCGGTGGCTCAAGCCTGTAATCCCAGCACTTTGGGAGGCCGAGGCGGGCGGATCACGAGGTCAGGAGATCGAGACCATCCTGGCTAACATGGTGAAACCCCGTCTCTACTAAAAATACAAAAAACTAGCCGGGCGTGGTGGCGGGCGCCTGTAGTCCCAGCTACTCGGAGGCTGAGGCAGGAGAATGGCCTGAACCTGGGAGGCGGAGCTTGCAGTGAGCCGAGATCGCGCCACTGCACTCCAGCCTGGGTGACACAGCGCGAGACTCCGTCTCAAAAAAAAAAAAAAAAAAAAAAAAAAAAGAAAACAATCCCATTTATTAATATAATAGCTACAAAAAACAACCTAGAAACAAATTTAACCATGAAGTGAAAGACCTCTACAAGGAAAACTACAAAACACAGATGAAAGAAATTGAAGACAACACAAACAAATAAAAAGATATTTACATACTCATGCACTGGAAGAACTATTGTTAAAATGAACATATTTCCCAAAGCAATCTACAGATTCAATGCAATACCTACTGAAATACCAGTCAGTTTTTACATAAACAGCAAAAACAAAAAAAAATCCTAAAATTTGTAGGGAATCATAAAAGATGCCAAATAGCCAATGCAATCTGTAGCAAAAGAACAAAAGTGGAAGAATCAAACTTCAAAATATACTACAAGGCTGTAATAACCAAAACAGCATAATAAAGGGTACTTTCATAAACAGGGTCCTGTCATAAAAACAGACTCAAAGACCAAAGGAACAGAAGAGAGAACCCACAAATAAATCCATGTATTTATAGTCAACTGATGGTTGACAAAGGTGCCAAGAACAGACATTGGGAAAAGGACACCCTGTTCAATAAATGGTGCTGGGAAAACTGGATATCCATAGAGTGAAGAATGAAACTAGACTGTATCTCTCACCATATACAAAAATAAACTCAAAATGAATTAAGTACTTAACTATAAGACCCCAAACTATAAAACTACTAGAGGAAAACATAGGGGAAACACTTCAGAAGAATATACAAATATATTTTAGATAAGACCTTAAAGATATTTTCAATAAGGGGCAAACAACAAAAAAAAAGACAAATTGGACTATATTGAACTAAAATGCTTCTGCACAGCAAAGGAAACAATCAACAGAGTGAAGAGACCTGTAGAATGGCAGAAAATATTTGCAAACTCTTCACCTGAGAAGGGACTAATATCCACAATTCACAAGGAACCAAAAAAACTTAATAGCAGGGCCACAGTGGCTCATAACTGTAATCCCAGAACATTGGGAGGCCAAGTCAGGAGGATCACTTGAGGCCAGGAGTTTGAGACCAGCCTGGGGAACACAGGGAGACCCCCATCTCTATAAACAATTTTAAAGTTAGCTAGGTATAGTGGCATTCACCTACAGTCTTAGCTACTTAGGAGGCTGAGGTGGTAGAATCCCTTGAGCCTGGGAGTTCAAGGATGCAGTGAGCTGTGGTCATGACACTGTACTCCAGTCTGGCTAACAGTGAAACTCTCTCACATACACAAAAAAAAGACACCGCGCACATTCTATTAGTAAAATAAAAAAATACATATATATATATATAAAACAATTGATAAATATTCAGAGTGATGGGTATCTAAATACCTTGGTTTGATCCTTATACATTGTATGAATGCATCAATCTATCCCTTGTACTCCATAAATATGTATAATTTGTATCAATAAAAACTTAGAAAAAAAAGCTCATGAGAAATCTAATGTATAGCAGGAGGACTACAGTTAGTAATACTCTATTGTATACTAGAAATTTGTCAGGAAAGTAGGTTTTAAGTACTTTTACCCTAAACAAAAAAAGAAAGAAAAAAATTATAGTTATTTGATATGACCCGCTTAACTACAGTAATTATTTCAATATGTATGTGTATCAGAACTTCATGTTGTACACCTAGAATTTATACAATAATTTTTTAAAAAGATTCATATACAAAAAAAAATTGTTTAAACACATATAAAAAAGAGTAACAGTATTTGCTAGCAAAACAGGGTGACTGTAGTCAAAAATAATTTAATTGAACATTTAAAAATAACTAAAAGAGGCCGGGCATGATGGCTCATGTCTGTAATCCCAGCATTTTGGGAGGCTGAGGTGGGTGGATCACTTGAGGTCAGGATTTCAAGACCAGCCTGGCCAACATGGTAAAACTCCATCTCTACAACACACACACACACACACACACACACACACACACAGATTAGCTGGGTGTGGTGGTACATGCCTGTAGTCCCAGCTACTTGGGAGGCTGAGGCACGAGAATCACTTGTACCTGGGAGGCAGAAGTTGCAGTGAGCAGAGATCACACCACTGCACTTCAGCCTGGGTGACAGAGTGAGACTCCATCTTAAAAAACAAAACAAAACAAAACAAAAAAACCTAAAAACTAAGAGTACAATTAGATTGTAACACAAAGGATAAATGCTTGAGGTGATGGATATCGCATTTCCCCTGATATGAGCATTGCATGCCTGTATCAAAATATCTCATGTAACCCATAGATATACATACCTACTGTGTACCCAAAAAATTAAAAATAAAGATTAATAAATAAATAAAAACACAGACCAGGTGTGATGGCTCGCTCCTGTAATCCTAGCACTTTGAAGGGCTGAGGCAGGTGGATCATGTGGATCACTTGAAGTCAGGAGTTCAAGACCTGCCTGGCCAACATGGTGAAACATCGTCTCTACCAAAATACAAAAATTAGCTGGATGTGGTAGCATAAGCCTATAATCCCAGCTACTCAGGAGACTGAGGCAAGAGAATTGCTTGAACACAGGAGGTAGAGGTTGCAGTGAACTGACATTGTTGCCTAGCCTGGGCAACAGAGCAAGACTGTCTAAAAAAAAAAAAAAAAGATAACAAGTGTTAGCAAATGATGTGGAGAAACTGGAACCATCATACACTGCTGGTGGGCATGTAAAATGGTGTAGCCATTTTGGAAAAGAGTCTAGCAGTTCCTTAAATAGCTAAACACAGAGTTATGATATGACCCAGCAATTGTACTCCTGGGTAGAAACCTGAAAGAACTGAAAGCTTATGTCCACACAAAAACTTACAGACATGTTCATACAACATTATTCAAAATAGCCTAAAAGAGGAAACCCAAATGTCCATCAACTGATCAATGGATAAATGTGGTATATCCATAAAATGGAATAGTATTTGGCAATAAAAAGAAATGAAATACTGATACATGCTACAACATGGATGAGCCTTGAAGAGCATTAAGTTATGAAACAGGGAATTTGCAGAAGACCACATATTGTACAATTCCATTTATATGAAATGTCCAGAATAGGCAAATCCATAGAGAAAATCAACTCATGGTTGCGTGGGGCTGGAGAGGGGTGGGAGTAACAGCTAGAGTGTACAGGGGTTTTTCTGAGGTGATAAAAATGTTCTAAAATTGATTATGGTGATGTTTATACAACTCTATTATATTAAAAGTCACTGAATTGTACATTTTATATGGGTGAACTGTATGGTATGTGAATTATACCTTAATAAAGCTGAAAATAAAACAAAAAAATTAAAGGAGTGCTACTCTGGTTCATAGACAGCAGGGGTTAGGCAACTTTTTTATAAAGAGTAAGATAGCAAATATTTTCAGCTTTGTGGGCTATTCAGGTGTGTGACTGTAGTGCAAAGATAGTCACAGAAAACTTCTAAAAGTTTGAATGTGCTAGCCTTAAAAAAAAAAACAAGCCTTTCCAACTTGGACCTGGCAGAATGGTTCCCGCAAAGAAGGGTGGCGAGAAGAAAAAGGGCCGTTCTGCAATGAAGAAGGTGGTGACCCGGAAGTACACCATCAATATGCACAAGCGCATCCATGGAGTGGGCTTCAAGAAGTGTGCCCTCGGGCACTCAAAGAGATTCAGAAATTTGCCATGAGGGAGACGGGAACTCCAGATGTGCGCATTGATACCAGGCTCAACAAAGCTGCCTGGACCAAAGGAATCAGGAATGTCCCATAACGAATCCGGAATGTCCCATAACGAATTCGTAATGTCCCATAACGAATCCGTGTGAGGTTGTCCAGAAAACGTAATGGGGATGACGATTCACCAAATAAGCTCTATACTTTGGTTACCTATGTACCTGTTACATCTTTCAAAAATCTACAGACAGTCAATGGGATGAGAACTAATCACTCACTGATCGTCAAATACATAAACTAATTATAAAATTGCAAACAAAACAAGTTCCCCCCTCCCCCGCAAAAATAACGTCACAATCTCACAAGAACTGCTAGCTCAAAAACAAATTTTTAAAAAGACTGGCTTAATAATTCTGGTTTAAAAATAACTATATATCTTCCTCCTGATTTTATCAGTGCAAAATGTAAATTTTAAGATTATAAAAACTAGGCTGGATGCTATGGCTCACGCCTGTAATCCCAGCACTTTGGGAGGCCAAGGCAGGCGGATTACTTGAGCTCAGGAGTTCGAGACCAGCCTGGGCAACATGGCAAAATCCCATCTCCACAAAAAATACAAAAATTAGCCGGTCATGGTGCCGTGTACCTGTAGTCCCAGCTACTAGGGACGCCGAGGTGGGAGGGTCACTTGAGCCTGGGAGAGGTGGGTGTGTGGGAGGTTACAGTGAGCCAAGATGCACCACTACACTCCAGCCTGGGCAACAGAGCCAGACTGTGTCTCAAAATAAAATAAAATAAAATAAAATTATAAAAACTATACAATTATGTGTTAAACCAAATCGGTGCGGAGGCTCACGCCTATAATTCCAGCACTTTGGGAGGCCGAGGCAGGTGTATCACTTGAGGTCAGGAGTTAGAGACCAGCCTGGGCAACATGGTGAAACCTTGTCTCTACTAAAAATACAAAAATTAGCTGGGCATGGTGGCGCACGCCTGTAATCCCAGCTACTCAGGAAGCTGGGACAGGAAAATCGCTTGAACCTGGGAGGCGGAGGTTGCAGTGAGCCGAGATCACGCCATTGCACTCCAGCCTGGGCAACAGAGCAAATCTCTGTCTCAAAAAAAAAAGAAGAAGAAGAAGAAAAAAGTAACTGTGTTGCTCTGTAGTGTGTCAGTTTAAATATAATAGTCAAGATTTTTAGTTAACTTTAAAACAATGGACATTAAGAAAAATTAATAGATAATCCTCGAAAACCTGGATGATTTCTAACATAAGGTATTAAAACATTGATTCCCAAGAATAGTTTTAACATATATGCCACTATTATTTCATATGTATACCTTGTTTTTTATGTTAGAGGATGGCTATACTTTTGGGTAATGTAAATAAATACATGTGGTTCTTTTTGTTTTGTTTTTGGGTCAAGGCTAATTTTAGTTATGGTATGTGCAGGGCACAAATGTGCAAAAAGGCATTTCTGTCCTTTTTATAAAGGCTTATAAGGAATGTGGGTGGCTATGGGGGAGTGGTATCACATGAACTCGGGAGTGGTATCACATGAACTCAGGAGTCTGTTAAAATGTTTATGTATCACAGTTCTGAATTACCTACCTCCCACATTTTTCTGTGATTAAACATTATAATTTGAGTAGCTGAGACTATCTGGGAATAATCATAACAGAAATGTAATAGATATGCTTTTGTTATCAAGGAAATTATAGGTCAGGCATGGTGGCTCACACCTGTAAAACCAGCGCTTTGGGAGGCCAAGGCGGGTAGAACACCTGAAGTCAGGAATTCGAGACCATCCTGGCCAACAGTGAAACCCTGTCTCTACTAAAAATAAAAAAATTAGCCGGGCATGGTGACAGGTGCCTGTAATCCCAGCTACTCGGGAGGCTGAGGCAGGAGAATCACTTGAACCTGGAAGGCAGAGGTTGCAGTGAGCTGAGATTGTACCACTGCACTCCAGCCTGGGTAACAAGAGTAAAACTCTGTCTAAAAAATAATAATAATAACAATAGTTTTGTCTTTAAAAAACTAGTTGTTCCAAAATGTAAAACTGATACATAAAAAAGACATCTCAGTTTTGATGGGTTTATTTTCAATTCAGTATTTGAACTTGGGAAGAGTATGTAAAAACATTCCTAAGTGACTATTATTAAGCAAAGATGTCAAAATAGAAAGTACAAACTACAATACAAATAAACGTAAGGCATAACACAAATAGGGATGCACATTAAGTAGGTAACAGGAAAGTTATAACAACATTTGTGTAATCAGGATATAAACTATGAATATTGCTATAGTCAAGATACATATGGTGATTACCAGAGACCAGCCCTCAACTATCAGAACAAGACATCAGGAAATACTTTTACAGTTTTATGTATCACAAAATGACAAAACAAACATACTATGCAAAAATTGAAGGTAGGTATCAGAAGAATGAAAGTAAGAGTTGAAAATGTATTGTCTTTGATGAGAGGGACCGGGGCACTCAGGGTAGGAATGTATACACGAAAAAGCAGGCTGCTCTTTTTCTTTTTTCTCTTTTTTTGAGATGGAGTCTCACCCTGTTTCCCACGCTGGAGTGCAGCTGCATGATCTCAGCTCACTGCAACTTTCACCTCCTGGGTTCAAGCTGTTCTCTTGCCTTGGCCTCCCAAGTACCTGGGACTACAGGCGCCTGCCACTATGCCCAGTTAATTTTTTTATTTTTAGTAGAGATGGGGTTTCGCCACGTTGGCCAGGTTGGTTTCAAACTCTTGACCTCAAGTGATCCGCCCACCTCAGCCTCCCAAGTGCTGGGTTTACAGGTGTGAGCCACTGCGCCTGGCCTGGGCTGCTGTTTTTCAATATAAGCTTTATAACACTGTGATTTCAAACTCTGTAAATATATTACTTTAATGAAAATTAAACTAATTATTTTAAAATGAAAAAGGAATACACAGAGACCACCTTTCAAGTAGAAAGGTACAAGGTTAAGGTAAGATTAAGAAGGGGGTGAATTAGCAAGTTGATAGGGAGGAAAAGTGTTTGGAGACAGAAATAAAATACTTAAAAGCAGCTAAGATCAACTGATAGCTAGGAAAAAGTGAAGATTCATAAACTCCTTCCTAGGTTCCTAGAGCTTCGTTAAATCTAGAATTCTTTCTCCAGGGAGGCATGGATCTTCTATTTCCAATGCTAACTCTATAGGTAACAACATCTACTTCTAGGGCTCCAACCATTAACTTCTACTTGGATGAATTTCCACTTCCATATTTTTTGACTGTTTTACAACTTTCTTCTGAGCTTCCTGTTTGATCTTCTCATTGATGAATCTTATTCTGTAGAAATTATTTACAGAATCTTATTCTGTAGAAATTATATATCCTGCATTAGATAACAAGTTTCTTAATAAGCCTACTTATTTTCTAAACTGTACAGCACCTAGCAGACTAGTGTACAAAATTTTTTTTTTTTTTTTTTTTTGAGACGGAGTCTCGCTGTGCTCCCAGGCTGGAGTGCAGTGGCGTGATCTCGGCTCACTGCAAGCTCCGCCTCCCGGGTTCATGCCATTCTTCCGCCTCAGCCTCCCAAGTAGCTGAGACTACAGGCGCCCGCCACCACGCCCGGCTAGTTTTTTGTATTTTTAGTAGAGACGGGGTTTCACCATGTTAGCCAGGATAGTCTCGATCTCCTGACCTCGTGATCCACCCGCCTCGGCCTCCCAAAGTGCTGGGATTACAGGCTTGAGCCACCGCGCCCGGCCTAGTGTACAAAATTAAAAAGTCAAACATTTTTATAAGACTTTCTATATAAAAATCTTAATTCTCCATAAACTGATATTAATATTCTCATGCAAAGTATAACTTGCCATTTTGATTAAGTTTCAAATGACTCTATATAAGCTAATGCTAATTTTTTTTTTCTTTGAGACTAAGTTTTGCTCTTGTCCCCCAGGTTGGAGAGCAATGGTGCGATCTTGGCTCCCTGCAACCTCCGCTTCCCCGGTTCAAGCGATTCTCCTGCCTCAGCCTCCTGAGTAGCTGGGATTACAGGCGCTCGCCACCACGCCTGGCTAATTTTTGTATTGTTAGTAAAGATGGGGTTTCACCATGTTGCCCAGGCTGGTCTCAAACTCCTGACCTCAGGTGATCCACCCACCTCGGCCTCCCAAAGTGCTGGGATTACAGGCATGAGCCACCGTGCCCGGCCTAATTCTAGAATTTACAATGAAAATGCAAAGGACTAAGAAGCAATAGGAGAACTTGCTCTACTAGATAAGATTTATTACATGCTGCAGTATTAATACAGTGTGCTATTGGCACAAGGATAGACAAATAAGCCAAAGGAACAGAATTCAGAGACAGACTCACAGAAATAGGAATACATGATTTATGACCAAGGTAGTCCTATAGAGAATGGGAAAAGGACAGTCATCTCAATAAACACTAAGAAGTCAACTGGATATTCACATGGGAAAAAAATGAAATTTGACCCCTACCTCACAACACATACAAATACCAACTTCAGAAAAGTAGATGTAAATGGAAAAAGTAAAACAATAAAGCTACTAGAATATAACATAGGAAATATCTTCATGACCTTAGGGTAGTCAATGATTCCTACGCAGGACACAAAAAAGCAACACTAAAGAAAAAGATAACTATGACCACATTAAAATTAATTAACTTCTGTTCATCAAAAGATACCATTAAAAGAGTAAAAGACAAGATATAAAGTGGTGGGAGATATTTACATCATGTATAACCAAACACAGGGCTGATACACAGAATATAAAAAGAATTCTTTGAAAGCAACAGGAAAAAGAGAGACAACCGACTAAGTTTAGCCAAGAAACTTAAACAGGCATGTCACAGAACACACACAGCAGAATAACTAAAATTAAAGGGCCTGGCAATAATAACTGGTAAGAATGTAAGAATGCAGAGCAATGGCAACCTTCATACTGCTACCAGAACTGCAAATTGGTATAACTACTTTGGAAAATTGGTATATTTACTAAAGTTGAACACACACATATCCTATTGCTCAGTAATTCCTCTCTTATGTATATATCTAAAAGAAATGTGTACATACATTTGCCAAAAGTTATACACAGGAACGTTCACAGCAGCATTATGCGTAATAGCTAAAAACTGCAAACAAACCAGCTGTCAACAGTAGAAAGGTCACTTATAGTAATTAATAATATATAAAGCATAATTTAAAATATATTCATAGAATGAAGCAGGAGGCAGTGGCTCACACCTGTAATCCCAGCACTTTGTGAGGCCGAGGCAGGTGGATCACCTGAGGTCAGGAGTTTGACACCAGCCTGGCCAACATGTTGAAACCCTGTCTCTACTGAAAATTCAAAAAATTAGCTGGGCGTGGTGCCACAGGCCTGTAGTCCCAGCTACTCTGGGGGCTGAGGCAGGAGAATCGCTTGAACCCGGGAGGCAAAGGTTGCAGTGAGCCGAGATCACACTACTGTACTCCAGCCTGGGCAACAGAGGAAGACTCCATCTCAAAAAATAAATAAATAAATAAATAAATAAATATGTATATATTCATAGAATGAAATACAACATAGCCAATAAGAATGAACTAACACCAGATATATGCAGCACCATAGATATGTCACATAAACAACATGTTGAGCAAAAAAAGCCAAAGGCAAAAGACTAAATACTGTGCGACTGCATCTATATAAAGTTCAGAAATGGGCAAAACGAATCCCTGGTGCTAAATATCAGGATGGTATTTATTTTGGGAGAGGAAAAAGAGGCTGATGATTGGGAAGAGGCAGAGAAGGGGTTCTGAGGTGCTAGTAACGTTCCACTTATTGTCCTAGTAGTGGTTTCACCATTCTCAATTTCACCATGCTATGTAATCATAGTCATGTAGTTTTATGTGTGTATGTTATCCTTCAATTTCTTTTAAAGTAAGAAATAATCAAATGTTTGATAAATGGAAGAATGAGTTATTAAATCCAGAATGAACTGGTCAAAGACGTTAAATAGCTGAAAGTAGATAAAATGAAAACAACTATAGGGAAAGAAAAAGACACACACACGCACTTACACACATCTATTTCTTAGGGTAGGAATGTCTACTGTTATACAATTCTAAACGTAGCGTATCATAGGAAGGAATGAAACCTAACATGTGGGTAGAATAATTATAGCATAATTATAGCCAGGGAAGTACTTGCTATATTGGACTAGGGAGAAAGTATGAGGAAAAAAAGTGGGATACCTTATATGGAAGAGGCTTCCGGCCTTTAAAGGGAGCTTCCTGATAACATCTCAGAAGTGTATCTCTTCATAGCCCTGCTCCTGAGCCATCATCTCTTACTTACCTGAACACAGGCCTCTAGTCAGCTCTCTGTCAACCATCCAGGGCTCTTTTCCTTGTTCCAATAAGGAGATCACAGCTGGCTTAGAACTGGAAAGTCCTGCTCACCAAGAAAAGACATGGGACACGGTTATGCTGTGGGCTCCCCAGAAATCAGATCGAGTCCCTTAGTGATCAAAGAAAAGATGACACTACAAGAAGGACCAGAGAAAGATGGAGAAGATGAAGCTTCAGCCGCAGCCCATTGGAGCTGCCCACTTCCAACTCTTCCATTCTATTTCAACTCAAACCATTCCTTAGGGAACAAGGAGCAGAAATTCAGCTGGTTACATGAAGCAAATAATTCACAGTGGAGAAAGGAGACATTTACAAGGGCAGACTCTGAATTTTGGGGAATAGTTATCCTTACCCACTGAAACCAGGTTGCTGAAATTCTCCAACATTACTTCTTTGTATAAATTCATCTGACCAGAGTCCAGGCATTCCCATTCCTCTTGAGAGAAGTCTATGGACACATCCCTGAACATCAATGACCCCTGAAACAACAAACATGCTTTCACAATGGAAGGAAAAAAGAAAAAGATGGTGGTAGAGGTGGCAAGAAAGGACAGAGTAAGCAAAATTAAAGGGGGTGAATCCTATCATATCAGAAGATATATGTCCTGTGTACAAAGGGATGTACAAATAGGCTGGACTTTTCCAGTGACAGGAAACAGCAAGCATTCAGTTCAATTAGTAAGTTTCTTCCCCCTCCCCACTTTCCCTTTATGCCCCAAGAGAGGGGAAAATGGGAGGGGCTTTCAAACACATCTCATAATACTTGGAGTAAAAATTCAGAATATCAGGGCAAAACAAAAATGAAAGTTTCTGAAAGCTTCTAGGAAGAAAACACAGATCACATAAGTTTTCAGGAATAAGAATGGCAATAGACTTCTCAATAGCATCATTTGAAACAAGAAAAAAACCAAGCAATTCCTTTAATACAATAAAGGAAAATAAATTCTGAAATAGAATTCTATCTCCAATCAGATTACTAAGCCACTATGAAGATTAAATCAAGATAATTTTAAATCTGCAGGGAATGATAAAAGTATTTCCAATGTGGCTTTTCTTAGGAAGCTACTGGGCTACATGTTCCATCAAAACTAGGGAGTAAGTTAGGAAAAAGAAAAGGTACTATATTAAGACACTGGAAAACTAACATGAAAATGGTGATGAAAGTGCCAGTATAATTATAAAAGGCAAATCCTAGAACACCATCCAGCAGCAGACTGAGAGAACAGCATCTAGGAACAGAAGAAGTGAGGACTATAGGAAAGACATCTCCAAAGAAAACTAAGGAGCTAGTATGTGTGATCATGCAGAAAATATCGACAGGCAACTGACAGCAATGTTAGAGAATTTGAAAAAAAATAGCGACACATACATAAAATAAGGCAAAAGAAGAAACAAGGCAATTTGCTCTGAGAAGAACACAAATTGTACTGGAAAGAATCAAGGTGGAGCTTGCAGTGAGCTGAGATCCGGCCACTGCACTCCAGCCTGGGCGACAGAGCGAGACTCAGAAAAAAAAAAAAAAAAAAAGGCCGGGCACGGTGGCTCAAGCCTGTAATGCCCGCACTTTGGGAGGCCAAGACGGACGGATCACGAGGTCAGGAGATCGAGACCATCCTGGCTAACACGGTGAAACCCCGTCTCTACTAAAAAATACAAAAAAAAAACTAGCCGGGCGAGGTGGCGGGCGCCTGTAGTCCCAGCTACTCGGGAGGCTAAGGCAGGAGAATGGCGTGAACCCAGGAGGCGGAGCTTGCAGTGAGCCGAGATCTGGCCACTGCACTCCAGCCTGGGGGACAGAGCAAGACTCCGTCTCAAAAAAAAAAAAGAGTGAAACTTATGGCTTTAAGCATAAATATAGGAGAGTATCTGCATGACCTTGGGACAGGGAAGGATTTATTAAATAAGATACAAAAAGCACCAACCATAAAGAAAAAATATTGATAAACTCAGCTTTTTTAAAAAAAGAACTTATCATAAAATCATCTTACAGGAAGTGATGAAATCTTCCAAGTATTAGGAAAACACAATAAAGGACTGAGATTCAGATTGCATAAATAACTCATATGAATCAATAAGAGCTATTCCAAGACAAAAATGAGTAAAGATTTGAACTGACATGTCACAAAAGATGAAACGCTAAAAACCAATAAACATATGGAATATATTCAATTTTATTATTAATGATGGAGACCCAAATTCAAACCTGTGGGGGTAGAGGGGTGTTAAGTACAGGTATATATTCAAATGAGGATTTAAAAGTCTGGCATGTCTGATTTTAAAAAAGTAGATACCATAGTTTTTTCAAACGTAGAAAAATATATTTCCCAAGACCATTTGATTACGTGGGATCATATTTATGACACTTTTTTTGTAAAAATGTAGAACATCAAATGGCAAATGAAACAAAATTTGGTTCTTGACAAATAATGAAAATACATTAAAATATTAACACTAGTTATCTGAGTGGTCAAATTTTATTTTTTCCTGGTAATGCTGTATTTTTGAGATCTCTAAACTAATCATCCTTTTATTTTTAAATCATAATAAATATTTAAGAAGAAAATTCAGCAAGCATAAGTGGAGCAACCATCCTTTTCTGTGATGGGAAAATTATAGGGACCTAGAATTAAATGACATTCCTTTATTAAGCAAGAATTTTCAGAAGAAAAAGAAGAAACCCCAACACACCTTGGATACTGCTTGTAGAAGTTCATCATGCATTCTTTCCTCCTCTTCTGGGTGACACCTGGAGAAAGGTAAAATTGAGAGAGGGAAGAGTAACTGTAAGACACCAGGTTTTTCTTGGTACCCAAATTAGTCAAGTAAGAGGTCTTCTCCAGCCCCATTACCCACCACACACGGGGAATGGAGATCAGAGGAGAATGGGGCATCCTGTCCAATTCCAGTGGCTCAGGGAAAAGGCTGTGTTCACTGCTGTCCAGGGTTCGAATCTGACCACCAGACCTCAGAGAGGTTTCCTAGAGACAGAGTTCTGGAGTCACAATCGCACAGTTGACGGGACTCCATACTCATACACAGAATGCCACATACCGTTAGGGACAGTCACACTTAAATCAAGGCGACATGCACGTCTCACCTGCACACACGGAGCCACACACGGTAACACAGTTACAATCACATAGGAAACACACAATTACAGCTGCACAATCGTAGGCACCCCACACTGTCGCAGTCACAATCACACATCACCACGGGTACACACAGCCACAACCCCTCCAGTGACAGGTATCCCATATCAGCACATAAGCCGCAGTGTTATTATCTCCCAGACAATTCCACAGCCTCCCCTCTTTTTTGGAGGGGTGGGGACAGAGTCTTGCTCTGTCGCCAGGCTGGAGGGCAGTGGCGCGATATCGGCTCACTGCAACCTCCGCTTCCTGGGTTCAAGTGACTCTCCTGCCTCAGCCTCCGAGTAGCTGGGACTACCGGGTAGCTGGGACTACCGGCGCGCGCCCAGCTAATTTTTGTATTTTTAGTAGAGATGGGGTGTCACCATGTTGGCCAGGATGGTCTCGATCTCTTGACCTCGTGATCCGCCCGCCTCGGCCTCCCAAACACAACCTCCCCCTTTCAAATAGCTCCGCCCGCACCGACCCAAGGCGCCAGCTCCCCACCAGCCTTCGGTATCCTCAACTAAGCCCTTTCCAGTCATCCCGGATGGGAACTTGCAGACCTGAGCCAGTTCTCCCGGGGACCAAAATATCTCACCTCCCAGATCTAAGAGTCCCGCCAGGAGTGACGAAACGTTCGAATTCCTGCGAGAAAAGTGGCAGGCCACCAGGCCCTCTGGGAAATGTAGTCCAGAGCGGGACCCACGCCAATTCCTGTCAGCTCCTCGCCTGGGCCCACCCGAAACGGCTGCTCCCTCAACTCTCAACATCCAGCCAAGCCTCGGAGTTGCGGGTCGCTGTAGTGCTGGGCAATGGAGATGAGCCTCCCCGGGAACCGGGCCCACGCCTCACCCTCACACAGGAAACGCAGACGTGTTCTGGCCGGATGTTGAGTGAGGCCGCGGGGCCTGCTGGGAGGTGATGTCCTCGGAAACGTCGCGGACGCGGAGGGATGGTTCGGGGCTTTAGGCGTCTGTTCCACACCTATCTGTGGGTCCCCTTCACCCAGAATCTCAGAAACTGCGCGCGGGATGAACCTTCGGGTGTTTCCGGCAGGTGACGCTGCCGAGACCCCGCAGCAGGGGGCGAGCAAGGGACTCGCGGCTGACGGGACACGGAGCCACTTAGGCCCAGAGTGTCCCGAGTAGCGGCAGTGGGGAGTGCTCAGGGTACGCTACTGGTGAGTGGTTGCAGTTGTTGGGACAGAAAACTGTGAAGGGAGTTAGTGTGGGTGTGTGGTTGTGTGTGTGAGTGTGACGGCACGAATAATTGTGATGGGGTGATTGTGATGTTTGGTTGCGCATGATTATGATGAAATGTGTGATATGTGTGTGATTGTGATTAAGGCTCTAGTGAGTGTGAGCGTGGCGAAGTGTGCGTGATTGTAATATGTCTAGTAGTTCCTGTCTTGAGCTGGCTTCTCTGTAGCATTTGGCATAGTTGATAACGACTTGAAAAACACTTACTTGTTTTTTACTGGTCCCTCTCTCCCTGTTGGCCACTCCTCTGTAGTCTCCTTTGCTGCCTTTTTTACCGTAGTCCTTGACCCTACAGTTTGTGGTTTTCCGGTATTCCTTAGTGAACTTTTCAGGTTCATTATCAGATTATGACTTGCTGCTTTTATGTATATTAGTTAGCTATTGCCATGATAATAGTGATGTCTAAAAACCACCCCTGAACTCAATGCCATACAACAGCAAGTCCTTATTCTCCTGTTCACAGGCTGGCGCGTTGACGGTGTTCAGCTGATCTAGGTGGGGCTTGGTTGAGTGGATAGGCTGCGCGACGAGTTAAGATCTGCTCCGCATCTGTTCTTTCTGGATCTCAGGCCAAAAGCACATTTATTGCCAGGGCATGCTCTGCTCATGATGGGTCACCAGAGCACAAGAGAGATTGCCTTAACCAGAACAAGTCACATGGCTAAGCCTAAAATCAATTACGCCCACAATTGGAGGGCAAAGTTACCTTCCAAAGAGTATGAATATATAATCTATTAGAGGGGGTGAGGAATTGGACTAAAATTCCAATCTACCACCTTAAGAAACATACCTCTTTATCGTGGTGAGTGCCTTTTAGTCCGGGTTCGCTTTTGTCTGATAATATTGCTTTTCAAATTTTATTGTATTTCTTAAGAATTTCATTTTCTAACCCCTTTGTGTCTTTATGTTTCAGATCTGTGTCTTGTAAGGAGCATATTGCTGGGTTTACATCTGTTTATCACGTTTGACTGTTGTTGTAATAGGTGAGTATAATTCAGTGGCATTGGCCGGGCGCGGTGGCTCAAGCCTGTAATCCCAGCACTTTGGGAGGCCGAGGCGGGTGGATCACGAGGTCAGGAGATCGAGACCATCCTGGCTAACATGGTGAAACCCCGCCTCTACTAAAAATACAAAAAACTAGCCGGGCGTGGTGGCGGGCGCCTGTAGTCCCAGCTACTCGGAGGCTGAGGCGGGAGAATGGCGTGAACCCGGGAGGCGGAGCTTGCAGTGAGCCGAGATCGCGCCACTGCACTCCAGCCTGGGCGACACAGCGAGACTCCGTATCAAAAAAAAAAAAAAAAAAAAATCAGTGGCATTTATTATGATTGCTCATAAAAACGTGTTGTTTTCTATTTATTATGCCTTAAACATTTTTGATTGACATATAATAGTTGCACATATATCTTTTTTTACTGGGCAAATTCACCTTATCCCTTTTTCTCCCCTACTTTGGTTTCTGCTATTATCCTTCTATTTTTAATATGCATACTTAACAAAACTCAACCTTAAGACTTTAAGATACTTGAACTCCAAAATATCCGCCAATTTCTGTGTTATTCTTGTATATTATTTTCTTCTAGTTTTTGTTGTTGTTATTTTGTTTTGTTTTGTTTTTTGAGACAGAGTCTCGCTCTGTCACCCAGGCTGGAGTGCAGTGGCACGGTCTCGGCTTACTGCAACCTCTGCCTCCTGAGTTCAAGCGATTCTTCTGCCTCAGCCTCTGGAGTAGCTGGGACTACAGATGCGCCACCACACCCAGCTGATTTTTTGTATTTTTAGTAGAGGCGAGGTTTCACTGTGTTAGCCACTGTGTTAGATCTCCTGACATCGTGATTTGCCCACCTCAGCATCCCAAAGTGCTGGGATTATAGGCATGAGTCACCGTGCCTGGCCTATTCTCTTGTAGTGTTAAATCCCCAAATTAGTAGTAGTAGCTCATTTATTCTATATACGGTTCGTATCCAGGAGGGGTTGGTTTCAGGACCCCTCCATGGATACCAGAATGCACAGATGCTCAAGTCCCTACATCCTTCTGTATACATTAAATCATCTCTAGATTATTTGTAATACCTAATACAATGTAAATGCTATGTAAATCATTGTTACACTTTATTGTTTAGGGAATAATAAGAAAAAAATCTGTACTGTACATGTTCAGTACAGACACAACTATCGTAGGCCTAACTATATTTTTTATCTGAGGCTGATTGAATCTGAGGATGCAGAACCCGTGGATAAGGAGGACCAACTGTATACATATATATATATTTAATTGTGGTAAAATACTCAACGTAGAATTTATCATCTAAACCATATTTAAGTGTACAGTTCAGTGACATGAAGTACATTCACATTGTAATGGTAGCATCACCACCATCCATCCACAGAACTCTTCTTGCAAAACAGAAACCCAGTACCTATCAAACAATAACTCTCTATCCCCCACTTTCCCCCGGCCTATGGCATCTACCATTCTACTTTCTGTCTCTGAATTTGACTATTCTAGGTACTTCATATAAGCAGAATCATATGTTGTTTGTCCTTTTGTGACCCTGATTTAACTTAGCATAATGTCCTCAAGATTCATCCATATTAGCATGTATTGGAATTTCCTCCTTTTTTAAGGCCGAATAATAAGTATGTCATATATGGATAAACATTTTGTTTATCAGTTTATTCATCATTGGATACTTGGGCTGCTTCTACCTTTTGGCAATTGCAAGTGACGTTGCTACAAACATGGGTATACAACTGAGTCCCTGCTTTCAATTTTTTATATATACATGTGGTAATGTCTGTTTTTAATCTTTCATTGTCATAGTGTTTTTGGTAATGACTGAACCATTTTATCAGCATATTTTTGAGCACCTACTATCAATATCAAAAACAGACAAAAATAAGTCCTTGTTTTCATGGAGTTTATGTTGTGGGGGGTGGGTGGACAGTATATATAACTAAATTATAGTCATGTGCCGTATATGTATGGACTATATACATATATGACAGTTGTCCTGTAAGACAGTGGTCCCCAGCCTTTTTAGCGCTAGGGACTGGTTTTGTGGAAGACAATTTTTCCATGGACCGGGGGACGGGAGGGTTATGGTTTCAGGATGAAACTGTTTTACCTCAAATCATCAAGCATTAGATTCTCATAAGGAGTGAGCAACCTATATCCCTCGCATGCACAGTTCAAAAGAGGGTTCACACTCCTGTAGGTTGTAATGCCACCACTGATCTGACAGAAGGTGGAGCTCAGGCGGTAATGCTCGCTCATTTGCTGCTCACTTCCTGCTGTGTGGCCTGGTTCCTAACCAGGAACCAGTACAGTATCGGTACTGGTACGTGGCCCAGGGGTTTAGGACCCCTGCTGTAAGATTATAATGGAGCTGAAAAATTCCTGTCACCTAGTGACTTTCTAGCCAATATAACACTGTAGCACAATACCATCACTCGTGTTTGCAGTGATGCTGGTGTAAACAAACCTACTTTGCTGCCAGTCAGATAAAAGTATAACATAAAATTATGTGCAGTACCTAATACTTGGTAATGATAATAAATATGTTACTGATTCATGTGCCTACTATACTATACTTTTTATCATTAGTTTGGAGCATATGCCTATTTATTTTAAAAAAGTTAACTGTAAAACAGCCTCAGGTCCTTCAGGAGGTATTCCAGAAGAAGGCATTGTTGTCATAGGATGTGATAGGTCTGTGTGTGTTATTGTCCCTGAAGATCTTCCAGTGGGGCCAGATGTGGAGGTGAAAGACAATACCAATGATCCTGGACACTGTGTAGGCCTAGGCTAATGGGTGTTTGTATCTTAATTTTTAACAAGAAAATTTAAAAAGTTAAAAAAAAATTTTTAAGAACATAGCTTATAGAATAAGGATATAAAGAAAGAAAATATTTTTGTACAGCTGTACAATGCGTTTTAAGCTATGTGCTAAGAGTCAAAAAGTTTTTTTTTTTTTTTTTTTTTTTTTTTTTTTTTGAGACGGAGTCTCGCGCTGTGTCACCCAGGCTGGAGTGCAGTGGCGCGATCTCGGCTCACTGCAAGGTCCGCCTCCCAGGTTCAGGCCATTCTCCTGCCTCAGCCTCCGAGTAGCTGGGACTACAGGCGCCCGCCACCACGCCCGGCTAGTTTTTTGTATTTTTAGTAGAGACGGGGTTTCACCATGTTAGCCAGGATGGTCTCGATCTCCTGACCTCGTGATCCGCCCGCCTCGGCCTCCCAAAGTGCTGGGATTACAGGCTTGAGCCACCGCGCCCAGCAAAAAGTTTTAAAAAATTGAAAAGCTGGCTGGACATGGTGGCTCACCCCTGTAATCCAAGCACTTTGGAAGGCCAAGGCGGGTGGATCACCTGAGGTCAAGAGTCAGAGACCAGGCTGACCAACATAGTGAAACCCTGTCTCTACTAAAAATATAAAAATTAGCCGGGCATGGTGGCAGACTCCTGTAATCCCAGCTACTTGGGAGGCTGAGGCAGGAGAATCACTTGAACTCAGGAGGCAGAGGTCGCAGTGAGCCAAGATCGTGCCATTACTCCAGCCTGGGTGATGGAGCGAGACTCTGTCTCAAAAAAGAAAAATGGAAAAGCTTATAAAGTAACAAAGTTTTTTTTTTTTTTTTTTTTTTTTAATTAGAAAAAGTATTTATTTCTGCTCCTTTCATTCATCTTATTGTTCAGGAAACAGTCTTACATACATATCTGAAATAATCTACCATCACACACTCTAGTTAAAGGCAAAGCACCACAGGTAAAGCTGATCAGCTGTCCACAGTTCTCAGCTTATGGAATCTTGCTTCTGGATTTTATGTTAATTTCTGAAAATCAGAAATGTCATCTCCAAAAAATGTTAAGGGGGTTGTAAAAAACAATCACTTTATTTGATATTATAGTTGTAGATATGGAGTATATTTTCTTTAAGAAATGAAAAACTAAAAAGAAAATGCCACTCAACATTGTTGGTATAGCAATAGGTCAGCAGGGAAAAAAAAATACGGTGATAAACTTGTCTCTTTAATACCAAGAAGAAATTCTAATGCAAGCTTCAATACGCTTTCTGTTTTTTCACTAGATATTTCTTTTACTGCTGCTCTTCATTCTTTTCCTGCTGCTCTTCATTCTTTTCCACATGTCATACTGGAGGATTGGTACAGCCTTTAAAACTTCATTGACAGGAGCAAATCCAGTATCCACTGATTTCTTCTCAAAGGCACTCTAACCCATCAGATAGCCCCTGTAGGCCAAGAAAGCTACTGGCCTCTGATGCCCATGTTCATCAGTCATAGAGCCAACACTTGGAGGTTCAACAATAACATCATAAATTATTCCTCCGGTAATGAGGAAGTAAGACACCACCACCAGAGCATACACAGTCATGGCCGACGGCATGTGCAACCAGGGCGGCTTCTTCAGCTTCAGGTTGGGACATTCGAGCACTAAGAACGGGACACGGTACAAGGTCTCCATGTTGGTAGCAGCAAGGGCCGTTCTCGGCCTCAAGTAACAAAGTTATAGTAAGCCAAGGCTAATTCAACAATTTGAAGAAATAAAAATAATTTTATAAATTTCGTGTAGCCTAAGTGTACAGTGTTTATAAAGTCTATAGTAGTGTATAGTAGTGTCCTAGGCCTTTGCATTCACTCACCACTCACTCACTCACAGCAACTTTCAGTTCTGCAAGTTTCATTCATGGTAAGTGCCCTTTACCACTGTACCATTTTTTATCTTTTATACTATATTTTTATCATTTCTCTCCTGTGTTTAGGTATGTTTAGATATACAAACACTTACCTTTGTATTGCAGTTGTCTACAGTATTCAGTACAGTAACATGCCATACAGGTTTCTGGTCTAGGAGCAATAGGTTGTACCATATAGCACAGGTGGGTAGTAGGCTATGCCATTCACATTTGTGTAAGTACACTCTTATATTCGCACAATGATGAAATTGCCTAATGACACATTTCTCAGAGCATATCTCTGTTGCAAAGTGATGCATGACTATATCAATAGTTTGTTAGAAAGTGATCACTGTCGGCTGAGTGTGATGGCTCATGCCTGTAATCCCAGCATTTTGAGAGGCCGAGACGGGCAGATCACCTGAGATCAGGAGTGAGCTGAGATCGTGCCATTGCACTCCAGCCTGGGCAACAAGAGCGAAACTCCGTCTTAAAAAAAAAAAGAAAGAAAGTGATCACTCTCATGAAAAAAAAAGTGAGTGTGTTAGGGGTATTAAGAGGACATTTCATGCATAGCACTTCTCAAAACTTATTATAATTGAATGTTTTCTGTTTTATTTGTTTTATCATACAGGGCAAAAATTAGTCTATTTTATTACATATTTTTTTTTACCCTTTACCTAATAAAGACTCATAGCAGCTGCTAAATTCGTGTATCTTTTTTTTTTTTTTTTTTTTTGAGACAGAGTCTTGCTCTGTCTCCCAGGCTGGAGTACAGTGGCGCGATCTCGGCTCACTGCAAGCTCTGCCTCCTGGGTTCACGCCATTCTCCTGCCTCAGCCTCCCAAGTAGCTGGGGACTGCAGGCGCCCACCGTCACGCCCGGCTAATTTTTTGTATTTTTAGTAGAGACGGGGTTTCACCATGTTAACCAGGATGGTCTCAATCTCCTGACCTCATAATCCTCCCACCTCGGCCTCCCAAAGTGCTAGGATTACAGGCGTGAGCCACCGCGCCCAGCCTAAATTCATATATCTTAATAGTCATTTCATATATTCATCCCATATTATTGTGACATGAGTATAATTGTCATTTCAGATGAAGAGACTTGGAATTCTAAATTGCAGTTCTCTCTTAACTCAATTGCCAAGATAATACAGAAATGGAATGGAATAGCTGGTCTTTGAATGAAACTCTCTTTCATGCCAAATTTGGGATTGCTGCAGATCTGGGTGTTTTTTTGACTCAGGTTTATATCTGTCACCTCATTGAGCATACACTTTTAGACACATAGAAGATATCTGAAGAACAAATAGGTAAACATCACTTTGTTTACACCTCTGGTCAGTGTGTCCAGAGCGTATGAATTACAAATAAGGAAGATTAGTGTTTGAGGCTGTATTAATTATCTATTAGTGTGTAACAAATTACCTCAAAAACTAGTGGCTTAAACAACAATAAACATTATCTCACAGTTTCTGTGGGAAGTGTCTTCACTGGGTATTTTGTCTTGAGTATCTCATGAAGTTGCAGTCAAGATGTCAGCTGGGCTGCAGTCATCAGAAGGCTGCACTGGGGCTGGAGGATTCACTTCCAAGATAGCTGGCTTCTAAGTTAGTGTTAGCTGTCAACAGGAGGCCTCTCCGTAGGGCTGGTTGAGTGTCCTCATGGTATGGCAGCTGGCTTCCCTCAACGTACATGATCCAAACATGCAAGACAGAAGCCCTAATGTCTTTTATAACCTAACCTTAGAAGTCACACACCATCATTTCTGCAATATCCTATTGGTTGTGCAAGTCAAAGGTACTCAGGGTGGGAGGGATCTACAAAGGCACGAATACCAGAAGACAGTGATCACTGGCGGCCATCTTGGAAGCTGGTTATCACAGGGAGCCAGTGAGAACGCACCAGGTAAATTAGATTTATATCCTAATTCACAGGTCCTGGCCCCACAAGGATAAAACACATCTGCAGTGCAAATAGAAGTCTGAGGAACAGGTGTCTATCATGGAAGGAGACCTGACCTGAGACCTGCCTTAGAGGCTGGAGAGTCCTGAAAGAGAGTGGACCCTGGAGTTGCTGGAGCCTGTCTTGACCCTTCTGCCCAGAGCAGGCAAAGTCTGAATGACATCTCAACCTTCAGTGATCAGCAATAGCTGTGTAACAATGGAGCATTTGAGCCACATGGTGGAAAGGAAAGGTGAGGTGGCTCATAGGTGGACAGAGCTTAGGAGAGAAAGGCTCTACATTTGGGGACAGTGGAAAGAAATTGATTACTCCTACTGAGAAAGGTCACGTGTGTGAGTTGACTATGCAAGGGAGACATTTGTTTTTAATCTTATTCATTTGACTATTTGATTTTTTAAAAATAAATTTTGAAATGCAATTTTCATTTCTTAAAGAGTATATTTAAATAGATCTTTAAATGCTATACTATAACTTAAACAAAAGCTTCCTATTCCATCCATCCTCGTCCCCTGTTCCCATTCCTGAAAGGCAACCACTTTACACATTTTTGTCTCAATATTCTGGTATTCACCTCCTTTTTTTCTAAATAACATTCTTATACTGCTAATGCTTGATTTCTCAGTTTTAGATATTTCCTGTTGATTTTTGATAATGGAGTTAAGGATTTAGCTCTCTTTCACTACCTAACCCCTTCCTTTTCACCTCCACCCCAACACACTCTTCTCCTTGCCCTTCTTTCTAATATGGTATTATTTTTTGGAGGTTGAAGGTTGACCAGATGTCAGGATCTGTAAGCATTTTCTTTTGGGCTAGTCAGTTTCCCTAGCAAGAATTCCTAGATTTTGCTTGAGGAGTACAAGCCAGAACTCCCGCTTTTTGGGAGACAAACAAAGGAAGGAAGTGGGCATGTTGGGCACCTCATCTTGCAATATGAGAACTTTTATTTAATTATTTTTTCTCTGCATTGCCTCAACCCCACCTTTATCTGAATCTGATATGCCTGAAATCCAGAGCTTGTCTCATTCAGTATATCTAGAGAAAAAAATCTTTAATTTTTCCTGTTGCCAATATGAGGGAAATGTGACTATGCCATATTGGGTAAAAGAAGACATCAGGTGGTCTTAACATCTTTTTATGACATCTTACGTTTGGTTTTCTGGTTTTCAGCCCTACTCCCAACCTCTAGTCCGCAGAAATAATTAGTAACTCCATTCCTGAACCTTTCTAGGGTCCTGCCATGGCTTCCCCACCCTCCTCCCACCCTTACTTAAGCTGCACCTTTCTCTGGTTAAGTTAGATACCACTCATTTGTCTGCTCTGTAGCTTCCTACATTTTGTTGACAGCTCGCTCTTATCTGTGGAAGTCGTCTATATTCTTTGTCCTTATGAGTTTTAGCCTCCTTTTTTCCTTTATTAACATTATGATTGGTTTGGGAGAGAGTGGAAATATTAATAAATGCAGGTATTCAGGCTTTCCGTTTTAACCAAAAGGCCCTGAATTTTTTAGGGGAAAAAATAAATCAAGTTTTTAAAAAATGTCTTTAGAATCATGACTGTATTGCATTCTATCATATGAATGTTCTACATTACCTGTAGCCAGTCTCTGATGAAGGTTTTTTTCCTGAGTTCTTTTTTTTGGGGGGAGAGACAGAGTCTTGCTCTGTCTTGCTCTGTCTCAGAGTCTTGCAGAGTCTTGCTCTGTCGCCCAGGCTGGAGTGCAGTGGTGCGATCTCAGCTCACTGCAACCTCCGCTTCCTGGGTTCAAGCGATTCTCCAGCCTCACCCTCCCAAGTAGCTGGGACTACAGGCATGCACCACCAAGCCCAGCTAATTTTTGTATTTTTAGTGGAGACGGGGTTTCGCCATATTGGCCAAGCTGGTCTCAAACTCCTGACCTCGTGATCTGCCCGCCTTGGCCTCCCAAAGTGCTGGGATTACAGGCATGAGCCACTGCGTCTGGCCCTAAATTCTTTATGGTTAAAAAATAACATTTTAGGCCAGGCGTGGTGGCTCACGCCCGTAAGCCTGGCACTTTGGGAGGCCGAGGCAAATGGATCACTTGAGGTCAGGAGTTCAAAACCAGCCTGGGCAACATGGTGAAACTCTGTCTCTACTAAAAATACAAAAAAGTTAGCCAGGCATGGTGATGGATGCCTATAATCCCACCTACTTGGGAGGCTGAGGCAGGAGAATTGCTTGAACCCAGGAGGCAGAGGTTGCAATAAGCGGAGATAGGCCACTGCACTCACTCCAACCTGGACGACAGAGTGAGACTCCATCTCAAAAAAAAAAAGGAAAAAAAAAAAAAACATTTTAAAGGTCATCCCAATCTTTAAATTTTTGGGGTATCTATTATTATGTACTTAAGATAAACTTCCTGTTAGAAATAAAACAGCAAGATTCTAGGGCGATAAAATATTGCCAGTAGATTCACTGGGCACTATATACTTAGCCCTCCAGAAATCCCCATCAGACCCCATATGATTAAATTAGCTATGTGTGTCCATTTCAGTGTCTCTGTAGCTAGATGGCGGTTAACATTTCTCATGGCTTCAGGGATCATTCATCTGTAGAGGGTCTTATAGCCACCTGGTACTGCAGATTTCTATATTCCTTTGTCTGAAACTTTGAAGCAAATCTGTTTTGTTTCTCTTCCTTCAGCTTGGTATTCTCAGGAGTCTGCCCTTTCCGAGGAAGAAGAGGATACAACCAGGCCTCTTGTACGTCTTAAGCATTTATTTGTTTCCTGCATTATTTTGCAGTGCAGTTATGGTGGGTTATTGTAACCTACCAATATGTTGGAAAAAATAAATTGATGAAAATGAAAGTGAGAAAAAATACAGATAGAAAATCAGAATCCGGGGAAATTTGAGATATGGCTGTGCAGAAGCAGGTACATACAGAATTATTAAAGTTGAGTTCAAATTTAAATATGATCTGGAGAGTCAAAGCACACTGGGACACTTAAGTTTATTCCATAAGTTGCACCATTTATGAGGAAAAACTTACAATTATTTAAGTAAAGACTTTTCATTGGCACCTTGGTCAAAAAGAAACTCTAAAATATAGTTGGACTTCTGTGTCTGTAGATTCTGCATCCATAGATTCAACCAACTGCAAATCAAAAATACTTGAAAAAAAAATGGGTAGTTGCATCTGTACTGAACATGTACAGACTTTTTTCTTGTCATTTTCTAAACAATATAGTGTAACAACTATTTACATAGAAATCACATATTAGATTTTATAAGTAATCTAGGGATGATTTAAAGTATACGGGAGTATACATTGGTTATGTATAAATACTACACCATTTTATATAAGGGACTTGAGCATCTGTGGATTTTGGTATCCGTGGGGGAACCTGGAACCAATTCTCCATGGTTTCCTAGGGACACCTGTAATTCCTTAATTCTTACAATTTTTAGCTCAGCTTTTAAAAGTCAGCTTGGCCAAAGTTCAAAAATTTAAATTATCTGGAAGAGGAAGTAGAACACATACCTTTCTTTTTTTTTTTTTTTTTTTTTTGAGACGGAGTCTGGCTCTGTTGCCCAGGCTGGAGTGCAGTGGCGCGATCTCAGCTCACTGCAAGCTCCACCTCCTGGGTTTACGCCATTCTCCTGCCTCAGCCTCCTGAGTAGCTGGGACTACAGACGCCCGCCACCTCGCCCTGCTAGTTTTTTGTATTTTTTAGTAGAGACGGGGTTTCACTGTGTAAGCCAGGATAGTCTCGATCTTCTGACCTCGTGATCCGCCCGTCTCGGCCTCCCAAAGTGCTGGGATTACAGGCTTGAGCCACTGTGCCCTGCCGAACACATACCTTTCAAATGAGCCTATGTATATATTTTCTTCAATTGAATTTTTAATCCAAGTTGAGCTAAATTATACTAATATTGTATGGCAAAGTCTTATAGTTCTGATATCCATAGCTTTTCACATCTTTTTTATGGTCTCAGAAGATACAGTCTTCATCCTCATCTTACAAAATTACATATTCTCTGCTCTTGATTCTTTTTGTTTCCATCTCTGACGTCACTCACACACCTATATTTTGAACATTTTCTGCTTAACTGCCTCTTTTTCCTCAGCTTATGTATGTCTTGCCCATCGTGAAACATACACACATACTTCTTTTGACCATATGATCATATGGCTCATCCAATTACTTCTGTTGGTGCGGTGGCCCTAGACAAACCTCTGTGGCCCTAGACAGGCTTGAGTTTAAATCTCGCCTCAGTGACTTATGAAGTGCATGACTGTGGACCAGTTTCTTAATCTTTTCGTGACTCAGTTGCATCTGTAAGTCTGTAAATGGGGATAATAATGGTAGTTATCCCATAGGAATGTTGGGAGGATTAAATACATATAACAAGTACCCTGTAAATGATAGGTATTGTTATTTTTTTCTCAAATATTTTTGGTTTGCCATTGGTTGAATGTATGGATATTGAACCCACAGATACGGAGGACCAACTGTTATAGCTTTATTGAGTTCTTACTATGTGCCAGGTATTGTGCTTTACATAGCTTATTTCATGTAATTATTATCAGAAGTCTATAAAGTACATATTATTTAATTTTTTTAAGATAAAGGAAATGAAGCACAGAGGTTAAGAGGCTTACATAACATTGTGCATCAGTGTGTCATAAACCCAGGATTCAAATCCATACAGTCTGACTCTGGAGCCCACACTCTACATTACTGTACAGATGGAGGCTCATTATGAGTGAAGAAATACAAAAGCCAATTACCCGTTCATATTGTTTGTCTATTTTGTAATAATAGTTTTTTTCTCTATTTGAAATTAGAATATTTTAAGAATGCCTATTTCAGTATTAGGACTTGGGATTTATGCAGCTACCTTCTGCCAATCTGTCACTTTTATGTTATCATTTATTTTTTATTGTATAGACACTGAAGTTAATTATGTTTAACGTATGATAAATATGTACACATAATAGAATTCAGTCAAAATATGCAACAATTAATATTTAGTCTTTTTTCATGAGTTGCCAATGTTGATCTTTTCTAAGATATCTTTCCTAATTAATATTAGATCATTGAGGTAATCTCTGTTCAAAGCTTTGTTTTCCATATTTAGTCTTTAATCCAACTGGATTATAATATTGTAATTGGTTTGAGATAGGAATTTACTGATAATTCTATTAGTAGAATTATCTTTGCATGTAGAAGACCAGTTGTTCCAACACCGTTTATTAAGTAAATGTTTCCTTTGTGATGCCACCTTTACTGTATACATACATGATTGTTTCTAGGCTTTTACTTTTTCTTTAATCTATTTGTCTTCATTTATATCAGTACCGTACTTTGTATGTGTGTGTTTTACAGTGGTTTAATTACTATTACTTTATATAGGCAATGATTTTACCACTTCTTTATACACACACATTATTCTTAGTTTTTCAAAAATTTTTGAGCTACTTTGGGACCTCTGGGCTTCCATTTGAATTTTAGAATTAGTTTATCTAGTTCTAGGAAGAAATCCTGTTGGAGATTTTCATTGAATTGCACAGACTAATTGGAGAAGAATTGAGCAAAAATACATATATATATATGTGTATATATACATAGATATATATAAAAAGATATTTATTTATTTATTTTTGGTGATGGAGTCTTGCTTTGTTGCCCAGGCTGGAGAGCAATGACGTGATCTTGGCTCACTGCAACCTCCACCTCCCGGGTTTAAGCGATTCTCATGCCTCAGCCTCCCAAGCAGCTGGGATTACACCACCACGCCTGGCTAAGTTTTTGCATTTTTAGTAGAGATAGAGTTTCACGGTGTTGGCCAGGCTGACCACAAGTGATTCTGACCTCAAGTGATCCACCTGCCTCAGCCTCCCAAAGTACTAGGATTACAGGCATGAGCCATTGCACCTGTACCGAAATATATTTCCTGTCACAATTAAAGATGTTTCCATTTAAGGGAATCTATTAATATAAATTATTATATTCAAGAGAAAAACAGATGTATAGAGCTGAAAAATTTTAAACTCAGAACCTGTGATTTCAAAAGGACCTATTTATAAAGTAAAAATAAAAGAACACTTTCTTACCATGATACTTTAAGAAATTATTCACATGCATACAACACATATACATGCAGATAATAAGCTAAAAGCTAGTACCATGTTTACTTGTAAAAATGAGGCACTTTCCCACTAGTCAGGAACCCAACCAGCTTGCCAGTGCTACCACATTTATCTATATAATTTTGTATGCCTAGACATAAGTAAGGGGAGGGAAATGAAGTAAAAAGTGGGATGGTGCAGTCAAAATTATGATATCTAAATGATACGATTATGTTTTTAGGCAACAGAAGAGAAAAACATGAGATGATTGAAATATGGACACAAAATTAATATACAAAAATCAATACAATTTTTCTCTATAAACCACACCATCAAAAATGAAATGGAAGAATGATGCTCAGACTAGAAAAAAAACCTAAAGAAAAAAATAAAGAAAGAAATGTATGTGATGTACATGGGAGAATGAAACCTTCAAATTACTACTGAGATATAAAAGAGGATTTGAACATATGTTTTAAATACCCTTTTTTGGATAAGATCCATCATTATTAAATTAATGTAAATTGTCTTTAACCTACATAGATTTATCTGAATCTCAATAACAATTCTAAATTATTTTTCTTAGAATTAGACAAGTTTATTCAAGCCGAGTCTAGAATACGTTTGAAAAATAAAAACATGCAGAATGGCCAGGAAAAGTATAAAAGAATGTCATGTACCATCTCAAGTTTTTAAAAGAAGAATATTCGTTTAATGGTTATGTAACTTTAGGGAAAAAAAAATTTATAAAAAGTTGCCAGTCAGCACATACACCCAGAACTGATTTGTAGTTATCTTTATTCTCTTGCTGTAAACTTTGTTATTTTAAAGAATATGTTTGTTCCATTATGTATCTTGAAGAAAGTGAGGCATGGTGGCTCACACCTGTAATCCCAGCACTTTAGGAGGCCAAAGCAGGTGGATCACTTGAGGCCAGGAGTTTGAGACCAGCTGGATCAACACAGCGAGACCCAGTCTTTACAAAAAATTTTTTTAAATTAGCTGGGTGTGGCCAGGCACGGTGGCTCACACCTGTAATCCCAGCACTTTGGGAGGCCGAGGCAGGTGGATCGTGAGGTCAGAAGATCGAGACCATCCTGGCTGACATGGTGAAACCCTGTTTCTACTAAAAATACAAAAAAGTAGCCGGGTGTAGTGGTACATGCCTGTAGTCCCAGCCACTCGGGAGGCTGAGGCAGGAGAATTGCTTGAACTCAGGAGGCAGAGGTTGCAGTGAGCCGATACTACACCACTGCACTCCAGCCTGGGCAACAGAATGAGACTCCATCTCAAAAAAAAAAAATGGCTGGGTTTGGTGGCTCACATGTTTAGTCCCAGCTACTCAGGAGGCTGAGGCAGGAGGATTGCTTGAGCTCAGCAGTGAGGCTTCAGTGAGCTATGATTGTGGCACTGCTCCAGCTGAGGTGACAGAGCGAGACTCAGTTTCAAAGAAAAAATAAAGTGAAGGAGAGGAAGGTGCTGTGGTACCAGCAAGAACATTGGAAATGTTAGTGCTTCTTGCCAGAGGCAGAAGTATGTTCATGGTTTTTTTTGGTTCTGTTTGACAGGAGAAGGAATAAAACTTAACATGAACTGTGAATTTATGTTTTTTAAGGTTCGAATCCCTATGTTTCTTGCTATTAATATTGAATTTCTTAACGTTTGTATGTGAAGAGAATCAACATCTTGGGAAAATAGACCCTGTTATAAAGACTGACTCATCATTTTGTACAGTCAAAAATTAAAACATATTTTACTTCTTGGTATTTTGTTACTTATGGCTTTTGTCAGGGGTGCAATCTTTTTATATGAAATTTATGCTAAGTTACTAGAGTTGGTGGGAAAATGTTTTTGTGCGATTTGCTAGCACTAATTTTAAAAATGTTTTATCTTTTTGTAGTTTTCCCCTATCTTTGTTGTGATGTATATTCCAGAAGGAATATTTCTGAAACATTCATCAATTGATTATTATGTGTAGCTCCGTTCTGAGTACTTCACATTTACTGTGTTATTTAGTCTTCACATCAACCCTTTACGGAGAATTCCACTTTATAGATAAGGAAACTGAGATTTGAATTTGGCTATTTGTCAAGGTAACACAATTAGTAAATTTTGAAACCAGAATTCAAACCCATGACGTTGGATACCACAGCCTATTAACTGGGAAAACATATCTAAACCCAGCTCCGTTTTGAAAGTTTCCTACTTTAACATTTTTTTCAGTTGGAAGTGTGTCAGTCACATGTCTGTTCAGCCTTTCTGCTGCTTTGTGAATAGAATGACAGGCGTTCATTCTTATACTTGGGGTCTGCAGGTTAAACTATGTGGGCAGCTCTGCTTTGGGCTGCAGATCAGCCTCGGCTTAGGCTCCAGGGTGGGCTCGAGTCTGCTCTGCATATATTCAATCTGAGTTTCAGCTGAAATGGCGCAGCTTCCTGGGCCAGGCTCTTCATTTGCTGTCTCACTGGAGCACGTGAGCCAAGGTAAAGGGTGTAAGCACATTTCAGGCCTTGGCTCACATCATGTTTACTGACATTCTTTTTGCCCCAACAAAGAGCTAAGACAAGGCCCACATTAGTAGATGGGACATTATACTAATGTCAGTATAGAGGGGAAGTGAAGACTCGCTGAATAATCAATTTATCACAGTAACATTTTCTAATGGAATTATTTTTTGTTGAGTTTGTTTTTGAGACCAGACCTTGCTGTGTTGCCCAGGCTGGAGTACAGTGGCATGAACTGGGCTCAGGCAATCCTCCTGCCTCAGCCTCCCGAGTAGCCAGATGATAGGCATGTGCCCTCATGCCTGGCTAATTTTTTTGTTTGTTTTCGTAGAGATGGAGTCTCACTATGTTACCCAGGCTATTCTCAAACTCTTGGCGTTAAGCAATCCTGCCTCAGCCTCCCAAAGTTCTTGGATTATAGGTGTGAGCTGCTATTCCCAGCTTCACTGAGATGTTTTAAACTTTAAACATATTGAAATATAGTCTTACAACTTAAAAAAAAACTTTATTAATATATAAGTCACATACTATAAAATTAGCCCATTTAAAGTATACAATTGAGTGGTTTTTAATGTATTCACAGAGTTGTGCAACCATCACCATACTCAATGTTAGAACATTTTCATCACCCTGAAAAGAAACCCTTTACCTGTTAGCTTTCACTTCCTGTTTTCCCTCAAGGCTCTGATGTAGGCAAAAATAAATGATTTCTATCTCTATGGATTTGCCTATTCTGGACATTTAATGTAAATTGAGTCATATGATAAACCGTTATCCTTTGTGACACCTTTCACTTAGCATTATGTTTCCAAGTTTCATGCATTTTGTAGCTTGTACCCATACTTTTAATTTCTGAATAATATTCTATTGTAGGGATATACCACATTGTCTTTATTCATTGATTAATGGAAATTTGACTCATTTCCCCTTTTAGGCTATTATGAATAATGCTGATAAGAACATTGATGTACAAGTTTTTATGTGATCATTTGTTTTCAATTCTCTTAAGTTTGTACATAGAAATGAAATTGCTGGATCATATGATAACTCTATACTTAACCTTTTAAAGAATTGCCCCACTGCTGGCCAGGTATGGTGGCTCACGCCTGTAATCCCAGCACTTTGGGAGGCTGAGATGGACAGATCACCTGAAGTCAGGAGTTCGAGACCAGCCTGACCAACATGGTGAAACCCTGTCCTACTAGAAATAAAACACAAGTAGCTGGGCCTGGTAATCCTAGCTACTTGGGAAGCTGAGGCAGGAGAATCACTTGAACCTGGTAGGCAGAGGTTGCAGTGAGCCAAGATCACACCATTTCCCTCCAGCCTGGGCAACAAGAGCGAAACTCCATCCCCAGAAAAAAAAAAAAAAAAAAAAAGAATTGCCCTACTGTTTTCCATAGCAGTTGTGCTAGTTTACATTCCCACCAACTGTGTGTGAGGATTCTGGTTTCTCCATCAGTACTTGTTCTTATCTGTCCTTTGGTTATAGCTGTCCTACTGGGTGTGAAGTAATATCTCATGAGATTTTGATTTACATGTACTGTATAACTTGTGATGTTGAACACCATTTCCTATGTTTCTTGGCCATTTCTATTAATATATCTTCTTTGAAGAATTGTCTATTCAGAGCCTTTGCCCATTTCTAATTGGTTTGTCTTTTGATTACTGAATTTTTAAAAGGTCTGTACATATTCAAGTGTCATCAGATAAATGGTTTGGAAATATTTTATCCTATCCTCTGGGTTGTCTTTTCACTTTCTTGATGATGTCCTTAGAAGCACAAAAATTTTTAGTTGTTCTGATGTCCATTTTTATTTAATTTTCTTTTGTCGCTTATGCTTTTGGTGTCATATCTAAGAAACCATTGCCTAATTCAAGGTCATGATGTACAATTATGTATTCTGAGACTTTTTTTTTCCTTTTTGTTTTAGCTCTTACAGCTAGATCTTTCATCCATTTTGAGTTAACCTTTGTATACAGCATGATCCAATTTCATTGCCTTGCATGCAGATAGTCCAGTTGTCCTGGCATCATTTGTTAAGAAGACTATTCTCTTCCCTGGTGAAGTTTTTTTTTTTTTTTTAATCACCATTTATTATGATGTGGGGGTTTTGTAGTTGCCCTATATCATGTTGAGGAAGTTCTCTTCTTTTGCTTTCTGCTTGTTTGTTGGATGTTGGGTATTTTGGTGGTTATTGTTTGTTTGTTTTCAATGATAAAAGGGTGTTGGATTTTGTTGACTACTTTTTCTGCATTTACTGAGATGATCTTACGGTTTTTGTCCTTTATTATATTGGTATGACGTGTTACATTAATTGATTATCAGATGTTAAATTAATATGGTATTCTCCTGGGATAAATCCTACTTGGTTATGGTCCATAATACTTTTTATATGTTGTTGGATTAGGTTTGTTAGCATTGACGATTTTTACCTCTCTATTAATTTTTTTTTTTTTTTTTTTTGAGACGGAGTCTCCCTCTGTCACCCAGGCTGGAGTGCAGTGGCCGGATCTCGGCTCACTGCAAGCTCCGCCTCTCGGGTTTATGCCATTCTCCTGCCTCAGCCTCCCGAGTAGCTGGGACTACAGGCGCCCGCCACCTCGCCCGGCTAGTTTTTTGTATTTTTTAGTAGAGACGGGGTTTCACCCGGTTAGCCAGGATGGTCTCAATCTCCTGACCTCGTGATCCGCCCGTCTCAGCCTCCCAAAGTGCTGGGATTACAGTCTTGAGCCACCGCGCCCGGCCCTACCTCTCTATTAATAAGACAGAGTGGCTGTAGTGTTTTTTGGGGGGCGGTGTGTGTGTGTGTGTGTGTGTATGTTATCTTTGTCAGGTTTTAGTATTAGAGTAATACTTGCCCCATAAAAGATGTGTCCCTCCTTTTTATTCATCCCCTTTGTTTTGTTTTGGAAGAGTTTGTAAATAAGTTAGTATTAATTTCTTTGTTGTTTGGTAAAATTCACCAGTGAAGCCATCTGGGCCTGAGTTTTTCTTTTGGGTAGTGTTTTTTTGGTTTTTGTTTTTGTTTTAGTAATTCAGTCTCTTGTTACAAGTCTTTTCATCTTTTCTTTTTGTTTCAGTTTGATCAGTTTGTGTCTTTCTAGAAATTCACTCATTTCATCTAGTTTGTTGGCATATGTTTTTTCATAATATCTCTTTGTATTCCTGTTTATTTCTGTAAGATTAGTAGTAATGTTTCTACTTTCATTCCTGATTTTTGTATTTTGAGTGTTCTTTTTTCTCTGTCAGTCATATTTGTTCATTTTGTCAATTTTTAGTTTTATTGATTTGCTCTAATGTTTTTCTATTCTGAATTTCTTTGATTTCCATTCTAATGTTTGCTTATTTCCTTTTGATTACTTTGGATTTAGTTTGATCATCTTCTTCTAGTATCTTTTTTTTTTTTTTTTTAATTGAGACAGAGTCTCACTTTGTCACTCAGGCTGAAGTGCGGTGGCATGATCATGGCTCACTGCAGCCTTGATCTCCCAGGCTCAGGTGATCCTGCCACCTCAGCCCGGTCCCCCAAGCTCCCAGTAGCCGAGACTACAGGCATACACCAGCACGCCCGACTAAGTTTTTGTATATTTTGTAGAGATGGGGTTTCACCATGTTGCCCAGGGTGGTCTTGAACTCCTGGGCTCAAGCACTTCACCTGCCTCAGCCTTCCAGAGTGCCAGATTATGAGCACACCCAGTCCTCTTCTAGTATTTTAAGATAAGAAAGTTAGTTTATTGATTTGAAATCTTTCTTCTTTCTTAATAAAGTGTTTACAGCTATAGGTTTCCCTCTAAAACTTGCTTTAATGGCATTCCATAAGTTTTGGTATGTTGCACCCTCATTTTCTTTTACTTCAAAGTATTTTGTAATTTCCATTGTGATTTTGTTGATCTATTGGTTATTTCAGAATATTGTTTAATTTTTACATATTTTTGAATTTCACAAATTTATTTCTGTTAGTGATTTCTAATTTTTATCCATTGTGATCAAGGAACATACTTTACACAATTCTCTTAAAATTTATTGAGGCTTTTTTTTTTTTTAAGAGACAGGTCTTGCTGCATTTCCCTGGCTGAAATGCAGTGACTATTCACAAGCATGATTATAGTTCATGACAGCCTTAATCTCCTGGGCTCAAGTGATCCTCTTGCCTAGCCTCCAGTGTAGCTGGGCCTATTGAGGATTCTTTTATAGAGTAACGTATTTTCTATCTTAGAGAGTGCTCTCTGTACACTTGAGAGAATGTGTATTCTGTTGCGCAGTGTGTTCTGTTGGTGTCTGTTAGGTCTGGTTGGTGTATGGTGTTTGAGTCTTCTGTCTTCTTGCTTATAATCTGCCTGCTTGTATCCATTTTTAAAAGTGGTGTTTGGGCTGGGCACGGGGGCTCACGCCTGTAATCCCAGCACTTTGGGAGGCCGAGGTGGGTGGAGCGTGAGGTCAGGAGTTCAAGATCAGCCTGGCCAAGATAGTGAAACCCTGCCTCTACTAAAAATACAAAAATTAGCCGGCTGCGGTGGCAGGAGCCTATAATCCCAGCTACTAAGGAGGCTGAGGCAGGAGAACTGCTTGAACCCAGGTGGCAGAGGTTGCAGTGAGCCAAGATCGCACCACTGTACTCCAGCCTAGGCAACAGACTGAGGCTCCAAAAAAAAAGGTGGAGTCTCCAAAAATTATTTGTTAAATTGCCCGTTTCTGCCTTCAATTCTGTATTTTTGCTTTATGTATTTTAAGACTGTTAGATGCATATATAATTGTTACATCTTTCTGCCAGATTGACGCTTTTATCATTATAAAATGTCCTTTATCTTTAGTAACACTTTTGTTTTAAATTCTATTTTGTCTGATATTAGTATATCCACTCAAGCTTTCTTTTTTTTTTTTTTTTTTTTGAGACGGAGTCTCGCTGTGTCGCCCAGGCTGGAGTGCAGTGGCCGGATCTCAGCTCACTGCAAGCTCCGCCTCCCGGGTTTACGCCATTCTCCTGCCTCAGCCTCCCGAGTAGCTGGGACTACAGGCGCCCGCCACCTCGCCCGGCTAGTTTTTTGTATTTCTTAGTAGAGACGGGGTTTCACCGTGTTAGCCAGGATGGTCTCGATCTCCTGACCTCGTGATCTGCCCATCTCGGCCTCCCAAAGTGCTGGGATTACAGGCTTGAGCCACCGCACCCGGCCCCATCACTTTATTTTCAAGCTATTTGTATATTTGAACCTAAAATGTATTTCCTATAGACAGCATATAGTTGAATTCTGTTTTTCTATCCAGTCTGACAATCTCTGCCTTTTTTTTAGCCTGTTTAATCCATTCAGAGTTAATGATAACACTAGAATTATTGGGCTATGTCTGCCATTTTCCTTTTTGTTTTCCATTTGTCCCATGTCATTTTTTGTTTCTCCTTTACTGCTTTCTTTTCACTAAGCGAATGTTTTCCAGTTTTAAATTATAATTTCTTTAATGATTTTTTCACTGTATTTTCTTAGTGGTTGCTCTAGGAGTTAGATACTATATATCTTATCAGAACCTACTTCAGATTTATACTAAGTTACATTAAGATATGGAAATATTGGTCTTATGTAGTTGTATTCCCTCTTCCCTGGTTTTGTACTATTATTGTTATATATATTACAAATTGAACCCATTATTATAATTACTACTGCATACAGTGTTGCATCACTTAAAGAAGATGAGAAAAGAGAGCAAATATGTATTATGTTTATTATATTAACCTTATTTACCATTTGCTTGTGTTAATTCAAGTTCTAGTAAATCTTGTGTCATTTGCTTACTCTATTCCAAATTTGCTTTGAAGATTCTCTCTTTATCTCTGGTTTTTAACATTTTTGCTATGGTATATCTGACTGTGGGTCTCTTACATTTGTTTTACTTGGAGTTCATTGAGCTTCTTGAATGTATAATGTTTTTTGTCAGATTTGGGAAATGTCCAGCCATTATTTCTTTGAATGTTTTTTCTGCACCTTTCTTCTTCCAGTACTCCTACCATTCATGTATTGGTGCACTTAATGGTGTTCCACATTTCTCTGAGGCTCTGTTTATTTTTCCTTATTGTTTTTTCCTTTGTTCTTTGGATTGATGATCGCTATCAATCTATTTTTAAGTATGCTGATTCTTCTGCCAGTTCGGATCTATGACCAAGCCTATCTGGTGAATTTTTTCACTTTGGTTATTGTACTTTTCAATTTTATAATTTCTATTTGGCTCTTTTTTAAAATATAAGTTTTGTCTCTTTATTGAGATTCTCTATCTGATGAGACATTGTCATCAGACCTTCTTTTTTAAAAATGATGATTTCCTTGAGCTCTATAATGCTTGCTTTGAAGTTTTCGTATATTAAATCTGACATCTGGGCCCTCTAACAGGCAGTTTCTGTTGTCTGCTTTTTTTTCCATGGCGTGTTTTTCCCTTTCTTGTCTCTTTACCTGTCTGGTAATGTTTTGTTGAAAACTGAACATTAAGGATATATATAGTAGCAACTCTGGTAAAATTTCCTATTCCTCTTTTCTCGTTTTTGTTGTTCTTTGTTTAGTGACTTGCCTAGATTATTTCAGTGAAGTCTATTTCCCCTGTAGTGTGAAGTCTTTGTTGTCACTCCTCAAAGGACACAGCCTTGGGCATGTACAAACTCACTCTGGGATGACAGTGGTTCAGTCAGGGCTCTTTTTGATTGTCCCTTTCCTGGATCTGTCTTTTTTTCTTTTCTTTTCTCTTTTTTTTTTTTTTTTTTTTTTTTTTAAGACAGTCACCCAGTTGCCCAGATTGGAGTGCAGTGGCACAATCTCGGCTCACTGCACCCTCCACCTCCTGGGTTCAAGCGATTCTTATGCCTCAGCCTCCCAAGTAGTTGGGGTTACAGGCGCGGGCTACCACGCCTGGCTGACTTTTGAATTTTTTGGTAGAAACTGGGTTTCACCATGTTGGCCAGGCTGGTCTCGAACTCCTGACATCAAGCGATTCACCACCTCAGCCTTCCAAAGTGCTGAGATTACAGGTGTGAGCCACCGCACCCAGCTCTGGATCTGTTTTTTAAACTGTCTTAAATTACTCAATCCCTTGAGCATAAATTACTCCACAGTTTGATCTCAGTCTTTTGAGGTTTCTTTTGACCCCAGGAGAGTCCTGTATTGTCTTTCCCTGGTTTTCTGGTTAATTGTCCTGTGCTTTACCTTGCTGCTTTTAATTAAAAGTAGAGCCAGGTATGGTGGCTTGTGCCTGTAATCCAGCTACCTGGGAAGCTGAGGTAGGAGAATCGCTTGAGCCCAAGAGTTTGAGGCTGCAGTGAGCCCTGAATGCACCAGCCTGGGCAACAGAGTGAGACTCTATCTCTATTTAAAAAAAAAAAAAAGCCGGGCGCGGTGGCTCACGCCTGTAATCCCAGCACTTTGGGAGGCCGAGGCGGGCGGATCACGAGGTCAGGAGATCGAGACCATCCTGGCTAACACGGTGAAACCCCGTCTCTACTAAAAATGCAAAAATTAGCCGGGCGAAGCGGCGGGCGCCTGTAGTCCCAGCTACTCGGGAGGCTGAGGCAGGAGAATGGCGTGAACCCGGGAGGCGGAGCTTGCAGTGAGCCGAGATCGCGCTACTGCACTCCAGCCTGGGCGACTAAGCGAGACTCTGTCTCAAAAAAAAAAAAAAACCTAATAAATAAATACAAAGAATTACCACCTTCTCTTAATTGCTCTCCACCAAAATCTCCGTTGTTTCTGAGTGCGCCCTTAAGCTTGAACTTTGCCATAACTCTGTTGCAAATAAATTCATTTCCTTGTCTCTTCACATTTGTCAAGCCTAAAACAAGAAAAATAATACAATTATTCAAATTTGGGATTTAAAAAGAACATGTAATAAACAATAGAATGGTAAGTTTTAAAAAGTTGAGAGGAAAAAAAATAAAAATAAAAAGTTGAGAGGAATTCCACTTCCAGGATAGCAATGGAAAGTATTCCATGGACCTAATCCACAGTAAAACAAGCATAACTGGTAAGAAGCATTTAAACCTGCAGATTGTGGCTCAAATGCCACAGACTCTTACAGTTTTTATTAACTTTTAGTGGTTTTTTATTATTATTAAATGGTTCTTTATTTGCTATATGCCTTTAGGGCAATTTCCAGAAATTTTAATCTTTAAAAACTTCTCACCAGTGTTTATCTATATATTAAACTTATCAAGGTATTCTTACCTTCTAAATGGATAATAATAGTAGCTACTTTATAGCCTTATTAGGGGAATTTTAAAAGTTAACGTAACAAAATATTATAGCATTGTCTAGCACATAACAAGTAGTCAGTAGATGACAGTGATAATATTAATGATAGTAATGATCTCAACATCATAGAGATAGTTTCTCAGAGACATTATTCAGCCTTTGGGCCGCGCGTGGTGGCTCACGCCTGTAATCCTAGCACTTTAGGAGGCTGAAGTGGGCAGATCACCTGAGGCCAGGAGTTCAAGACTAGCCTGGCCAACATGGTGAAACCCTGTCTCTACTAAAAATACAAAAATTAGCCCGGTGAGGTGGTGGGCACCTGTAATCCCAGCTACTTGGGAGGCTGCTGTAAGAGAATTGCTTGAACCCAGGAGCGGAGGTTGCAGTGAGCCAAGATTGCACCATTGCACTCCGGCCTGGGCGACAGAGCGAGACTCCATCTGAAAAATAAAATAAAATAAAATAAAATAAAATAAAATAAAATAAATTCAGCCTTTGGTGATTTCCATTTGTATTTCCCATTTTATCTTGTCCCATTTGTACTATCTCTTTAATAAATTCCCCAAAGTGTGGCTATGCAGGTGCTTTTTTTTTTTTTTTCCCCTAGAGAACCTTTGCAGTTTAAAAGGTTTTTCTTTATTTCCTTACTTGGATATATAATTATTTTAATGGGAAGAGCTAGACACTATTGATCAAATCACATTCTTTTTTAGAAATTTGGCATTTGTTTGTTGGTTTCTGTTATATCATTCTCATGGATTTAATTCCCATCCTTTGATTGTAAATAAACAAAAGACTAAAACCTCACTCCCTTTCTTCGATGGTTAACTATGGACTCTGTCCTTAGCTGTATTACTCACCATGTATATTTTCTGCAGCTGCTCACATCCTTTGGCCATGGATTCAGCTCCCAATTTTAGGTTGATGACTAAAAACTTTTCATCTCCTTTCTTCTTATATCTAACTGCATAGTGAATATTTCCATCTGAAAGTTCTATAGCAAGCTTGTCCAACCCACGACCGGTAGGCCACATGCAGCCCAGGACAGCTTTGAATGTGGCCCAACACAAATTTGTAAGCTTTCTTAAAAACATTATGAGATTTTTTTTTGTGATTTATTTATTTATTTATTTAAGCTCATCAGCTGGTGTTAGTGTATTTTACGTGTGGCCCAAGACAATTCTTCCAACGTGGCCCAAGGGAAGCCAAAGATTGGACACCCTGTCCTATAGGAATTTCATACTTTACATGTTCAAATTTTCATGCCTCTCCTCCTTCCTCTTGCCTTATTTCTCTTACCTCTCTACTCTCTGCCATGTTCCCCTTCCCCCTAGATCACATAAACATCTGGACAGGTTTTGAGCCAGTTACCTGTGAGTCACGTCCAATTCTTCCATCTCTGTCACAGCCGAGTAAAAATTAGTGACCACTGACTCTAGCTTCCTGCATAATAGATGATGAATGAATAAGTTTGCTGACCTAATAATTAACATACCCTTCAAGGATATTTCTGCTATGCTTTATTTTCCCTACAATATAATGTAAAATTAGGTAAATATGAAGACCTGATAAGGTTTTTAATGACCTCTGACCCCTGAGTACCAGCTAAACAAGTTCTTACATGTTTTGATCACAATTCCTAATTTTGATGACTTCAGATTAATTAGCATTATGTTTTTACAGGAAACAGTGACATTTAAGGATGTGGCTGTTGACCTTACCCAGGAGGAGTGGGAGCAGATGAAACCTGCTCAAAGGAACTTGTATCGGGATGTGATGCTGGAGAACTACAGCAACCTAGTTACAGTGGGTAAGGTAGCTTGGTAGCTTTGCAATTTAACAGAGAAATTCTTTTCCATTTCTGAAATGTGTGAAGATTGTAACTTCCCAGATAACTGTAGCCTTTCCTTTCTCCACATGACTGTATGTGCTCCACTCTTCAGTGTTAAAGGCTAATTACTTTGTGTCATTGTGTAAGTTTGTTCATCCTCATCTTTTGTAAACCCTCAAACTTGGACTTAGCCCAAGATCTGGATGGTTGTCTCCAGCATTAACATCCACGTCCTTTGCTATTTCTTGTAATAGGCTGTCAAGTCACCAAACCGGATGTGATATTCAAGTTGGAGCAAGAAGAGGAGCCCTGGGTGATGGAGGAAGAAATGTTTGGGAGGCACTGTCCAGGTGAATAAGTGAAAAGCAGCTCTGAATGAGAAAGCCACATGAGAGTTGTTCAGTGAAGGGTTGATACCATTTCACAGTTTCCAAGATTTTCTTAAAGGCCCTATTCTTCTAGAGTGACAAATGGGATGGAGTGCTTTAGATTACTCTGACATTTTTAGATATTATTCTTCCTGTATTGCAGATATTTTCCTCTTTTAAATTGTAGAGGGCCAGTAGCCCTATCCAATTTCATAATACCATCCTTCCCTAATTCATTCACAGCCTTCCTTTCAGGATTATTGTTCCTCTCCCTATGATCCTTGGGCACTCTCTTTCCTTTCTGTTTATGGTTTCATTTCCTTATGCACTCAGTATTTCATGGTTGTGTAGTAATTTTAAAACATGTTTCACACTTAGATTTCTTTTCATTTCTTTCCTTCTTTCCATTTTAAAAAGCTTCAGACTTGTGTTTGGTTAACAGTAGTTTCACTTCCCATCGTACTTCACAACCCTGACAATCCCATGGCTTAGAAATGTAAAAGTTTCTGGCTTAGAAATCCCATGGCATCTCCTTTCTGCTTATTCCCGCCTTCCATTCCTTTAATTTTTTTGAAAATACACGAGGTCCATACTTGTTTAAAAAATATAACCGGCCGGGCGCGGTGGCTCAAGCCTGTAATCCCAGCACTTTGGGAGGCCGAGACGGGTGGATCACGAGGTCAGGAGATCGAGACCATCCTGGCTAACACGGTGAAACCCCGTCTCTACTAAAAAATACAAAAAACTAGCCGGGTGAGGTGGCGGGCGCCTGTAGTCCCAGCTACTCGGGAGGCTGAGGCAGGAGAATGGCGTGAACCCGGGAGGCGGAGGGCGACAGAGCGAGACTCCGTCTCCAAAAAAAAAAAAAAAAAAAAAATATATATATATAACCAGTATTATACCTATAATACCAATAGTATACCTTTTGTGCAAAAGCAGATCTTCTTATCGTTGACACAGTCCCTTCCTTTCCTCAGATGCATACACTTTTTTTGGAGTTATCCTGGCTATTTTTGATTATTTTACCGTATGAATTTTAGACTTAACTGTCTATTTCCAGAGAAAAACCTGTTCGAATTTTTATTGGGATTGTGTAAATATATAAATTAACTTTCAGAAATGTAACATCTCTTTAATGCCAATGTTTTCTGTCTAAGAACACACTCTGTTTAGATTTTCATATCTACTTTTGTGTCCTTTAGAAATGGAGCTTTCCAAGTTTTCCCATTGTTGCTTTTGTATGTCACTCTAATAATGGGTAAGAAAGCTATAAAATCATTCTTATTTACAGATAATGAGATTATAGCCCTGGAAAACACAAGAGAACCAATTGAGAAAGTATAACAAATAGTAAGAGAACTCAGTGAGGTGGTAGGATATCAAATTTAACAAATAAAAATCAGTAGCTTTCATATATACTTCAACAACCTAATAGAAGATACTAAGGAAAGAAAACTACGTTTATAGTAGTAAGAACAAAGATGAAATACCATTCTGGGTATGGATATATAACAGTGTACTGAACAAAATCCTGTCTTTATGAGCTTATAATGTAGTGGAAACTACAGTCCCTGAGGTTTTGCCTATGGGAAAGTATCTTTTTAACCTTTACATTTGGTTGTGTAAAATTCTTGAGCCATACTTTCTTTTTTTTGTTTGTTTTTTTTTTTGAGACAGAGTCTCGGTCTGTCGCCCAGGCTGGAGTGCAGTGGCCGGATCTCAGCTCACTGCAAGCTCCGCCTCTCGGGTTTACGCCATTCTCCTGCCTCAGCCTCCCGAGTAGCTGGGACTACAGGTGCCTGCCACCTCGCCCGGCTAGTTTTTTGTATTTTTTAGTAGAGACGGGGTTTCACCATGTTAGCCAGGATGGTCTCGATCTCCTGACCTCGTGATCCGCCTGTCTCGGCCTCCCAAAGTGCTGGGATTACAGGCTTGAGCCACCGCGCCCGGCGAGCCATACTTTCTTTTCCAAAGAGTTTTGTAGACATTACCTGAGGGATTTAGACAATTCTCTGTTGTTTCCTAGATTCAAATGTTGCTTGGAGAAGTCTGAAGCCTGATTATTTCCTCTCATGGTTGACTTATTTTCTGGGATGCCTATAGGTTTCTTTTTCTTTAAAGCTTAAGTGGCTTTGTGAGGTTATGTCTTGGAATTGATCACTCAGTATCAGCTTTTCCTTTCAACTTGTGTATTCATGGTTTTTGTTCCTTGAAACATCGTCATATAGATTTCATGCTCATTTATTTTATGGTTATCATTGTCGTCTTTGGATGAAGGTATTTCCTGCTGTACCCACTGTTTACAGAAGGATAGTGTTGACGACTGTCCAGAAAAATGCTCTGAGTTGGTAAGAAGCCTCGATACCTCACACTGACCTCCTTTATCATACAAGGTTTTGTGTTGAGAATTGGTTTACCCTTTCATTCTCCCAAGTTAAAGAGAGATTATTATTTGCATATTTCCTGTAGAACTCAGTGTCTCTTCCATCTTCCTATGCTAACAAACTGCTTATATAAGAATACTGGCTATTCGCATCTCCTTGTTCAGCCCTGCCTTTGTACCATTTGTCAGGGCCAGATGAAGTCCATTTTGTTCCTGCTGCAATCTTGACATCTGGCAAAAAAATGACTCATTAATTCTGCCCACAAGGGGGTGCCTCTGTTTTAGAGAACTCTGTTCCCTGTACTTTTTGTTTGATGTAAGAAACAGGAACTGCTGTCTCTGGGTTTCTTCTCTGCCTAATCCAGTCTGTTTTCTGTTCTTTCCTCCTATTCTGGGGATGGAGTTTAGCTGTCTTTAAGGTTCGTTGAAGATGTATTTTCTTTTTTTTTTTGAAGCGGAGTCTTACTCTGTCACCTAGGCTGGAGTGCAGTGGCACAGTCTCAGCTCACTGCAACCTCCACCTCCTGGGTTCAAGCAGTTGTCTTGCCTCAGCCTCCCAAGTAGCTGGGATTACAGGTGTGAGCCACTGTACCTGGTCAGAAGATGTATTTTCTTTTTGTTTCTTCTTCTCCATGTTTGCAGAGTGGAGAGGAGACAGATATTTAATTCTACCATATAGAAACAGGAAGTCCTCTATGCTGTATTTGATCCATTTCACCCTTCTTGGAAATGTCTTTCTTCTTTGTGCTTCTCTAAATGATTCAAATTCTTCCTTGGTTCTGGTTTATTGTTTATTTCTTCTTCCTTTATAAAATGTCTTTTACATGACTCCTTTCTCAACTCTCACTGGACATCACCCAAAGTAGTTCTGAAGTACGATAGACTTCCTTTTCCTCAAAATACCTTCATGCTATATCTGTGTTCATGCTATTAAATAGGTATTTAACTCTAGAAATGACAGCATTGGAATATGTATCTTTAATGCCTCCAGAATTTTGAAACTCTTCATATCTCTGCCGTTAATTATGAGTGCTCTTACCTAAGTTCTAGCAGTTATTTAACTTTAATCTCATTTTCTAGTAAATGGTCCTCAGTATTTCCAGCCTACATTGGTCTTGCCCTTCTTTCAACTAACATTCTATTACATGTCTACCAGAGTGGTTGGAATCTGAAAACATATACTATCTTCTGTATGTTTTCATATTTTGATGTCTAATACTTGTTTATTAGTCCATCTGGAGAAAGAAGAACTTTAATTCTTCCTATAAATGAGTCATGATTGATGCAGAGCTATATTTGGGAAGATTTTTCTTATTTTTGGTTGTTTTAGAATGTTCACCTACAGATTTCAAAATAAATGTGGAAGAAATCAGGCTAGAGTTAGAAAGACAGGGCATAGTCATATGAGATAGTGTTGAATGTTAAATTGAATGTGAATGCAATTTAGTAAATGAGTAAACCAGACAAAGAACACCTAGAAAGTTTTAAGAGAAGGGCTGTAGAAGGAGTAACAAGATTGAGGCTTTCTTTTTCTTTTTGAAAAGAGCTTGGCATTGAAGCCATTTTCCTGTAAGATCTATAGATTATTTAGACTTATTAAAAATTAGAAAACATAACAAAATGTTTGGAAAGTAAAATTAGCGTGTTTGTTTGTGGGGTAAAAGTAGAAACATGGCCTGACTAGAGGAGAGAAGATTGTAAGAGATTATTGAAATCGAGGATGAGTTTTGCATTGTAGAGTCAGAAAGTTCTGAATTTTGCCAGCATTCATGTTCTCTTTTGCTGTCTTTTATTTTGAAAATTTTGTTGTCAATTTAGTTTAATTTTTCCCCTGTTTAATCACTGAGGCTATAGTTTTGCCCTGTGCATGGTGGCAGCAAGGTTACAATAGTCAGTTAGAAGCAGAGGCTTATAAGATAACAGAATATGAAGGTTAAAAAACATCTAGTTATTTGGATTTTAAGTTACCACAGTTGACGGAACTCCAGGGGCATGGAAAACCATTGTAGAAGTAATGATGTAGGAATGTTATCATTTTGGATGATGGTATGAAAGAAAAAAGTTAAAACACAATGGAATTTGATATAAAGGCAGTTTCGGTGTGTAGAAATAAACATAGGATAAGATGATAGGACCTGCTGTTAGAACACTGTGGTGAATCAAAGATGACTTGCCTCCTGATCAGCTTTATACTTTTTATTCAATAAAATTAGACCTCCCTATTTCTAATATGCCTTGTTCTTTAAGCACATATAAAAATGAATCACAATTAGATGGAAAGTTGGAGCTCTCTCCATATTTATTACCAATTTTGGATCGTATTTAGTTTGGACAGACTAATCTTCAGTATGTTTATATAGAAATAAAGGAATTTGAACTTTATGAAAATTAATTTGCTTGTGGTATGCAGACTGCACACAAGATAGACTTGTCAGGATCGTATGACAGTTAATCTAGGCAAAAGTAATGAGAACTTGGGTTATCATTTGTTTCTCTTCACCTAATGTAGCTGTTATTTCTCTCTTATGCCATTTCTTTCCTTTGTAATATGCATTTTTAGTTTTTTCAAAGTATACCTTATACATTACTTGTTTTAGAGAGCCAGTAGAAATATCAGATTATAGCAATGCTGTACTGTGACCTCACATTTCACCTCCATTGGTCAATTATTTTTGACTTTTTTAAACTATCTCTTTTGTTGTCGACCTACATATTTTGAAGCAAATGTTTATACTGCTCTGTAATTTTTTTTTTTTTTTCCCGAGAAAGAGTCTTGCTCTTGTTGCCCAGGCTGGAGTGCAGTGGCGTGATCTTTGCTCATTGCAACCTCTGCCTCCCGGGTTCAAGTGATTCTCCTGCCTCAGCCTCCCAAGTAACTGGGATCACAGGCATACATCACCACGCCCAGCTAATTTTTTGTATTTAGTAGAGACGGGGTTTCACCATGTTAGTCAGGCTGGTCTTGAACTCCTGACTCGCCTCGGCCTCCCAAAGTGCTGGGATTACAGGTGTGCGCCACCGCACCCGGTCTGTAAATGTTTTTGTAGTCATTTTCAAACATAAGAATAGCGAGATAAAGGAGCTGGGCATGGTGGCTCACGCCTGTAATCCCAGCACTTTGGGAGGCTGAGATGGCCAGATCACGAGGTCAGGAGATTGAGGCCATCCTGGCTAATATGGTGAAACACCATCTCTACTAAAAATACAAAAAATGAGCTGGGCGTGGTGGCGGGTGCCTATAGACCCAGCTACTTGGGAGGCTGAGACAGGAGAATGGCGTGAATCCAGGAGGCGGAGCTTGCAGTGAGCCAAGATCGTGCCGCTGCACTCCAGACTGGGTGACAGAGCCAGACTCCGTCTCAAAAAAAAAAAAAAAAATAGATAATAGAAGGAATCCTCATGTATTCATCACTCAGCTTCAACAGTTATCGACATTTTCTTAGATTTGTTTACTCTATTTCTGTCATACCCCCACTCCACTTTTGTTTTGCTTTTTTGCTGAACTACTTTACCTTTTGTTTTAAATACTACCATATGTATTGCCAAGAGTTTTTTTTAATCTTGCAATATTTCTAACACACTTAACAACATTAGTAATAATTTCTTACTATCTGCTACTTAGTCTCTGTTATATATTTCATTGTCTCAAGAATGTTGTTTATGGTTGATTTATTTGAATCAGGATCCAGATAAAATCTGCACATGCTTAGTTCACAGGCTATACAGAAGCAGGCTGTGGGTATAGTTTGCCAACCCCTGCTCTAGATGTACCTTATTCTGGATTTGGCATTTAACCTCCTCCTAGTGGTGTTTATGACATGCCTCTTTATCCCATTTTTGCTGTAATCTGGCTTTACTCGATGCAGGTTCAAATCTTTGGCAAGTGTACTTCACAGGTGATGCTGTGTACATCCTGTTGCATCTTATGTCGATTTGTCCCACTTACAAATATAATTGAGATTGATCAGTAGATTCTTGTGTTGTCAGGCCAAATCCTCCTATGTTGGTGATTTCTATCAACCTTTCACTTAAGGGTTTTAGCACCTATTGACCATCATAGCCTAGATCCATTATTTTATTAGAGCATCTTTCGCTTTTATTAGCTGAAATTCTCTTGTAAAGAAAAACTCTCTCATTAACTATTTCATTTCACTGAATACAGTTTCTCAAGCCAGGAAAAAGAAATACTCTTTCTCTTTAAAAGCTTTTAGAATAATGATTGATGCCCTAGAGGTTTCCAAAATTTGTCAAGTTAAATCATTATAAATTTATGTAATTTGAGCATCAGAATATATTATAGGCATATAAATAATATTTTTCATATATTATTATTATTATTGGAGACAGAGTCTTGCTCTGTCGCCCAGGCTGGAGAGCAGTGGTGTGATCTCAGCTCACTGCAATATACGCCTTCAGGGTTCAAGTGAGTCTCGTGCCTCCACCTCCTGAGTAGCTGGGATTACAGGTGTGTGCTACCACACCTGTAATTTTTGAATTTTTTAGCAGAGATTGGGTTTTGCCATGTTGGCCAGGCTGGTCTCAAACTCTTGGTCTCAAAGTAATCAGCCCGCTTTGGCCTCACAAAGTCCTGGGATTACAGTTATGAGCCACCGCACCAGGCCCATATATTAATACTCAAATTGTCTTATCTTTAGCAAGAGGGATCTTTGGCTAATCTTGTAAATTTCCTGCGTCAGACATGGAAATAGCCGTTTCTTTAAAAACTTTTATCTCTTTTAGCAGGAAATGATATTGTGGAGACTGCAGTCTGAGTATTATGGTTGCTCTTTAGTACTGAGTTATTGGTTCTATAGGTTTTAAGTGGACAGAGCTAGGAAAAATGCATCTTTTAAAAAGAAAAAAATAGGCCAGGTGCGGTGGCTCATGCCTGTAGTCCCAGCAGTTTGGGAGGTCAAAGCAGGCAAATCACCTGAGGTTGGGAGTTCGAGACCAGCCTGACCAACATGGAGAAAACTCGTCTCTACTAAAAATACAAAATTAGCCGGGCGTGGTGGTGCATGCCTGTAATGCCAGCTACTGAGGAGGCTAAGGCAGGAGAATAGCTTGAACCTAGAAGGCGGAGGTTGTGGTGAGCTGAGATTGTGCCTTTGCATTCCAGCCTGGACAATAAGAGCAAAACTCCATCTCAAAAAAAAAAAACAAAAAAGAAAAAGAAAAATATATATGAATTTATAGATACGTACAATTAAAATTAAAAAGTATAGGGCCCTTTTACCTTTTATGCTGAAAATCTTGGCTCCTTATTACATTATTTCCTTAGTTCGTATATACTTCTCACTCTTGGCACTATTGACATTTTGGGCCAGATAATTCTTAGCTCTAGGGGACTGCCTTGTGTGCTGTGGGACGTTTAGCAGCATGCCTGCTTCTACTCACTGGATAACAGTAGCACCATCCCTCTTTTTCCCCATCATCTTCCCAATTGTGAAAACCAAAAATGTCTGTAGACCTTCCAGACATTGCCAAGTGACCCTTAGGGAGTAACACTGACTAATCTATCTTTTTTCTTTATATATTAGTTTCAATTTAACAGTAATACTAATATTACTAATAATAAAAAGACAACTAAATGTAGTTTAAGATTTCTTTGGGGTTTCCTCCCTAGACTATATTCTAATAGGGATATATAGTCAAACTACTATGTTTAAGGTTACTTGAAGTAATTTTCTATGTGATTATGGCCCTCATTTGATAAGTAGGGTTACTTGTTTCCAGTTTCTTTCTATTTTTAGGGATTGCTTTGACTTTCTTTCTTTTTTTGATTTATTTTTTCATATGTAAAATATGTGCATGATTTTAATGTCAGAACTCTAAAGTTACAGTCAGAGAAGTCATGGTTTCAGGACATGTAAGTGAAAAAAACTCAGTGTACAGAACGTTGTTTAGAATATGCTATTTTTTTGTGCAAATAGATGGGAAGAGAGACAGAAGAGTGTGTGTTAGTGTGTAAAATATGTATAAAAATTCAATTGGCCCTTGGACAACTTGGGTTTAAACTGCACGGGTCCACTTATATGCTGATTTTCTTACACCTCTGCTACCCAAGACAGCAAGACCAGCCTCCTCCTTAGCCTACTCAGTGTGAAGATGATAAGGATGAAGATGTTTAGGATGATCCACTTCCATTTAATGAATAGTAAATGTATTTTCTCTTCCTAATAACATTTTCTTTTCTCCAGGTTATTTTATTGTAAAAATGCAGTGTATAATACATATACAAAATACGTGTTCATCAACTATGTTTTCAATAAGGCTTCTGGTCAACAGTAGGCTATTATTGGTTAAGTTTTGGGAGAGTCAGAAGTTAGAAACAGATTTGCAATTATGTGGAGGATTGGCACCCCATCCCCATGTTGTTCAAGGGCCAACTGTACATATGATATATGTGTGTATATGTACTATATATAAGGAAATGTATGATAAATATATGTGTGTGTGTGTGTGTGTGTGTGTGTGTGTTTGTATGTATGTTTTTTTTAATGATGGAAGAATAATACAAGAACTAGCCGGGCGTGGTGGCTCATACCTGTAATCCCAGCACTTTGGGAGGCTGGGGCAGGCGGATCATGAGGTCAGAAGATGGAGACCATCCTGGCCAACATGGTGAATCCCCGTCTCTACTGAAAAATGCAAAAAATTAGCTGGGTGTGGTGGCTTGCACCTGTAGTTCCAGCTGTTGGGGAGGCTGAAGCAGGGGAATCGCTTGAACCCAGGAGGTGGAGGTTGCAGTGAGCCGAGACTGCACCACTGCACTCTGGCCTGGTGACAGAGCGAGACTCTGTCTCAAAATAATAATAATAATAACAATAATAATAATCTAAGAACTAATAAAAATGGTTATCTAGAGGGCAAAGCGGGAATTGGTGTTTCAGGGACAGGGTAGAATCTGGATTTCCCTAAATATGCTGCTGTTTGATAATTTGTCAGTTTTTATCAACTTGATATAAATGGAAAATGAGGTTTAGTAGCATTATCAATCACTTCTCCTTTCCTTTTTTTCTGGAATATAGATACGTCACAATTTTTAGGTAATTCAGTTTCACCACTTACTTTGTTATGATTGTTGACATATTGTTTACTACTGAGCCAAGAAATGACTTTTAATTACATATACTTCTATAACTTTTTGTCACTCCTAGAGTTACTACTTGTCTTATTTTTCTGTTTTCTATGTATTTTTAATTTAAATGATACCCTCAAAATTCTTTGTTTAAATAAGGAATCCATCATTGTTATTAGTTTACCTCATTTTGATGCCTGAAGGGATAAAAGGGAAATTCTAAACATCTTCCAAAATTCTAAATTTTAAAGAGGATAAAAAAAAAAATGTTATTTTATTTTATTTTTTTTTTTTCTGAGATGGAGTTTTGCTCTCATTGCCCAGGCTGGAGTGCAAAGTTGAAATATTGGCTCACCGCAACGTGCGCCTCCCAGGTTCAAGTGATTCTCCTGCCTCAGCCTCCCAGGTAGCTGGGATTACAGGCATGCACCACCACGCCCAGCTAATTTTGTATTTTTAGTAGAGATGGGGTTTCTCCATGTTAGTCAGGCTGGTCTCAAACTCCCAGCCTCCGGTGATCCGCCCAGCTTGGCCTCCCAAAGTGCTGGGATTACAGGTGTGAGCCACCATGCCCTGCCTAAGTTTTTTTAACTAGTGGACTACAGAATGGTTGGATCAGAACCTAGAAGGTTTTTTGTTTGTTTGTTTATTTGAGACTGAGTCTCACTCTGTTGTCCAGGCTGGAGTGCAGTGGCACAATCTCGGCTCACTGCAACCTCTGCCTCCCAGGTTCAGGTTCAAGCAATTCTCCTGCCTCAGCCTGCTGTGTAGCTGGGATTACAGGTGCACACCACCACGCCCAGCTAATTTTTGTATTTTTAGTAGAGATGGAGTTTTGTCATATTGGTCAGGCTGGTCTTGAATTTCTGACCTCAGGTGATCCACCTGCCTCGGCCTCCTAAAGTGTGGGGATTACAGGCGTGAGCTGCCGTGCCCAGGCTGAACCTAGAAGTTTTGTGTGGGGCCCCAAATGGCAGCATCTGTTGTTCCTTTTAATCTTTTTATCTCTTATGTGTAGGTACATGCCAGCATTCATGAGGCTAAATAACAGAAAGGGTTTGTTGATCTCACTCATGTTAGAGTGTATGGTGAATCTAAATCACATGGGAACTCTACATGCAGTTATGTCTAGGAAACATAGTTTTAACTGCCTCAGCCTTTACAGGATGGAAAAGCATGGTGGGAGATTGGAATACATGTTACTTAAGCAGATCCATAACTCTTGCCTTGGTGTGTAACTGCTCCCTACTCAGACTTTAATCCTCTTCTTTTTAGTTCCACTCTTATCCTACCCACTCCCCCTTTTTTTGAGATGAGGTCTTGCTGTTTCCCAGACTAGTCTCAAACTCCTGGCCATTAGCAACCCTTCCAAATAGCTGGGAATACAGGTACAGCCCAGTGCATCTGGTTTTTTAAATTAATAAACTTCATCTTTTAGGCTGGTTTTAGGTTCATGACAAAACTGAGTGGTGTACAGAGCTCATGAAAAAGTACGAAGTATATGAATACCCACTGCCCGAGCACACATACAGCCTTCCCCACTGTCAACATCTTGCACCACAGTGGTGTATTTGTTACCGTCAATGAACCTGCATTACTGTTATTATTATACACATCATTATTACCCAAAGTCCGTAATTTACATTAGGGTCACTCCTGGTGTTGTACATTCCATGGGTTTTGATAAATGTTTAATGACTCAGATCCATTATAGTATGGTACAGAATACTTTCACTGCCCTAAAACTCCCCTGTCTTCCCCCTATTTATTCCTTCCTCTCCCATAAGCTCTGACAACCACTGATATGTTTACTGGTCATGATTTTGCCTTTTCCAGTTTGGAATCATACAGTAGGTGGCCTTTTCCAATGGGCTTCTTTCACTTAGCAACATGCATTTAAGGTTCCTCCATGTCTTCTTACAACTTGATGGCACATATTTTTATCATTGATGAATATTTCATTGTCCAGATGTACCACAGTTTATCCATTCGCCTAGTAAAGGGCATCTTCCAAGTGTTGGCAATTAGGAATAAAGCTACTGTAAATATCCATGTGCAGGTTTTTGTATGGACATAAGTTTTCAACTCATTGGGGTAAATACCAAGCATGGTTGCTGAATAATATGGTAGTAGTATGTCTAATGTTGTAAGAAACTGCCAGACTGTCTTCCAAAGTGGCTATACCATTTTGCAGTCCTACCAGCAATGAGTGAGAGTTCCTATTGCTCTGCAAATTTGTCAGCCTTTGACTTACTAGTTGCAGCAGGGGTTTTTTGTTGTTGTTGATTTTTTTTTTTTTTCGGATTTCCTACATAGATGATCATATCACCTGTGAACAAAGACAGTTCTTGTTTCGTTTTTCCTTCCTAATCTGAATAGCTTTTATTTCCTTTTCTTGTTGCATTCGGTAGGACTTCTAGTACAATGTTAAAAAGCAGTAATGCAAGGGAACATCCTTGCCTTGTGCTTGTTTATCCCTACTTTTTGAGTGCCTGGATTCTCCAATTCTTGAGCCTTTCCAGTGATTTTTGGCCAAATCACTTTGTTGCTTATTGTCATTTGCATCTTCATGATACTTTAACTTTATAGCTTTGCTATTCTGTTTATGGTTCTCTAAATGCTTCTCATCCTGCAGTATTATGTTAAAATCTCTTGTTCACCTTTTTTACACTCATGTCTCCTTTTTCTTATGGATTTAACCCTTTATTCTTTCACTATCATTTTAATGGAATTTTAGGAAGGAGGAAAAATACATGCATTCAAGCCAGTGTGTTTAATCACAAATGTTAATTTTGCTCTTTAGCCGTTTGATTCCCTGTCAGTCATTTTTGTGTTCACCCTTTCATTTTAATTATTCTATTCATTTTGCTGATTTCTGCACTGTTTTTGGACACTCTACAAATCAATCAAAGCTACTTGGACCTACAGATACCAGTTTTTGTCTCCATATGTTTGATGTAGTAGTTAACTTCTCAAACCTTAGGAACTAGGAACATTTACTCTTAGCTTTCTTTCATATTGGTTGACTAGGCCAACATCAAAGATTAAACCCCACATTAGCCAATTTCTGATATGTTATTAACAGTATAGTGGTAGAATAATTCACAAGTAATAATTTCTGGTCCTCCATTTTAGAAGTTTGGGAAGTTGATGAACAGATCAAGAAGCAACAGGAAACACTTGTGAGGAAAGTCACATCCATCTCCAAGAAAATTCTGATAAAGGAAAAAGTCATTGAATGTAAAAAAGTTGCGAAAATATTTCCTCTGAGTTCAGACATTGTTACTTCAAGACAAAGCTTCTATGACCATGACTTACTTGATAAGGGTTTGGAGCATAATTTAGACTTACTTAGATATGAGAAAGGCTGTATAAGAGAGAAACAGAATGGATGTAATGAGTTTGGGAAACCATTTTACCATTGTGCATCCTATGTTGTAACCCCCTTTAAGTGTAATCAGTGTGGACAAGACTTCAGTCATAAATTTGACCTCATTAGACATGAGCGAATTCATGCTGGAGAGAAACCTTACAAATGTAAAGAATGTGGAAAAGCCTTCAGTAGGAAGGAAAATCTTATTACACATCAGAAAATTCATACTGGGGAAAAACCGTATAAGTGTAATGAATGTGGAAAAGCTTTCATTCAGATGTCAAACCTTATTAGACACCAGAGAATTCATACTGGGGAGAAACCTTATGCATGTAAGGATTGTTGGAAAGCCTTCAGTCAGAAATCAAATCTCATTGAACATGAGCGAATTCACACTGGAGAGAAACCCTATGAATGTAAGGAATGTGGGAAATCCTTCAGCCAGAAGCAAAATCTTATCGAGCATGAGAAAATTCATACTGGGGAGAAACCGTATGCATGTAATGAATGTGGTAGAGCTTTTTCTCGAATGTCATCTGTTACGCTACATATGAGAAGTCACACGGGGGAGAAACCCTATAAATGTAATAAATGTGGAAAAGCTTTCTCTCAATGCTCAGTATTTATTATACATATGAGAAGTCACACTGGTGAGAAACCCTATGTATGTAGCGAATGTGGGAAAGCCTTCTCTCAAAGTTCATCCCTTACCGTACATATGCGAAATCATACAGCTGAGAAACCCTATGAATGTAAGGAATGTGGAAAAGCCTTCAGCAGGAAAGAAAATCTCATTACACATCAGAAAATTCACACTGGAGAGAAACCTTATGAATGCAGTGAATGTGGGAAAGCCTTTATTCAGATGTCAAACCTCATTCGACACCAGAGAATTCATACGGGTGAGAAACCCTATGCATGTACAGTCTGTGGAAAAGCCTTTAGTCAGAAATCAAACCTCACTGAACATGAGAAAATTCATACTGGAGAGAAACCTTATCATTGTAATCAATGTGGGAAAGCTTTCAGTCAGAGACAAAATCTTCTTGAACATGAAAAAATTCATACGGGAGAGAAACCATTCAAATGTAATGAATGTGGTAAAGCCTTCTCTCGAATCTCATCCCTCACTCTTCATGTGAGAAGTCACACAGGGGAGAAACCCTATGAATGTAATAAATGTGGGAAAGCCTTTTCTCAGTGCTCATTACTTATTATACATATGAGAAGTCATACTGGTGAGAAACCCTTTGAATGTAATGAATGTGGGAAAGCATTCTCTCAAAGAGCATCCCTTTCTATACATAAGAGAGGTCATACAGGTGAGAGACACCGAGTATATTAAATGGAAGAAGCCCTCTTAAATTCAACCCATGTTTTACTTAAAATATCTTGGCATAAGCTCAAAAAACCAGGATCTTTATGGAAAAATTTTAATACTTTGTTAAAAGATGTAAGACTGGAATAAATGGAGAGAAATACCATATACATAGATGGAAAAACCCGGTATAAAAACCTCCAATTCTAAAAATCTATAGACTGAATGCACTTCCAAACAAAATCTACTGAGAATCTAGGATCTTTCAAAAATGATTACAAAATTCATGTGAAGTAGAAGTGTATGGATTGCTGAGACAATTTTGAAAAGAACAGAGGAAACACCCTCACTGTATAATATAAAGTTATAGTCATTTAAAAATGTGTGGTATTAGTACATTAGTAAGTAAATAAGCAGATTTTAAAGAATAGAATATCCAGAAGCAGACTCATGAATATATGTGAACTTGGGATATGTTAGACCTGACATCATGAATTAGTAGGGAAATGATGACCTAGTCAATAAAATTGCTGGGAATATTTGACTCCCCGTATTAGAGGAACTAAAATTACAACATCATGACATATTAAAAAATAAATATCATTATTATTATTATTTTTTTTTTTTTTTGAGACAAAGGTCTCACTCTGTCGCCCAGGCTGGAGTACAGTGGTGCAATCTCAGCTCACTGCAGCCTTTCTGCCTTCTGGGTTCCTTTTTTTTTTTTTTGTATTTTTAGTAGAGATGGGATTTCTCCATGTTGGCCAGGCTAGTCTTGAACTCCTGACCTCAAGAGATCTGCCCTCTTTGGCATCCCAAAGTGCTGGGGTTTAGAGGCTTGAGCCACTGTGCCTGTCCAAAAGATTAATATTCTAAAGGATTTAAATACTGGAATCTGAAAAGCCAAACTGAAACCATTGGAAGAAAATAGAGGTTATTGTCTATGACGTTGAGGCCAGGGAGCCTTTTTTTTTTTTTTTTTAAAAAAAAAAGGACTCTGTAATTCTACTTCTAGGTATACATCCTATAGAAACTCACAAATAATGCATAAGAAATATTTATATGATATATGTACGTATGTATAACCAGATGCAGTGGCACATGCCTATAATCCCAGCTACTTTGGAGGCTGATATAAGAAGATAACTTGAGCTCAGGAGTTCAAGACCAGCCTGGGAAACATAGCAAGACCCAATCTCTTAAAAAAAAGAAATATATAGACATATATCTGCCTTGAAAATAACCTATTCGTCATTGGGGTAATGATGAATAAAATATGATATATTCAAATGATAGAATAGTATACAGCACTTAACACAGTGACCCAGATCCGTATTGTATAACATGGATAGTTAAAACAATGTTGAGTAAAAAAATCAAAATACAAATGAAACATTGTATAATAATATTTATGTAAATTGGAATGAAATCATTTAGAAAGAACAACTGTTTCTATTATTGAAAAGTGTATGTTAAACTATTTAAAATAGAATAGAAGGATACATACCCAATTATTGATAGCATTGTCTCTGGAGATTGAATTTGAGGCTGTTGATTAAAAGGAGACTTGAGCTTTGCTTGTAATTTTTATGCCTTAAAAAAAGACTGGTAGCATATAAAATAAATCTTAAAAGCTAATGATACACAATGATAATATGAATGTTTACTTGTAACAGTGTTTTTCTAGTTCTTTCTCAGAATAGGCCAAGGGAAGCCTGTGCCCATAGAAGGAAATGTTATAATGGATTCATATGCCCTATCAGATGCTCAACTATTTTATGAAAAATATCTCTAGAAAATTAGCAATTAGAATATTCCTGTTTATTATATAATGTGAAATTAGCACATTTTAGCAACTTGATGATGCTGTTTTTCTATATTTTAACATTTCTGAAATTGGACTCCTTTCAACTGATGATATCTTAGATTCAAGTAAATAATTATTAAAACTTTGAAAATCAGGTGGCAGTATAACAAATGAAATGTGTTTTTATTTACTAGCTCAGGGCATCATGTCTACTACTCATGGTGCCTGTCCTCTCAGTGTAGCCAGTATTACTAGACAGCAAATTTATTAGGTTCATAGCTAACTGATTACTGATATATTTAGTCATTGTGGAGAGATTAAGATTTTTCCTGAGAAAGTGACTTTGCAATATTTGTTTTCTTGCCCTGTAATTTTCCATACAACCAGCATAGGCATTAATATCATTGTTAATTATAACAATATTTTGAAATGAGAAATCTTTATTTCCTGAGGTGGCCATAAGCAATTGTGTAAAAGTGTGTTGGTCTTAACCTACAGACCATTTTATTCTTTTTACAACTCTTGACTTACACAGCCCATCCAGTTTTGGTTGGAAATGGTGGTGAACTCAGATCCTGAACACTAATAATAGAGTTCCTCTTGAAGGGTCTCATTCTTTGTAACAATACATGAACCAACCCTTACAGAGGTGATGTTTTTATTATGCCATCTCTACAATATTATTTGATATACAATACAGAAAGCTGCTAATGCCGTTTTAAAAAGGAGATAGGGCCAGACGCAGTAGCTCAAGCCTGTAAACCCAGCCCTTTGGGAGGCCGAGGTGGGTGGATCATCTGAGGTCAGGAATTCAAGACCAGCCTGGCCAACAGGATGAAACCTCAACTCTATTAAAAATACAAAAATTAGCCAGACATGGTGGCGGGTGCCTGTGATCCCACCTACTCAGGAGACTGAGGCAGGAGAATCACTTGAACACGGGAGGCAGAGGTTGCAGTGAGCCAAGATCATGCCACTGCACTCCAGCCTGGATGACAGAGTAAGACCCTTTCTCAAAAAAATAAAAAATAAAAATAAAAAGGAGATAGGTTGGGTGTGGTGGCTCATGCCTGTAATCCCAGCACTTTGGGAGGCCTAGGCAGGCAGATTACCTGAGGTCAGGAGTTCAAGACCAGCCTGGCCAATATGGTGAAACCGCACCTCTACTAAAGATACAAAAATTAGCCAGGCGTGGTGGTGCGTGCCTGTAATCCCAGCTACTCAGGAGGCTGAGGCAGGAGAATCACTTGAACCTATTGGGGTGGAGGTTGCAGTGAGCCAAGATCACACCAGTGCACTTCAGCCTGGGCAACACAGCAAGACTCTGCCTCAAAAGAATAAAAATAATAAAAAGGAGATAAAAATAGGGGGTGCTTATGAAAAGGGATCTTTAGCTTTTATGATTGAACATGAACTACATTTGTTTGAAGTTAATTTCCCAAAAGTAAATCTCAAACTAAAGTTGTGAAGTACAACCATGACTATCAGTTTTGATTGTTATTAGGTATTTTTGAAGACCGATGGTGACTTAACAGCAGGGACTGACTTTAGTGAAAACAATTACAACTTACTAAAACTGAAATATCTAAATGAGTATTATCATTTCATAGTCCCTTCTTCAGTAAGTTTTATACTAAATCCAGTTTTGCCAGCATACCCAATATTTATGTGTAAACTGTTTTTTGGTTTTTTTTTTTTTTGAGACAAAGTCTTGCTCTGTCACCCAGGCTGGAGAGCAGTGGTGTGATTTCGGCTCACTGCAACCTCTGCCTCCTGGGTTCAAGTGATTCTTTTTTTTTTTTTTTTTTTTTTGTATTTTTAATGGAACTGGGGTTTCACCATGTTGGCCAGGCTGGTCTCGAACTCCTGACCTCAGGTGATCTGCCCACCTCCGCCTCCCAAAGTGCTGGGATTACAGGTGTTGAGCCACTGCGCCAGCCTGTAAACTTTTTTTTTTTTGGAGAGGGGTCTCCCTCTGTCACCCAGGCTGGATTGCAGTGGCATGATCTTGGCTCACTGCAGCCTCCACCTCCTGGGCTCAAGCGATTCTCCTGCCTCAGTCTCCTGAATAGCTGGGACTATAGGCACCCGCCCAGCTAATTTTTGTATTTTAGTAGAGACAGGGTTTCATTATGTAGGTCAAGCTGGTCTGTGAGCCACCATCCCCAGCCTGTAAAGCTTTTTTCAAAAAATAGTTTTCACATTTCATGTATCCACACAAGTAACCCTGTATAAGTATTTGTGAGACATTTTTTTTTTTTTTTGGTCTAAACAGTTGTTTTTCTTTGTGATTTTTCTTTTTAATTTTTGTTTTTGTTTTGGCCTGTACTTTATATGCCTTAAATCCTCTGCCCCTTTCTTTACATAGCTTTGGAGTCAACAGAGAAATGTAAAATTCCACTTAAGGCCCATAAGGACAACCTTAGATTTCTCTTTTGGCCTCTCTCACCCCAGTAAGACTGGCTGAGCCTATCAGGTGAGGTAAAGTGCCTCAGAATAGGTCTAAAAGGGTGTTTTACTGACCTTGTGTCAGCAAGCAGATGATCTGGTCTTTGTAAATTCATTTTTTCCTTCTGTCCTAAGGGGTAGAAATAATAAGATAGATATAAGTGACTGAGATAAACTTTGAAAAAAATCATTAATTAAATCATGGCGAATTCTTCTTTACCTGAACACACTTGAGTTACTGCCTAGAGAGTTTCCATTCTAGAGTTCAGACTTCATAAGAGGTCCAGTTCCTGTGAATGGCCTCAAAACAGACAGAATAAAATATACTAATAGTGGCTTGGATTAGACACAGCAGTAGAAATTGGTAGATTTCAGATACATTTTGGAGGTGATTCAACATAATGAGTTCATAGGAAAGATGAGGAGTAAAGAGATAAAGGATAACTCCTATGTTTTAATGGAAAGAAACTGGCTGGACGGTGGACCATTTGATAAAAATGCAGCAGGTTGGGGAGAAATATTTTAGGATAGAGGTTGGGGGTGGAATCAAGATGTGTGATGGACTTTCTTTTCAGCTGTTTCCCAGAAGCAGGCTTTGAGATGAGGATTCCTATGCAAGTGATTTATTAAGGAAGTGCTTTCAGTAAGAGGGGTAAGAGAATGGAAGAAGCAGAATAAGAAAGAGAAGTCAGTCAAGGGTATGATCGCAGGCACAGTCCTGCCACGGATGATTTCCTCCTGATCCCTGTGGGAACTCGAGTGTAAGCTATGCCTCAGACTTTTCAAGATTCCACCTTCAGGACTGAGGCACTTGTGCTGCCAGCTTCTGAGAATCTTGGCTGCTGACAACTCACAGCTAAATTCCTCTAAGGAATTGCTGTTGGATGAAAGGAGCTGCCTTATACAAGGTTACACTGTCTCCCTGCAGGCAGCTTGGCCCACGATGCCTCAGTTTAGAGCAACTCTGAAGAGCAGTCGCAGCTCTAGAGCTCCCCAGGGAACAAATTTCAACTACATCAGTTTAATTTCTCTTTCCATCCAATTCTTCTTTATTCATTTCCTTACTGCTGATGTTTCCAAGAGATCTCCCCAATAAACCCTACCATAGATTTCCATCTCAGATTCTTTTCCTGGGAAACTGACTTAAAACAGTAGGCATTTTGCAACAGTAGTCCTCAAATTGAAATTTAAAAAAAATTTTTTTTTTTTTTTTTGAGACAGGGTCTCACTCTGCTGCCCAGGCTGGAGTATGTGATGCAATCTTGGCTCACTGAAATCTCTGCCTCCCAGGCGCAAGCAATTCTCATGCCTCAGCCTTCTGAGTAGCTGGGATTACAGGTGTGCACCACTATGCTCAGATAAATTTTTGTATTTTTAGTAGAGATGGGGTTTCACTATGTTGGCTAGGCTGGTCTTGAACTCCTGGCCTCAAATGATCTGCCCACCTCGGTCTCCCAAAGTGCTGGGATTACAGGTGTGAGCCACAGCACCCAACCAAAAACCATTTTTGATTCATTTGAAACTAATAAACTCATTACATGTTAATATAAATAATAAATTTTTAGGAAATTATTTTATGAAAAATAATTATTTCCAAAACAAAAAAAAATAGCGTCATTGTTACACAATTTTCAAATACTTTAAATAAAAGCAGACAGCTGGGTTCTCATATCTGCTTCTACATTTAGTCACATGTAGACTGGGAAACTCATTCTATACTCATGAGCAAATGAGATCAAAAGAAGGAAAAATATGGAAATAGTTTCAATCTCAAGGCTCCCTAGTGATTTCCAGACTGTTCTTTTTTTTTTTTTTTTTTAAATGGAGTCTTGCTCTGTCGTCCAGGCTGGAGTGTAGTGGTGCGATCTTGGCTCACTGCAGTCTCCGCCTCCCAGGTTAAGGGATTCTCCCTGCCTCAGCCTCCCAAGTAGCTGAGATTACAGGCGCCTGCCACCATGCCTGGCTAACTTTTGTATTTTTAGTAAAGATGGAATTTTGCCGTGTTGGCCAGGCTGGTCTTGAGCTCCTGACCTCAGGTGATCCATCTTGGCCTCCCAAAGTGCTGGGATTACAGGCATAAGCCACCATGCCTGGCCCCAGACTGTTCTTTAACTGCTGTTTTGACATTTGGCGTGGTTTCTTCAAAAACTTGATGTCATGGGCTAAAGAGGTGTATAGATAGGAGGCCAAGGGGAAGCACTGGCATGCTGTCCATAAGTGGTCTCAGATGGAGGACTTGCGAAAAAAGGAAAATGGATAAGGAAAATGTTAAATATGTGGGTAAATAGAAACAAATATTGGCAGTGGAAAAGAAGAGCAAAATTGACTTACAAGGTTTTCAAATGCTGTGAAAATACTGGAAAATAATGGTATATAATTCAGTGGTTTGGAGTGGGTTTGATTTAAAGTATTTCAAGTCTCTTTACTATTAAATATAAAGCTAATTTTTTAAGATTCAGATTTTGAAGGATTGTAAGAGACCAAAAGATTGCCTTATTGAGTTGAGGAAGTTCCCTTCTATTCCTAAATTTTTGACTGTTTTATTGTGATTGAGTGTTGGATTTTTGTCAAATGATTTTTCTGCATCTATAGACATGATTATATGATTTTTCTTCTTTAGCCTCTTGATGTTATGAATTACATTAATAGATTTTCAAACATTGAATCAATCTTGCATTTCTGGGATAAATCCCACTTGATTGTGGTGTATAATTCTTGTTATATATTACTGGATTTGATTTGCTAATATTGAGTATTTTTGCATCTATATTCATGAGAGATGTTGTTCTGTAGTTTTCTTTTCTTGTAATATGTTTCTCCTGGTTTTGGTATTAGGATAATGCTGGCCTCATAGACTGAGTTAGGAAATACTTCCTTTTTCTAGAAGACAGTGTAGAGAATTGATAAAATTTCTTTCTTATATGTTTGGGAGCATTAATCAGTAAACCCTTCTGGGCCTGATGCTTTCTATTTTGGAAGGTTAATAGTTATTGATTCCATTTATTTAATAGATACAGACCTGTTTGGATTGTCTATTCTTGGTGAGTTTTGACAGATTGTGTCTTTCAAGGAATTATTCTGTTTCATATAGATTATCAAATTTATTGTCATAATATGCTTTATACTCTTTTATTCTTGTTCATAATCTTTTTTTTTCTTTTTTCTTTTCTTTTTTCTTTTCTTTTTTTTTTTTTTGAAACAGGGTCTCTCACCCAGGCTGAAGTGCAGTGGCACAATCTTGGCTCACTGCAAACCTCCACCTCTCGGGTTCAAGCAATTCTTTTGTGCCTCAGCCTCCTCGAAAGTGCTGGGATTGCAGGCGTGAGCTACCACGCCCAGCCAGGTGGAGTCTTTAGATTTTCCTAGATATAGGATTATATCATCAACAAAAAGGCACAGTTTGACTTGCTATTTTCCAATTTGGATACCTTTTATTTCTTTCTCTTGCCTGATTGGTCTGGCTGGGATTTCCAGTACTATGTTGAATAGGAGTGGTGAAAGTGGGCATTGTTCCAATTCTTAGTGGAAATGCTTTCAGCTTTTCCCTATTCACTATGGTGTCAGCTGTGGGTTTGTTATATATAACCTTTATTATTCTGAGGTATATACCTTCTGTGCCTAGCTTGTTGAAGTTTTTATTGTGAAAGCATGTTGAATTTTATCAGATGCTTTTTCTGCATCTATTGAGATGATCATGTGGTTTTTGTCCTTTATTCCGATGTGATGTATCATGTTAACTGATTTGCATACATTGACCCATCTTTGCATCCATGGTATAAATCTCACTTGATTGTGGTGTATTATCATTTTGCTGTGCTATTGGATTTGGTTTGTTAGTGCTTTGTTGAGGATTTTTGCATCTACTTTTGGTCAGATATCAGCCTTTAGTTTTCTTTTGATGTTGTGTCCTTCCCTGGTTTTGGTAACAGGATGATCCTGGCCTTGTAGAATGAGTTGGGGAGAATTCTCTCCTCTATGATTTTTTGGAATAGTTTCAGGAGAATTGGTATTAGTTCTTCTTCGTATGGTGTAATTTGGCTGTGATTCCAATTGGCCCTGGACTTTTCTTGGTTGGGAGACTTTTTATTACTGATTTAATCTCACTACTTCTTAGTGGTCTGTTCAGATTTTATATTTCCTCCTCATTCAGTGTTGGTAAGTTTTATGTTTTCAGGAATATATCTGTTTTCCCTAGGTTTTCTAGTTGGTCAGTATAGTGTTGCTTATAAGTCTGTGACGCTCTTTTGTATTTCTGTAGTATCAGTTGTAATGTCTCCTTCTTCATTTCTAATTTTGCTTATTTGGATCTTCTCTCTTCTTGGTTAGTCTACCTAGTGGTTTACCAATTTGGGTTATCTTTTTGAATAACCAACTTTTCATTTTGTGGATCTTTCATAATGTTTTAGTCTCTATTTCATTTAATTCTGCTCTGATCTTATATTATTTCTTTTCTTTTGCTAATTTGTGGTTTGGCTTGTTCTTGTTTTCTAGTTCTTTGAGGTACATTGTTAGATTGTTAATTTGTAATTGTTCTACTTTTTTTTTTTTTTTTTTTTTTTTAGACAGTCTCCTCACTCTGTTGCCCAGGCTAGAGTGCAGTGGTGCAATCTCAGCTCACCGTAACCTCTGCCTCCCGGGTTCAAGCGGTTCTCCAGTCTCAGCCTCCCGAGTACCTAGAATTACAGGCACCCACCACCATGCTCGGCTAATTTTTGTATTTTTAGTAGAGATGGAGTTTCACCATGTTAGCCAGGCTGGTCTCGAACTCCCAACCTCAGGTGATCCGCCCACTTCGGCCTCCCAAAGTGTTGGGATTACAGGCATGAGCCACCGTGCCCAGCCAACTTTTTTGATTGCATTCTACATTTATTGCTATAAGCTTCCCTCTTAGCACTACTTTTGCCCTATTTCACAGGTTTGGGAATGTTGTGTTTTCATTTTCAGTTATTTCCAGAAACTTTTCTTCAGCCTGGCATGGTGGCTCACCATGTAAAAATACAAAAATTCGCCGAGCGTGGTGTCACTTGCCTGTAATCCCAGCTACGCGGGAGGCTGAGGTAGGAGAATTGCTTGAATCTGGGAGGCGGAGGTTGCAGTGAGCCGAGATCGTGCCATTGCACTCCAGCCTGGGCAACAAGAGTGAAACTCCATCTCAAAAAAAAAAAAAAAAAATTTTCAATTTTCATTTTGGTTGTAATCTTTAGTGGTTATTCAGGAGTATGATATTTAATTTCCATTTATTGGTATACTTTCCAAAGTTCCTCTTGGTGTTGATCTCTAGTTTTATTCCATTGTGGTCTAAGATACTTGATAAGATTTCAGCTTTTAAAAACTTGTTGAGGCCGGGCGCGGTGGCTCAAGCCTGTAATCCCAGCACTTTGGGAGGCCGAGACGGGCGGATCACGAGGTCAGGAGATCGAGACCATCCTGGCTAACACGGTGAAACCCCGTCTCTACTAAAAATACAAAAAAATAAGCCGGGCGAGGTGGCGGGCGCCTGTAGTCCCAGCTGCTCGGGAGGCTGAGGCAGGAGAATGGCGCAAACCCGGGAGGCGGAGCTTGCAGTGAGCGGAGATCTGGCCACTGCACTCCAGCCTGGGCGACAGAGCGAGACTCCGTCTCAAAAAAAAAAAAAAAAAAAAAAAAAAACTTGTTGAGACTTGTTTTGTGGCCTACTCAATGGCCTGTTATGGAGATTGTTCCATGTACTGGTGAAAATAATGTATAGTCTACATCTGTTGGGTGAAAGGTTCTGTGAATATCTGTTAGGTGCATTTGGTCTAAAGTCTAATTTAAATCTAATTTTTAAAAACTGTCTAATTTTTTAAAACTAATGCTGAGAATGGGATGTTGAAGTCCCTCATTATTATTGTATTGCAGTCTCTCTCTTTAGATCTAGTAATATTTGCTTTATGAATCTGGGTACTTCAGTGTTGGCTGCATAGATATTTAGAATTGTTATGTCCACTGCTGGTTTAATCACTTTACGTTTATATAATGACCTTCTTTGTCTTTTTTTTTTTTTTTTAACTCTTTTTGACTTAAAATCTCTTTAATCTGTTAGAAGTATAGCTACTTCTGCTCACTTTTGGTTTCCATTTTCATGAAATATCTTTTTCCATCCTTTTACTTTCAGTCTATATGTGTCATTACCAGTAAGGTGAGTTTCTTTTAAGTAGGATATTTGGGGATCATTTTTGTTTTAAATCCATTCAGCCATTCTGTATTTTTTAAGTGGGGAATTTAATCCATATATGTTCAAAGTTATTATTATTATTATTATTTTGAGATGAAGTCTCACTCTGTTGCCCAGGCTGGAGTGCAATGGCGCTCACTGCAACCCCTGCCTCCTTGGTTCAAGCTATTCTGCCTCAGCCTCCCGAGTAGCTGGGATTACAGGCATGTGCCAGCACACCTGGGTATTTTTGTATTTTAGTAGAGATGGGGTTTTGCCATGTTGGCCAGGCAGGTCTCAAACTCCTGACCTCAGGTGATGCGCCTGCCTCGGCCTCCCAAAGTGCTAGGATTACAGACGTGATCCACCGACCTGGCTCACAGTTATTATTGACATATGAAGTTTTGTCTCTATCATATTGTTAATTGGTTTGGGTGTTGGGTTTTTTTTTGAGACCTCCTGGGGTCAAGCAGTCCTCCCACCTGAGCCCCACAAGTAGCCCCCCATACACCACCATGCCTGGCTAATTTTTTTTATTTTTATAGAGATGGAGTCTCACTGTGTTGCCCAGGCTAGTCTTGAACTCCTGGGCTCTAATGATCTTCCTCTCTCCGGCTCCAAAGTGCTGAGATTGCAGATTTAAACCACCATGCCCAGCCTTTTTTGTTGTGTTATGTTTTTTGGGTTTTTTTAACTTGTTTTCTTATGGTCACTGTGGCTTGGTAGACTTCTGTAGTAGTACCATGTGAGTCCTTTCTCTTTCTTCTTTATGTGTTTACTTTACCGGTGAGTTTTATAGTTTCACTTATTTTCATGATAGTAAATGTTACAGTGTTATTTTTTTTTTGCTTCCAGGTTTAAGACCCCCTTGAGCTTTTCTTTCTTTCTTTCTTTCTTTTTTTTTTTTTTTCTTTTTTTTCTTTTCTGAGACAGTTTCACTCTGCCACCCAGGCTGGAATGTAGTGGTGCAATCTCCGATCACTGCAACCTCCACCTCCCAGGTTCAAGTGATTCCTGTGCCTCAACCTCCCAAGTAGCTGGGATTACAGGCATGCTCCACCACACATGGCTAATTTTTGTATTTTTAGTAGAGACGGGCTTTTACCATGTTGACCAGGCTATTCTCAAACTGCTGACCTCAAGTGATCCACCTGCCTGTATCTCCCATAGTGCTGAGATAACAGGAGTGAGCCACCACACCCAGCCTTCAGCTTTTCTTATAAGGCCAGTCTAGTGGTAACAAATTTCCTTAGCATTTGCTTGTCTAGAAAGGACTATTTCTCCTTCGTTTATGAAGGATAATTTTGCTGGACGTAGCATTCTTGGCTAGTTTTATTTATTTATTTTTTTTAGCACTTTAAATATATCATCCCATTTTCTTTTGACATGTAAGGTTTCTGCTTAGAAATCCTCTATTAGTCTTATGGGGTTTCTTTTACAGGTGACTAGATGCTTTTTTTTCTTTTAAGGATTCACTCTTTATCTTTGTTTGACTTGAAACAATGTGAATATAATTGTGCCATGGAGAAAAACTTTTTGCATTTTATCTCCTTGCGTATTGCGAGCCTTCTGTATCTGGATGTCTGAATATCTTGTTAGGCTTTGGAAGTTTTCATTCATAATTTTATTAAATCGGTTTTCATTGCTAAATAATGGTACCACAATCACCTGTTAATGAATAGTTGGGTTGTTTCCAGTTTGGAGGCTATCGAAAATAAGGCTACCATGAATATTTGTGTAAAAATTCTTCGTATAGATATATGTTTTCATTTCTCTTGGATAAATACCAAGGATTGGATTGGCTAGGTAGTATAGGAAATATGAATTTTATGAAAATTCTTAATTTCAGACCTGTCAATTCAGTCTCAGTAGCTTCATTTTTCTTAGCTTGATAAACGATGGAAATATTAACCCAGTGGCAATTTTATGTACGCACACTGATGAATGTCAGCTGCACTAGGCTTTGGGCAGAGTGCCAAAACAAATGGCAAAGCAAAGCCTCAACAGCTGCTCCAGGGGCATAATTAATGACCGTGTCCTAAAGACATTTCAGTGTTAACATATAACCAGCTGCTGTTTCTCCTGTAACTAAATTTAACAACTGACCGCAACATGAACAGCATTTTATGAGATACTCCCAATACAGTCTCTATTAAATGAGTTTGGTAGAGGGCTAAGCTATGACTGGTGCCCTATTTCAGAGTTGTTTTTTAACATTGGCAATACCTTTTCATGTATTAGAAAGGCCCAAGTTGGCTGGGCGCAGTGGCTCACAGCTGTAATCTCAGCACTTTGGGAGGCTGAGGCAGGCAGATCATGAGGTCAAGAGATCGAGACCATCCTAGCCAACATGGTGAAACCCCATCTCTACTAAAAATACAAAAATTAGCTGGGCGTGGTGGTGGGTGCCTGTAGTCCCAGCTACTCAGGAGGGTGAGGCAGAAGAACCGCTTGAACCTGGGAGGTGGAGGTTGCAGTGAGCTGAGATTACGCCACTAGACTCCATCCTGGCAACAGAGCAAGACTCAGTCTCAAAAAAAAAAAAAAAAGAAAGAAAGAAAGAAAGAAAGAAAGAAAGGCCCAAGTCACATAAACATTTGTTAATTCGCTTCTGAACCTGTGTGAAATATTACTTTCTTGTTACGTAGTGGACAGTAACTTTGTAAGATCTCCTGGTGTCCAGAACCCAAGCTTGATTTCTGCTGTTTCTGGATATCCTTTAAAGAAACAAGTACTGGAGGCAGAGAATAACCTATTAAGTGTTCTCTGAAATATGAGGTATCTGAGCCTATCTGATCTTTTAAGTCAAAATAATGAGGTGAGCCAGGCATAGTGGCTCATGCCTATAATCCCAGCACTTTGGGAAGCCAGGATGGGAAGATTGCTTGAGCCCAGGAGTTCAAGACCAGCCTGGGCAACATAGTGAGACCCTGTGTCTACAAAAAAGTTTAAAAAATTTTGGCGGATGTTTTGACACACACTTGTAGTCCCAGCTGCTTGGGAGGCTGAGATGGGAGGATCCTTGAGCCCGGGAGGTTGGGGCTGCAATGAGCCATGATTACCACTCCAGCCTGGGCAACAGAGTGAGACCTTATCTCTTAAATAAACAAACAAAATAATGAAATGAAAGTAGATACAAGAGGTGGTGGAACTTGCAGCAGATGACAACCATGTCCCCTGAGGTGACTGACACCTCCAGTGTTAGAGGTGGAAGAGCATCACCTCTAAATTAAAAAATTACCTTCTGCGCTCTCCTAGTTGTGACAATGGTCTTTAGTCTTTGGGGACAAGCAAGTGCTATAGGAGGGACTTGTATCTATACAAAGACTTGTACAACTGGGCTTGAAATTTTCATTAAGGATGTAAATGTTATCCTACTTTCTTGGGAATCTTTGATTATTGCTATGGTTTCAATATTTGTCCCGTCCAAAATTCATGTTGAAATTTAGTTGCCATTATAACAGTATTAAGAGGTGGAACCTTTACAAGGTGATTAGCTCGTGAGAGCTCCACACTCATGGGTGTGATTAATGCTGTTATAAAAGGACAAGTTGGACATTTATCTCTTTGCCTGTCTGCCTTCCATTTGAGGACTACCATGCGTCATAAATCTGGCCAGTGAGATATAAGCAAAAATATTTGGGGGTAATGGGTATTTGAAAGCATTTTCTTCCTTAATAAAAGGGACATAATCAGCCAGCACAGTCGTTTCCCTTAATTTTTGTCAACAGCAGAGACCAGCATTGAGTCCCTGATATAGCAGCATTCCCTTTTGGAACCAGCCAGCCTCCTGGTAGAAGGCTGATTACATTAGGTCTGTTCTATCATGGATGAGACAGAGATTCATTCTAATAAGTATAGACAGATTTTCTGGATATAGATTTTATTTTCTTGCCCATAATGCTGCTGCCAGCATCACAACCATGGACTTACAGAATGCTTTCTCCACCATTATGGCATCCCCCCAGTTTTGTGTGTGATCAAGGACTTTTTTTTTTTTTTTTTTTTTTTTTCAGACAGAGTCTTGCTCTGTCACCCAGGCTGGAGTGCAATGATGTGATCTCGACTGACTGCAACCTCTGCCTCCCAGTTCAATTAATTCTCCTGCCTCAGCCTCCCAAGTAGCTGGAATTACAGGTGCGCGTGGCCACACCAAGCTAATTTTTGTATTTTTAGTAGAGACAGGGTTTCACCACGTTGGCCAGGATGGTCTCGAACTCCTGACCTCAGGTGATCCGCCCGCCTTGGCCTCCCAAAGTGCTGGGATTATAGGCATGAGCCACAGCACCCAGCCTGATTACAGGATATAGGGTTAATATTTAAAAATCAGGCCGCGTGCGGTGGGTCCTTAGACGGATCACCTGAGATCAGTTCAAGACCAGCCTGGCCAACATGGTGAAACTCTGTCTCTACTTAAAAATACAAAAGTTAGCTGGGCATGGTGGCACGTGCCTGTAATCCCAACTACTTGGGAGGCTGAGGCACGAGAATCACTTGAACCTGAGAGGCAGAGATTACAGTGAGCTGAGATAGCACCCCTATACTCCAGCCTAGGCGACACAGCAATACTCCGTCTCAAAAAAAAAAAGAAAAAAAAATTTCTTTGTAGTTTCTGTTTCCTGACTGTATCCAGACTGATACAAACTGACTATAGAAGCTGGCTGCTGATACAAAAAGTTTCTCATCCATTTCTGGCAAAAGCCCACCATCATTCATAAATAACTTCACACAAGCTTTCTGTGATACCCAACTCCTTAAAGTCTCATAAGGCAGGACAGTTTGCCATCAAGCAAAAGCATAATGAGTTGTTTCACCACAATGGTCCTGTCTCCATGGCATATCATGATGTCCACAGTAAAGAATCCCATCTTTCTCTCCAAGATAGGTGTTTTTGCCCCATTAGTGCTTGGAATAGAACACTGGGCATGATGGAGAATCTCAACAACATGAAAATGCATATCTGTTAACAGTGGTGTTGTATTTTCTTGTGGACGAAATTGAAAACCCAGGAACAAAATAAAAAATTGGTTGTATTTGAAATTATCCCATAAAATATCTAAGATATCCTACAAAGCATATAACATGGATCAATTATCCAACACTGAAGAATAATATGTATATATGTGTGTCAAGTGTACACCATAATATCCACACATAGTAGAAAGTACACATAGAAAATGTAATTTCATTATTCATATTTATATGAAAGAAAAATACAAATTTATATGAAAGAGTAACACATATTAATTTACATGAAAATGTAACATACACCTTATATTAAATATGCATATGGGCCAGGTGCAGTGACTCACGCCTGTAATCCCAGCACTTTGGGAGGCCGAGGCAGGTGGATCACAAGGTCAGTAGATCGAGACCATCCTGGCCACCATGGTGAAACCCCGTCTCTGCTAAAAATACAAAAATTAGCCGGGCGTGGTGGCAGCTGCCTGTAGTCCCAGCTACTTGGGAGGCACAAGAATTGCTTGAACCCAGGAGGCAGAGGTTGCAGTGAACCGAGATCGTGCCACTGCACCCCAGCCTGGCAACGGAGTGAGACTCTGTCTCAAAAAAAAAAAAAATATATATATATACACACACACACACACACACACACACACACTCTCACACATGCATATGATTGTTAGAAAAAAGGAGATTCATATGGTCTGAAGTTATCATCCCTCAGGTTACTTACCAATTAAAAAGGGGAAAATAACAATGGAGACATGGCCATTACCACCTTAGCCAAGTGATGAAATTTAGCATTGCTAATAGTGAAATGACCAAATTTCACGTGTCTATTTGTGTGATCTATGTGGTTATCCTGGAGTTATCTATGTAGTAGTCTTACTAAATATGTTTAACCTAAATTTTATCACGAGGAAAAACTCGACAAACCCAGAATGTGAGACATTTGGTAGAACAAGTAGACTAGATTTTTAAGAGAAGAATGTAATGCAATAACCTGGATTGTGTCCTGCTTGAAGAAAAATGTATACAAAACATTTTGGGGACATTTAAATATGGATGAATTGTGGAATTATTGTTAATTTCCTTGAGTGTGATCTTGGTGTTGTGGTTAGATATGCATGGGATGTCAGCATGAGACACCGTGTTGTGTGGTGTGTGTGATATTGTGTTTAGTGACATATGTGTGAAAAACAGTTTAGTGATGTGTGGTAGGAAAATGCCCTTAGAAGATACACTCAGCTGAGCACAGTGGCTGGGTGTGGTGACATGCACCTGTAGTTCCAGTTACTCTGCACACTGATTGAGGTGAGGTAGGAGGATTGTTTGAACCCGGGAGGCAGAGGTTGCAGTGAGCTGAGATCACACCACTGCACTCCAGCCTGGACAACAGAACCAGACCCTGCCTCAAAAAGAAAAAAAAAAAAAAAATTGTACGGAAGTATAATGATACTTGAATTTATTTTCAAATGGTAGAGAATCAAAAGTGCAAATTGTTGACAACTTGTGAATCTAGGGGACAAGCACAAATAAGAGGTTTTTTTGTTATTGTTTTTTTTTTGAGACAGAGGCTTGCTTTGTCACCCAGGCTGGAGTGCAGTGGCAGGATCTCGGCTCACTGCAACCTCCGCCTCCTGGGTTCAAGCAATTCTCCTGCCTCAGCCTCCTGAGTAGGTGGGATTACAGGCACGTGCTACCATGTCCATCTAAGTTTTTGTATTTTTAGTAGCGACGGGGTTTCACTGTGTTAGCCAAGATGGTCTCGATCTCCTGACCTCCTGATCCACCCACCTTGGCCTCCCAAAATGCTGGGATTACAGGCATGAGCCACCGTGCCCGGCCCAAATAAGAGTTCTTTGTAGTATTCTTTCAATGCTTCTGGAGATTTGAAACTTTCCAAAATAAACAACCGAAATAAATGTGTCTACAAAGTGGGAAGGCACTGAGCTGATTGGGGACGTACCCAAAGACCCCACTGGAACAGAACTAAAGAACCAGTTCTCTGATTCGTTGCCATAAGAGAGGAAGCTTCGGGAGAAGGAATGCAAAAGTTCTATATCCTAGTTGGAAGAGAGTGAAAGAAAATATCTCAAGTAAGGAAAGACAGACTTATCAAGGATATGGTTTTTTGATGAATGACAGGTCATTCCAACCTCTTCCTGCTGAAGGAAGATTTCTTCATCCAGATACTGAGGTCAGAAGTGAGAAATGAGTCCTGTGGTCTAAAATCCAGGTGTCATAAAACCGTGTTCTTTCTCTAGGTTCTAGGAGAGAATCTATTTCCTTGTCTTTTCCAACTTCTAGAAGCTGCCTGCATTCTTTTGCTTATGGCCCCTTCCTCTGTCTTCAAAGCACATCCTCCCTTTTGTTGTCATGATTTCCTCTCTGACTCTGACCCTTCTGCCTTCCTCTTTTAAGGACCCTTGTTGGGCCTGTTCAGTAGTCCAGGATAATCTTTCCATCTCAAGATTCTTTTTTTTTTTTTTTAGATCAAGTCTCAGTCTGCCACCCAGGCTGGAGTGCAGTGGCGTGATCTTGGCTCACTGCAACTTCTGTCTCCCAGGTTCAAGTGATTCTCCTGCCTCAGCCTCCCAAGTACCTGGGACTACAGGCACGCACCATCATGCCTGGCTAATTTTTGTATTTTTAGTAGAGACTGGGTTTCACCATGTTGCCCAGGCTGATCTCAAACTCCTGACCTCAAGTGATCTGCCCGCCTCGGTCTCCCAAAGTGCTGGGATTACAGGCATGAGCCACGATGCCCAGCCTCCATCACAAGATTCTTAGTTGAAGCATATCTGCTGCAGAGCCTCTTTTGCCATGTAAGATATATTCACAGGTTCTGGGGATTAGGATTTGAACATCTTGGATCATTATTCTACCACTTCATCTTATTGGCATCATTCGTGAATTTCTTTTTCCTCTCAATCCTTTGACATACTGTATACATTTTATACATTATTGAAATCAGCCTTTTATTTGGAACTTTTGCGTCAGTAACCACAAATGATAATACTCTTCTTTTGGCCTGTCTTTATTTCTTTTTTTTTTTTTTTTTTTTTTTGAGACAGTCTCGTTCTGTTGCCCAGGCTGGAGTGCAGTGGCGCAATCTTGGCTCACTGCAACCTCTGCCTCTGGGTTCAAGTGATCCTCCAGCCTCAGCCTCCCAAGTAGCTGGAAATACAGGTGTGCACCACCACACCCAGCTAATTTTTGTAGAAAGGGGGTTTTGCCATGTTGTCCAGGCTGGTCTGAAACTCCGAGCCTCAAGTGATCCTCCCACCTCGGTCTCCCAAACTGCTGAGATTATAGGCATGAGCCACCATGGCCAGCCATGTCTTTAATAAATTTTATGCCACTTAGACAAAAATTCATTGGATAGCATATGTAAATTAGATATAAATAGAATAATATTACTTCAAAAATTAGCTAAATTTCAGTTACAACCACCTAGGTATGGTACCTTTTCAATTGTACATACTTTAAAGTATCTTAAATACTGTTCAGATTTTCTACTTCTTAGTAGAAATCAGTGATTTAAATTTCATTAGAAAATCTACAATTTCCTTTACCATGGTTATAGACTTGTACATAACAGCCTCAAAATTCTTTTAAACTTGGGACCGGGCACGGTGGCTCACTCCTGTAATCCCAGCACTTTGGGAGGCCGAGGGGGGCAGATCACCTGAGGTCGAGAGTTTGAGACCAGCCTGGCCAACATGATGAAACCTCGTCTCTACTAAAAATACAAAAATCAGTCAGTTGTGGTGGCAGGCACCTGTAATCCCAGTTACTTGGGAGGCTGAAGCAGGAGAATCACTTGAACCTGGGAGGCAGAGGTTGCAGTGAGCTGACACGGCATCACTGCGCCCCAGCCTGGGCAACAAAACTCCGTCTCCAAAAAAAAAAAAAATCTTTTAAACTCTATGGGTTTTGTTTTGTTTTGTTTTGCTTTTTGTTTTTTGTGCATTTCTAATGTTTTTGCTTTATTTTGCTCTTGTTTATCAGTCTTGTGTTTCGTTTATCTTTTAGTACTAAACTGTGGATTTTTAAATTTTGGTCTAGTATTTTGTTTTCTAGTTTGTAAACTAGAAATAAGAATTTTTTTTAAATGAAATGTTATAAGTAATGTTTCACAAGAAAAAAACTATAATGGCCAAAAATATAAGGGACTACTTTTTAACTGAAAAGAAAAAAAGTCACAATTACACGTCCTAGAAATTAACTACTGTTAACAATTAACTTTACAGCTATTATTGCCCAAGTGCCTATGTAGTCTCATTCTATTGCCAGGCTGGAATGCACCTCCCTAGTAGTTGGGACTGCAGGTGTGCACCACCACACTGGTTTAATTTTCGTATTTTTAGGAGAGACGGGGTTTCACCATGTTGGCCAGGATGGTCTCAATCTCCTGACCTCGTGATCTGCACGCCTTGGCGTCCCAAAGTGCTGGGATTACAGGCGTGAACCACTGCGCCCAACCTATTTATAACTCTTTTTTTATTTTTTGAGACTAAGTCTCGTTCTGTCGCCAGGCTGGAGTGCGGTGGCACAGTCTCGGCTCAGCTATTCTCCTGCTTCAGCCTCCTGAGTAGCTGAGACTACAGGTACGTGCCACCACACCCGGCTAATTTTTGTATTTTTAGTAGAGACAGGGTTTCACCATGTTGGCCAGGATGCTCTCGATCTCTTGACCTCGTGATCCACCCTCCTCGGCCTCCCAAAGTGCTGGGATTACAGGCATGAGCCACCGTGCCAGGCCTATAACATTTTAAAATACAGTATACATGGTTTATTTTAGTTACACTTTTCCACGTCCTAAAGTATTTCTCGAACGTACTTCTGTCATTAAATATTCATCTGCAACTTAATCCTAAAATAATGACGTTGCAGCCCATTACATTGGTTTTCTTTTATTTCCACTGCAGACCCAAGTATCCCTCATCCTCCTCCAGTCCCTTCGGCATCCTGAGCCTGTGACTGCCCTGCTTCAGTCTCTCCTAGGCCACATCCCCATACCGCTAGGCCAGGTCGTTTCCCTGACGCCCTCCAGGCCAGCCTGTGGCCCGGCCCGAGCAGATATTAGTGACTTAAATGCGGAGATGCCAGAAGACCTGGACTGGGGAATGAATTCCCAGCCCAAACTTAGCCACCCGTCTTCATCGGGATTGTGACCCAGGTCATGGAAGCCCCAGGTCCGGGCCGACTCCTAATTCGTGGCATGGCAAGGAGTCGCCCTCTTCTGATCCACCCTAGAGCGCGGCTCTCTGTGGAGGGAACCCTGGGTGGTCTGCTCCTTGGCTTTTCACTGCACTTCTGAGAGGCCTCTGGGCACATACACAAACCCCACTCGCTGACCCTCCATTTGGGGCGAGGGCGGCTGCAGCCGGGTCAACTTCGCGGACTCTGGAAGCCCTAGCGGCGGGTCGGGCTGGGCCGCCCCTTCCCGGGTTTGCGGCTACATTTTTCTGAAGCCTCCACGGCCCTACAGCCTTTTTCTAGCCGTCAGCGGCCACCTATTGCTGCCTGGGCCTGTGTATTTGCCCAGGTCCTGGGAGGGTGGTCTGGTGCGGCTGGGCAGTCTGGCCTCGGCTTCACTGGAGGCGGGGAACTGGACATCACTGTGAGTGCCAGTGACCGTGGTGCGGTCCAGGTCCCGCGTGGCGCACCCACGTCTGGACTACATTTCCCAGGGGGCCCCGCGGCCCAACCACTTCCGGCCGAAGGGGGCTAGTCCGCGTGACCTGGAGGGGGTTGGAACGCAAAGGGCTGAAACGTCCCGGGCTGCGGAGCTCATTGGGCTGGGATGGACTCGTTCAGACCTGAGTGCTAGGACGCCGAAGGGGGCGGTGAGGCGTCCCGGCGCGGGACTGGGCTTGTCTGGAGTTTAAAAGTCATGTGGCTCTCGGAGATGTGCGGACTGCATGCCCGGGCTTCACCGCTAAGGGAGCTCAGTGCTGTGCGATGGGGAAGGAAGGGAGTGTCGGGGCAGTGCAGTCGGGATGGGAGGAGAGTGTCAGGGCTACTGGCCCCCGGCTCGGGAGAGGGCAGTGTCTGGCCGCGCGACTGCAAGGAGTGGGTGTGGTGTGAGGCTGGCGCAGGAGCGGGCTGGGAATGTTAGGAGGTCTGGGGTATCGCGGCCCTGCGTCCTCTTGGCTGGACTAAAAGTCTGTGGAGTTCTCCCCGGACCTGGATTGTGCGCCCAGCGACAGGTGCTTGGCGATCTGTGCTCGATGTGCCCGCGGGGCTGTGGTGGGAGCCCTGTCTGCACGGGATTCTGTGTGGCTGAGCATGTAAGTGTGAGCGTGTACGCACGCGAGCCCCATGGTGCCGGGTCGTCGACCCCATCTTTGGGAGGCCTGGGAGGGGGCGGGACACGCTCGCTGTACATTCTGGGGATACGCTGGGCGGGGTCGGCCCAGTGGATGGGTCCTGGCCTCCTACCCAAACTCCAACTGCGACTGCTAAGTAAGTAGTGAATCTCTGTGAATGGCCTTCCCGCCACCGGGTCTATCTCTAGTGTGTGTTGAGGGTGGAAATGGTTCTAGGGTTTGGGGCTAGGGAGTTCCTGCTATATCCACTTCTTTCACCCAGTAGCCAGGGATCTGGGCCCATAAAGGTGACCCCAGCCTAAAGGGCAAGAGTTTGAGACCCTGACAGGTGGGTCCACTTAAGCTGTGTCTTGGCGCCACACACTTTTGGGTTCAGTGTAAGACGCTTGGCCTGAAAGTTTCCCAAGTTAGTCTCTTATGGAGGAATAAGGCTACGGTCTAGGGGGGCCCTCCCAGGACTCCTGTCTGGGCCCCTAAGGTCACCTGCATTTCATTGTGAGGATGACAGAGGGCGGTGGGGTTGCAGCTTCTTTGGTCTCCCTTTCAGTGCCTGGGGTGGGGTAGGAGTTTGGCCTCCCGAGGGGTTCAGGGAGGGATTGTTGTCTTACGGCTTCTTAATGTTTTCCCACATCTTTCTTTAGGAATCCAGAAGAGGAGAGAACTGCCGTGCATCTGAAGTGATGGCAGAGGTAAGTTGCATTTGACATTTTCTTCTTGGAAAGGACTTATTGGTTTTCAGGACAGTGTCCTATTTCAGAAATTTATCTAAAAGATTTACATTCATGATTTGGAGAAAGGGGAAGAGGGGAAGAAACTGCATTTGTGGAGCATTTTCCTAAAGCAGCCCAGGGCTGTCTATTTTGCAAACATTATCTCATCTGATATAGAATTTCCACTTCCCTGGATTTTACTCATGCTCACAACAATGTTGACAGAGAACATGCCTCAGTGATTTGGCAGGGAAATTGAAGAACAGAATTAGCTTTTTCAGTCTCACTAATTTCTACATTGTCCCCTCCATGGTCATATGCAATAGGCTTTGCTTATCTTTTTTTTTTTTTTTTTGAAACAGTCTCGTTCTGTTGCCCAGGCTGGAGTGCAGTGGCGTGATCTCGGCTCACTGCAACTTCCGCCTCCTGGGTTGAAGTGATTCTCCTGCCTCAGCCTCCCGAGTTGCTGAGATTACAGGCACACGCCACCATGCCCAGCTAATTTTTGTATTTTTAGTAGAGATGGGGTTTCGCCATATTGCCCAGGCTGATCTCAAACTCCTTAGCTCAGGCAATCTGCCCGCCTCAGCCTCCCAAAGTGCTGGGATTACAGGTGAGAGCCATCTTGCCTGGCCTGCTTATCGATTTCTTTCTTTCTTTTTCTTTTTTTTTAAGATCAAGTCTCCTCTGTCGCCTAGGCTGGAGTGCAATGGTGCAGTCTCGGCTCACTGCAACCTCAGCCTTCTGGGTTCAAGCGATTCTCCTGCCTCAGCCTCCTGAGTAGCTGGGATTACAGGCACATGCCACCCTGGCTAATTTTTTGTATTTTTAGTGGAGACGGGGTTTCACTGTGTTGGCCAGGATGGTCTCAATCTCCTGACCTCCTGATCCACCCGCCTCGGCCTCCCAACGGAATCTTGCTCTGTCGCCAGGCAGGAGTGCAGTGGCACTATCTCAGCTCACTGCAACCTCCGCCTCCCAGGTTCAAGCGGTTCTTCTGCCTCAGCCTCCTGAGTAGCTGGGATTACAGGCACGCACCACCATGCCCAGCTAATTTTTGTATTTTTAGTAGAGACGGGGGTTTCACCATGTTGGTCAGGCTGGTCTCCTACTCCTGACCTTGTGATCTCCCCGCCGCGGCCTCCCAAAGTGCTGGAATTACAGGCGTGAGCCACCGTGCCTGGCCTCAATTTCTTATAGCCTGGAATGCCTACCTGTCCACTTTATCTCCAGATAGTTTTTCCTCAAGATAGAAATAACCTGAATGCTCTCTTATGATTAAAGTGATATACACTTTTTGCAAAAGTTCGAAAACTTGAGGGAGTCACGAAGAAAGTTTAAGTCACCCATCCATGGTGCCACCATCCAGATCGTCACTATTAATGTTTTCAAATTATTTTGTCTGCTCGTATGTGTGGTCATGTGATTTTTTGTTTTTTTCAGAGTGGGTTCATACTACTAATAGAAGTAGCTAACTTATTGAGCATGCACTTTGAGCCACTTATAGTTGGACGTTCTTTACAGATGTGATCTTGTTTAATCCACGTAACAACCCTATTAGACAGGTATAACTATATTTCATTAATTCTCTGATGCACTTTTTTCCACATTTTAACCTCTCTGAAATCAAAATGGGCTTTACAAAAATTCTTGGCAACTCATAGTTTCACTGATGGCATTTTTTTTTCTTTCCTAGTATATAAAGTTATAAGGGCCTTATAATCAGTGACATCTCAGACTTGATGAAATGGAGTATTATTCTAAGTTGACTACTGAGGAAATCAGGTCACTCGCCTCAAAGTTACACAGTTAAAAATGGTAGAGCTGGCCAGGCGCAGTGGCTCATGCCTGTAATCCCAGCACTTTGGGAGGCCAAGGCAGGTGGATCACCTGAGGTCAGGAGTTCAAGACCAGCCTGACCAACATGGAGAAACCCCATCTCTGCTAAAAATACAAAATTAGTCGTGGCGTATGCCTGTAATCCCAGCTACTCCAGAGGCTGAGGCAGGAGAATCGGTTGAACCTGGGAGGTGGAGGTTGCGGTGAGCCAAGATTGTGCCATTGCACTCCAGCCTGGGCAACAAGAGCAAAACTCCGTCTAAAAAAAAAAAAAAAATGGTAGAGCTGGGATTTCTAAATCACCTACTGATTTCCTTTTCCCACTTGTCAAAGAATGCTATCTTTTTAAAATTTATTTTAAACAACATTTCATATGTTCAGCATATTTTCTTTTTGTCATCTATAAGTTGTTTTAGAAATATTTTTTCACAGTTAATCTATTTTGTGTGCTTTTAGATTCATCTAGTTTTCAGACATGTATTCAGATAAATCAACTCTTTTCTTAAATTGTTTTCCCTTTATGCTATGCCAGATGGTCTTTCTTACCACAAAAATAGGATAGTTACTTTTATATTTTCCAAAAATACTTTGTCTTTTATCCAAACAATCTAGTCTTTAAGGTATCTCCTGTGATAATCTGACCAGAGAATGTTGGCTATAAAATTCCAAATTTGGAGTGTTTATTTAGATTTTTTATGCGACTTTGGAGTAACATATTTTAAAGAGTGGCATGGTATTTGTAGGATGTGAAAATGAAGGTTTTTTTTTTTTTTTTTTTTTTTTCTGGGTATGTCTGGATGTAGCACTTACTTCATTAATTCTGGCCAGTCCTCAAGAATTACTTTCACTCTAAGACTAAAGAAACATATTTTCTATTCTGAATTAATCTGTTTCTTTCTCTTTAACTTTTCTTCAGAATTCTGTAAGAATTTGTTGAGTTTCTCTTCCCATTCCTGTAGAGGCCAAAACCTTCCTAAGATTATCAGAAGATCACCACCCCTCCCCATCCATGTCCTGCACACCGGGGGGGAGGAAGCTTCAGTTCCCCTTGCCCTTCAACCCTTCACTGTTTATTTCTCCCTGTGTCTTCTCTCCTGAAAATATTCATTGCCCTTTGTCCCTGCTAATGGGAGGCTGTGCACTGTGATGAAAGGGTAGAATCTTAGCCCATTTCTGCCATTTGCTAGCTCTGTGACCATGGGCTTCCTCATAATTTCAGTTTGGGGAATGTGATGATACTAGAAATTCACCTGCACTTACATTGGCAACCTGGGGTCCCCTAGCTCCTACCTTCTGGTCTCCCCAACATCCAGTGAAGTGCCCAGTTTCATTGCTTCTTTTCTTTTCCTGTTCTGTGAGCTTATGCACTAGGGCCTCACTCCACTGTCTTTTGCCTTGTGGGAGTAGATGCTACATTGAACTAATTGGGCTCCCTGGCTCCACTTTTACTCTTTGCCAATAAGATAGTCCAGTGATGTCACCTTTTAAATTTTGTTCAGTGAATGCCTGTTACTTTCAGGATAAATCTCCAGCTCTTTCACGTTCATTGTGTGTTTATTAAAAAGCACATTCTGTATTTAGCAGAGCACAAAGCCTAGCATTGGAGTAAAGTTGTGAGCAAAGATGATGTGTTTAGTCCTGGCAGGTATAACCTGCCATTCAAAACATTTCCTGTCCTGACTCCTATGGAGTTCTCCAACATCACTTCTCTCTACTCCTCCCTCAGAACCTCTCATCAGCTATCCCAGTTAACTTTCTGCTCCTCAGAAACACAGGATGCAATTGGTCTCCATCTTCTGCTCTCTCTATTTGGAGTGCTGTTCAATCTGTTTTCTGCTGGTTGGAATTCTGTTCCTTTTCTAAGTCCCAGTTAATTTTCTACATGTTACGTGAAACTTTCCCCACACCCCTCAACCTAAGTCAGTCACTATTTTCTTATTTCCTATAACAAGATTCTTTTAATGGGAGGCAACATATCCTGCTTAAAAACCCCTCAGTTAATTCTTTTCATCTGTGAGAACAAGTCTAAATGTCTCAGGATCTGATCCTTCTTTTCAGCCTCGTCTCTCCACTCCCTTCTGACTTTACCCTAGTCGTGTTAAACTACTAGCTGTTCCCAGAATGCACAGTCTATCTCATGCCTCCATTGTACAAGCAACACAAGAAGGGCTTTTATCCATTACCACCCCTTTCTCTAGGTTCTACTGAACCTAGGTCAAGAACCAGCATCTGTGAAGCCTGCGTCAGTCTCGAGGTTGCTTTTGGTCTCAATTACTGTATCTCTTATAGTCCTTATCATACTATATTGTAACTGTCTTTTTTTTTTTTTTGCTCTTCTTGCCCAGGCTGGAGTGCAATGGTGCAATCTCGGCTCACCTCAACCTCCGCCTCCCGGGTTGAAGTGATTCTCCTGCCTCAGCCTCCCAAGTAGCTGGGATTACAGGCCTGTGCCACCATGCCCAGCTAATTTTGTATTTTTTAGTAGAGACGGGGTTTCTCCATGTTGGTCAGGCTGGTCTCAAACTCTCGACCTCAGATGATCCGCCTGCTTTGGCCTCCCAAAGTGCTGGGATTACAGGCATAAGCCACCGTGCCTGGCCTGTAACTGTCTTTTTAAAACTGCTTTTATTAAATATTGAGTAGTAGAACATGTTTAACATATTAAGGGGGACTGAATACCCATGTTAAGAGGTAGAATGCTAATGTTAGAAATCCCATGTGTGCTTTGATCATCCCAATCCAAATCCCCTTCTTTAGCTGTCAGAGGTATCTGTTATTCTGAATTTTGTGTTTTGCATTTCCTTGTTTTTCTTTACAGTCTTAACCATATGTGTTTATTTTCCTGTTCTAATTTGATGTCAAGAAATCATACTGTTTGGATTCTTCTGCAACTCTGTTACTTGTCTTCCAACAAGTGTTCAAGAGGTTCATTCACCTTGCAAACTTATCCTACTGTATAGCCATCCATTGTATGAATACATTTTTTCATTGATATTGTGTACATTACTCCTGTGAACATTCTTGAACTCCTCTTATTGTATCCTGTGCAAGAATTTCTGTAAATATGTAACTAGAAATGGAATTGCTATCTCATAGGTTATATGCATTTTTAGCCTTACTAGACATTGTCCAGTTGTTTTCTAAAGTGTTTACTATACTCATTTACTATTCCTTTTACTTCGTGTCCTCACCAACACTTGGTATTATTAAACTTGTAAATCTTTCCACACTTGGGTATGAGTTAATATATATTATTTTGATTTCAAATTTGCATATTTTGGTACTAAATGAGGTTGAGCCCCTCCACCACCATTTTCATGCTTATTGGCGTTCATGTTTTCTCTTTTCTGAAGTACAATTTTATGTCATTTCTGATTTTTCTATTGATTTTTTTTTTTTTTTTTTTTTTTGAGACGGAGTCTCGCTCTGTCGCCCAGGCTGGAGTGCAGTGGCGCGATCTCGGCTCACTGCAAGCTCCACCTCCCAGGTTCACGCCATTCTCCCGCCTCAGCCTCCGAGTAGCTGGGACTACAGGCGCCCGCCACCACGCCCGGCTAGTTTTTTGTATTTTTAGTAGAGACGGGGTTTCACCATGTTAGCCAGGATGGTCTCGATCTCCTGACCTCGTGATCCACCCGCCTCGGCCTCCCAAAGTGCTGGTATTACAGGCTTGAGCCACCGCGCCCGGCCATTTTTCTATTGATTTTTATATTTCCAGAGTTTTTGTTCCTTTTAATGCTTTGTGTGCATTTCTTAAATATTGTGGATTGTCGTCCTTGTCAGTTATATGTGCTGTGCATGCTTTCTTACTTTGACCTTTAAATGATGGTAGAAATTCTCAATTTTAATGCCATCAAATTTAACGCTATTTCCTTTAATTTATTTACATCTTGTGTCTGAAATCTCTCCTCTCCTGAGAGTAAAGATATTCTCCCTATTTTCTATAAATGATATTATTTTGCCTTTTATGTTTAAGTCTTCAGTTCACTTGGAATTACTTGTAGGGTATGGTATTTCCATTTGGATAACTAATATCTGAAACATCATTTATTGAAAAGGCAATTTATTGTAAAGGATTAGGCAAACTACAGGGTCTGAGGGAACAGTCCCTACAAGATGCCATCACTCAGCCACCAGCTACAACTTAAGGGGTTCCCATGACCACTCTCACTTCAGACCAGCTAGCTAGAAATTCAGGTGTTTCCACCACCACCACCCTTAGCTATAATAATTCAGTAGAAAGACTCACAGAACTCACTGAAAGCTGTTATATTCACAGTCACATTTATAACAGGGAAAGGATACATTGGGTTGTATTAGCCTCCCAGTATTGATGTTTGGCAGTACACCCAGAGTATTGTCAACCAGAGAAGCTCACTCAAGCTCCAGTGCCCAGTTTTTACTGAAGCTTCATTACATAAGCATCCTTGATTGAATCATTTTCCAGGTGCACGAACTCAGTTTCCAGCATCTGTCCTTCCTCCTTGCCTGAAAGTCAAGCTGATACCACACGGTTCAAAGTCCCCAACCCCAAGCCCTAGTCATCTCATGAGCGTAAACTAACAGACATGGTCTTAGGGGCCCACCATAAATAACAAAGACATTCCTATCACTCAGGAAATTCGAAGTGTTTCGAGGTTACTTCCCAAGAGCTAGGACAAAGGCCAGACCTCTTTTTGGAGGCCACATTCCTTACTACACAGTCCTCCTTTCTCTGTACTTCAGTGGCAGTTCTGTCATAAATTAAGTTTCCCTATATATATGTTGGTCTATTCTGGGCTCTCCTTTCTAATCTGCCAGTCTGTTTGTCTATTAAAACCATATCACCCAAAGACTGCATTCTAGTAATGTCTGATATTTGGTAAGTCACATTCCTCTACCATGGTCCTGTTCTCTAGAAAGGTCTTAGCTGTTCCTAGGCTTTGGCTTCATATACATTTTAGAATTGACCGATCAAGTTCTGTAGAAATCCAGCTGGGATAATGATTTGTAATGCACTAAACCTTTGATCAATTTGGGGAAAGTTGACATTTTCACAGTATTGAGTCTTCCTCTGCCTCTAAATAACTCTGCTTATTTGAGTCTTGTGAAATGGTTTTAATAATATTTTATAATTAGAGTCTTACACATTTTTTGTTAATTTTATTTCTAAGTACTTTTATGTTTTGTGGTTTTCTTAGATGACATTAATTTTAGAATATAGGCCGAGTGCTGTGGCTCACACCTGTAACCCCAACACTTAAGGAGACCGAGGCAGGCGAATCACTTAAGCCCAGCAGTTTGAGACCAGCCTGGGCAACATAGCAAGACCCCATCTCTACTATAAATAAAAAATTAGCCAGGCATGATGGTGCATGCCTGTAGTCCCAGCTACTTGGTAGGCTGAGGTAGGAGAATCACTCGAGCCCAGGAGGATGAGGCTGCGGTGTGCTATGATTATGCCACTACACTCCAGCCTGGGTGACAGAGCGAGACCCAGTCTCAAAAAAAAAAGTAAATAAAATAAAATAAAATATAATTTTCTCATTGTTTCTGGTATATAGACTTGCCATTGATTTTTTTTTTCTTAAAACTCCCATGACAGATTATTGCAGTTGATTTTGAGATGTTAATTTTATATCCCTCCACCTTGTTTAACTCCTATTTATTCTCACATCTTGTAGATTCTTTTGGATGTGGGGTCATGCAACTTGATCATATCATTGATGAATAAAGACACGTTTTAGTTGTAAATAATTGTCTTTGTCTGTTAGTATTGATTTCTTTCCTTCTTTGTTTTTTTTTTTTTTTTTTTTTTTTTTTGAGACGGAGTCTCGCGCTGTGTCACCCAGGCTGGAGTGCAGTGGCGCGATCTCGGCTCACTGCAAGCTCCGCCTCCCAGGTTCACGCCATTCTCCTGCCTCAGCCTCCAAGTAGCTGGGACTACAGGCGCCCACCACCACGCCCGGCTAGTTTTTTGTATTTTTAGTAGAGACGGGGTTTCACCATGTTAGCCAGGATGGTCTCGATCTCCTGACCTCGTGATCCACCCGCCTCGGCCTCCCAAAGTGCTGGGATTACAGGCTTGAGCCACCGCGCCCGGCCGATTTCTTTCCTTCTTTTTTAACCTTATTTTAATTCTTACTTTGCTGCACTGGCTCCACCTCCCAGAACAGTTTTGAATGGTGAATATGGGAACCCTGTCTTATTCACAGTTTTAGATACTTCACTTTTACTTATGTTTGCACTTGGCTTTTTTTATTTGTAGATGTCCTTTATCAGGTTAGGGACATTGCTTTTTTATCGCTAATTTGCTCTTAAGTTTTTATCATGAAGGAATATTGCATTTCTAAAATGCCTTTTCTGCCTCCATTGAAATGATTGGTCAGGCACGATGGCTCATGCCTGTAATCCCAGCACTTTGGGAGGCTGAGTTGGGCAGATCACCCGAGGTCAGGAGTTTGAGACCAGCCTGGCCAACATGGCAAAACCCTGTCTCTACTAAAAATACAACAACAACAAAAATTAGCCAGGCGAGGTGGTGGGCACCTGTAATCTCAGCTCTTTGGGAGGCTGAGGCAGGAGAATCACTTGAACCTTAGAGGCAGAGGTTGCAGTGAGTCAAGATCACGCCATTATACTCCAGCCTGGGCAACAAGAGCAAAACTCCATCTCAAAAAAAAAAAAAAAGAAAAGAAAAGAAAAAAGAAATGATCCTAAGTGTTTTCTTCTTAATCTGTTAATGTGCCTAATAATTTTAATTTATTTCCAGTATCATTTTATTGGAAGAACCTTTTATTGGGAAGAACCTAACTTAGCCATGATGTGTGATGAATTTTTACATATTACTGGATTCAGTTTGCTAATAACTTGCTTAGAATTGCAAATCTGGGGCCGGGCGTGGTGGCTCAAGCCTGTAATCCCAGCACTTTGGGAGGCCGAGAAGGGTGGATCACGAGGTCAGGAGATCGAGACCATCCTGGCTAACACGGTGAAACCCTGTCTCTACTAAAAAATACAAAAAACTAGCCGGGCGTGGTGGCGGGCGCCTGTAGTCCCAGCTACTCGGGAGGCTGAGGCAGGAGAATGGCGTGAACCCGGGAGGCGGAGCTTGCAGTGAGCCGAGATCCGGCCACTGTACTCCAGCCTGGGCCACAGAGCGAGACTCCGTCTCAAAAAAAAAAAAGAATTTCAAATCTGTGGCATATGTAAGACTGGCCAGTAATTTCAGTTCTTCATAATGTCTTTAACAAGTTACTCTATCCCAGGAGAACTGTGGCCTTGGCCTGTGAACCAAGATTGTTTTCTATATTTTTAAGTGGTTGGGGGAAATGATCAAAAGAATTATATTTTATGACACATGGAAATTGTATGAAATTCAAATTTTAGTGTTCATAAATAAAGCTTTACTGGAACATAACCACATTCATCCATTTATTTATTTTACTTTTTTTCGAGATGGAGTCTGGCTGTATCGCCCAGGCTGGAGTGCAGTGGTGCGATCTCGGCTCACTGCAACCTCTACCTCCCGGACTCACGCCATTTTCCCGCCTCAGCCTCCCGAGCAGCTGGGACTACAGACGCCCGCCACCACGCCCAGCTAGTTTTTTTGTATTTTTAGTAGAGATGGGGTTTCACCGTGTTTGCCAGGATGGTCTTGATCTCCTGACCTCGTGATCCGCCCGCCTCGGCCTCCCAAAGTGCTGGGATTACAGGCTTGAGCCACCGCGCCCGACTCACATTAATCCGTTTATATAACATCTATGGCTGCTTCTGTGCTGCATGGCAGAGTTGAGGAGTTGCAGCAGAGATGGTATGTCCCACAGAGCCTAAGATACTTACTATTTGGCCCTTTACAAAAAAAAGTTTGCTGACCTCTGGTCTAGCTTCATAAAATATATCAGTTTTCGTTTTCTTTTTCCCATGGTAGGATCTTGGAGTACTCATATTATCAATGGTGTGAGCAAGGCCACTCTTTTCAGATTATTTGTTTATTCCCTTTCTTCTATGCCATTTACTACCCCCATCCTCCCCCTGCCCATAAGGCAGTTGTGTCTTGGTATTGCATCGTTTTCTTAGTATGTATTCATTCATGCAAAACGTTTTTCTCTTGCGTTAAGGTCCAGTGTGGTCAGTTTTTCAAAATCTTCCACATATGATTGAGAAGAATGTTATTTGAATTGAGTGTATTGTTCTATATGCAGCCTTTAGATCAAGCTTAATAATTTTGGTATCTAAATATTCTGTTTTTATTGACTTTTTGTCTCTTATATCTATCAGTTATTTCTAGTGTTTTGTTAAAATCTGCCATTATGATTAGGGTTTGTCTCTTAGTTTCTATTTCATTTATGCATATGTATATGTATATATAATATGTGTATATTATTTATTATTTAAGCATAAAGTTATCCTTTTCTAACTTTCATCTTTCTGAATACTTATGTTTTGGATGTGTCTCTAATAACCAGCAGAGAGCTGGGCTTTGGTTTTTGACAACTTTGACCAACTTTGTTCTTTAACAAGAGTATTTATATTTACAGTACTTGCAATTACTGATATAATTGAAGGTATCATTTTTGTGCTTTTTATTCTCCCTTTTCTGTAATTCTTATCTTCATTTCATTTTCCCTTCTGTGAGTTTGAAAGTTGTAAGCTATTTGTGTTTATTTAGTAGTTACCTTAGAAATTTTAATACACTTTCTTAACTTACTAGTGTCTAAAACTAAAAAATATTCTTATATTCTTGGTAAATAAGGAAGTAGGATATATTCTAACTAATCAAACAACTTACATTATTGTCAGGTATTTTTCTTCTATCTTTTTTTAACCCATAAGAAAATTTTATGTATTGAGTGTTAGCTTAGATTATCCATGTATTTACCACTTTCTTGGTTCACCATTCTTTCTTACATCTCAGGCTCTCCATCTGGGATCACTTTCCTTTAGATGGAAATAAATAGTAAATTTCTCTCTGATTTTGGGTTTTTTTTTTTTTGTTTTTTTTTTTGAGGCGGAGTCTTGCTCAGTCGCCCAGGCTGGAGTGCGGTGGCCCGATCTCGGCTCACTGCAAGCTCCGCCTCCTGGGTTCTCGCCATTCTCCTGCCTCAGCCTCCCAAGTAGCTGGGACTGCAGGCGCCCGCCACCACACCCGGCTAGTTTTTTGTATTTTTAGTAGAGACGGGGTTTCACCATGTTAGCCAGGATGGTCTCGATCTCCTGACCTCGAGATCCGCCCGTCTCGGCCTCCCAAAGTGCTGGGATTACAGGCCCGAGCCACCGCACCCGGCCTGATTTTGGGTTTTTAAAAAAATGTCTTTATTTGCCCTCATTTGTGAAAGAAAGGTATTCTACCCTCACACTGGGATATTCGCTGTCTTCCGGTTTACAGTTTTGTTATTAAATAGTCGTCTGTCAATCAGACTTTTTTTTTTTTATGTAGATGATCTAGCCTTATTCCCAAATTGCTTTTCACGTATTCTCTTTGTATTTAGTGCTCTGCACTTTTGGTCTGATTGTCTAGGCATGAATTTATTTTTATTTATTCTGTTTAAGATTTACTGGGCTTCCTGAATCTGCTTTTGCCAATTCTGAAAATTTCTTAGCTGCCCTGTCTTCCAATACTGCCATTTTCTTAATTCTCCTTTCTCCTTCTAGAACTTCAGTTAAATATCTATTAAGCTATCTCACATAATCTTCTTAATCTCTTTTCTGTACATATGCTCATTTGTCTTTTTTTTTTTTTTCCAAGACAGTTTCGTTCTGTCGCCCAGGCTGGAGTGCAGTGGCGCGATCTCCGCTCATTGCAAGCTCCGCCTTCGGGGTCCACGCCATTCTCCCTCAGCCTCCCAAGTAGCTGGGACTACAGACACCCGCCACCACGCCCAGCTAATTTTTTGTATTTTTAGTAGAGACAGGGTTTCACCGTGTTGACCAGGATGGTCTCCATTGCCTGACCTCGTGATCCACCCACCTCGGCCTCCCAAAGTACCGGGATTACAGGCGTGAGCCACCGCGCCTGGCCTCATTTGTCTTTTTTAATTGCATTCTGCATAATCTCTTTTTATACCTTTCAGTACAATAGTTTTTCTCTTCAGAGAGATTTATTCCAGCCACTGTATGATTTAAGTATGTTTTTTGTTTTATGTTTTTATTTCTTTTCCTTTTTTTGAAATCTACTGTCATCTTTATGAAGTTTTCTTATTACATTTCCTCCATTTTAAAAACATGTAATATGCTTGTTTTATAATTTTTGGCATTATCTATATAATATATGAATCTTTTATGGAGGTAATTCCTCTTCCCTCTCAACATTTTATTAGGGAAATTTTCAAACATAATGAAAAGTTAAAACAATTGCATGACTGATTTTCCTGACTTTTTGTTCATGGAATTATGCCTCTTTGTATGTTTCCTTCCTTCCTTCCTCCCTCCCTCCCTCCTTCCCTTCCTTCCTTCCTTCCTTTTTCTTTTTCTTTTTCTTTTCCTTTTTTTTTTTTTTTTGACACAGTCTCACTGTGTTACCCAGGCTGGATAACTGATGCAATCTTGGCTCACTACAGCCTCCACCTCCCAGGTTCAAGCGATTCTTGTTTCTCAGCCTCCCGAGTAGCTGGGACTACAAGCATGCGCCACCATGCCCGGCTAATTTGTATTTTAAGTAGAGATGGGGTTTCACCAGATGGACTAGGCTGGTCTTGAACCCCTGACCTCAAGTGATCTGCCCAGTTTGGCCTCCCAAAGTGCTGCGATTACAGGCATGAGCCACCACACCTGGCCTTTTTTTTTTTTTAATTGATTTTTTGTTTAGGCAAAATTCACATAATATATAATATATAGTTAACCATTTTTAAGTGCATAGTTCAGTGACATTTAGTGCATTCACAATGTTGTGTTGCTTTTATTTTTGACTAATAGGTTATTTTCCTTGGAATTCTACCCATAGATTCTTGAGGCCTGATTGAAGGTTGTTCCTCTAGGGCAGGTCTGTGTTTGCTTCTACTAGGAGCCCTGCCAAACCAGGACCACCATAAAGTAAACACAGATGGCAGGTGTTTTAGATCCACCTTAGTATCGTTATGTGAACTGCAGGCCTGTGTGAGGGCTGGCTTGTAGTTACAGTTCCTCAGGGGAAAATGTTTCCCTTCCACCGTCTGCCAAGGTTCAAGTCAGGCAGTTTTCCTAGCAGACCCTAAGAATGGGAATGCTACATCTAGTTTTCCCTTACTCTAAGGGCACGGTTCTAGAGGTCCCAGGTCTTTGTAGTGTGGAATTAATTAGACCCCCCACTTGGCCAGTGTAGGCTTGATCTTCTCTCCCCTTGCTCCTTAAGATCATAAATGTCAAAGCTTATGGTCATCTGGGCTCTATAGACATTCCCTGGGGAAAATAAGCCTCAGTGCTCAGCATATGCCTCTCTGTTCGCATTTTGACATAGTTTTATCTGCTGAAGATTACTTCTCTGTCAGCTCATCCTTGCATTCTAAAGTATTTTTGATATTCAATCTCTTATTTTTCAGCTGGTGATTTGGACGTAGTAACTAGACCCCCACAGAGCTCGGTGTCCTATGATTGATTTTCTCTTCTTTTTTTTCCCCCTCTGTGACTGAGCTTTTTAAGGGCAAATGTATGCTAGGTAAGAGTTATCTGCGACCCCAGTGCCCACGTAGAGCCAGAGTCATGGGGATTTGATTGGTATTTTTGGATAAGAGGATTTTTGTTGACACAGCTGCTCCTCTCTTCCCATTCCCTTCTACCCCTTTGATCTCCCTTCATAGACTGCTGTGATCTGCAGTGACAAACACAGCAGACCTAGCATTTTCTGCTCCCCTAAGTGCAGGGGCCAGCTGAGGGTTCTTTCAAAAGATCAGGAAATTCTCAGGTTGCATCTACAAGAGCCAGAAGTTAGAAGGCAACCAGGTGCAGACTTGGATATTTCTCAGTAGATTCAAAACCCAGCAATGCCACTGTAGCTGCAGATTTGAGTAAACGACTTTACTTCTCCAAGCTAAAGTTTCCTTTCAGTTAGGATTCATGACCTTATCGTGAGGATTAATATATGTAGGCACCAGGAACTTAAAGTGCTTAAAGTACATTGATTGTCCTTGAGATGCAGTGTGCACTACACTATCAGCAGTAAAGTTAGGGGTAGTAGCAAGAGAGAATGTCAGGCAGGAAAGCCATGGGTAATCTCAGGTTGGAACCGGGATGTACTGACCATGAGGATTCCTGGAACTATGGTCTCATGGGAAGCCATTGCATTGTGTATCTGGGTAATTGAGCTCTGCTGAGGCTGCTAAGGGCCTCCTGATCCTGTGGGTTGTCTGGCTCAGTGCTGCTGATTCTGGAGAGTCTTTGCAGAATGAGGTTTTAGTTTTAGTTCCAAAGGCCTCAGTTCTGGGATATAGGAGCAAAGCCCAGGAAGTGGCTGGTGCGTAGCACACTAGAATTTATTCCTCCTATCTCTATTAGGCTTGGGGGAGGCTGGAACCCTCTGTTGTAGAAATCTTTGTCCAGAGCCGGGCCTGCCCAGGTGTCCTGTGCTCCTGGGCCTTGAGGGCTCCCTCAAGTCTTTGGGGTGCCTTCCATGGCTGAGGGTCTCAGTGACATCCAGGTTGTACGAAAGGGAGCCCAGGCCCTGGGCTCTGATCAGCCCCTGACAGTGGGAAAGTTGTTTCTTCTGAATCTGTTTTTCTATAGTTGGATTCCCTGGGATTCAAAAAAGACAAAGGCTTGTTCATTCTTTCTTAAATCTCGGAGAGAAAAAAAAAAAAGCAGACTCTGCGTGTGTGTGTGTGTGTGTGTGTGTGTGTGTGTGTGTGTGTGTGTGTGTTGGAGTACCAAAAGCAGGGATGGGGTGAAGGGATTCATTCTCAGGCCTTTGGGGACCTTGAGGTCAGTCTGGTGAATTTTGTCATCAAAATTCTCTTATCCAAAAAGATCAATGAAATCCCCATTACTTGCTTTTTCTTCCAGTTTTGCTTTCCCAGGCTTTCTCTAGTAAAAACCTAGGGTATAAATTTTGTAGTTGTAAAAGCTATTATCAATGTGTTAGTATGTCTCCTCTCCTTCACTGCAGTCTTTAATTTTTTTATTTTTTTATTTTTTGTAGAGACGGGATCCTGGTATGTTGCCCAGGCTGGTCTTAAACTCCTGGACTCAAGCAATTCTCCCACCTCCACCTCCCAAAGTGCTAGGATCACAGGCGTGAGCCATCACACTTGGCCTGAATGCATTCTTTTCTGTTTTTTATTTTAATTAACACTGTATTAGTCCCTTCTCGCATTGCTATAAAGAAATACCTGAGACTGGGGATTTTATAAAGAAAAGAGGTTTAATTGGCTTACAGCTCCAGCTCCGCAGGCTGTTCAGGAAGCATGATGCTGGCATCTGCTCAGCTTCTGGGAGCGCTCAGGAAACTTACCATCATGGTGGAAGGCAAAGGAGAGGCTAGCACTTCACCTGGCCAGAGCAGAAGGAAGCAGGGAAGGCGCTAGACACTTTTAAACAGCCAGATCTCGTAAGAACTTACTATCACGAGAACAGCAACAAAGGGACAGTGCTAAGCCATTCATCAAGTATTCACCACCATGTTCCAATTACCTCCCACCACGCCCTACGTCCAACATTAGGGATTAGAAATTCCCATGAGATTTGAGTGGGGACACAGATCCAAACCGTATCAGACACATTGTAATCCTAGCACTTCCGGATCATATTTATGGGGTACAATTTGATGTTTCAGTACGTATCTATGTTGTATAAGGAGCCAGTCAGGGTGGTTAGTGTATCCATCACCTCATGCATTTGTCATTTCTTTGTGGTAAGAATATTCAAAAGCCTCTTCTAGTTATTTTGTAATATACAATATTTTATCATTAACCATAGTCACCCTACTGTGCAATAGAACACCAGAATTCATTTCTCCTGATTGTAACTTTGTACCCACTGACTGACGTCTCCGCATTTGTACCCCCACCCCATCTCTGGTAACTGTTCTGTTCTCTGCTTCTGAATACCTTCTCTTTGCTTTAGAAGATTTGAACAGATTGAGCAGATTTCTTTTTCCTAAAACTTCTTGCCTTCCCCAGTTCTTGTTCTTCCCATTCCAGTCAGTAATGCTACCAAAGGGTGCTATCTCTTTTATTGATTGATTGATTGATTGAGACGGAGTCTTGCTCTGTTGCCCAGGCTAGAGTGCAGTGGCATGATCTTGGCTCACTGCAACCTCCGCCTCCCAGGTTCAAGCGATCCTCCTGCGTCAGCCCCCCTAGTAGCTGGGATTACAGGCACACACCACCATGCCTGGTTAATTTTTGTATTTTTAGTAGAGACGGGGTTTCGCCATGTTGACCAGGCTGATCTCAAACTCATGACCTCAGGTGATCCACCCACCTCGGCCTCTCAAAGTGCTGAGATTACAGGTGTGAGCCACTGTGCCTGGCCAAGGCTGCTGTCTCTTAAGGGCCCCTCTGTTCTCCAAGAACTGTTTAGGTATTTATTAGCAAACCTCTTAGCATTTCTGTTTTTTTGAGACAATGTCTTGCTCGGTCACCCAGGATGGAGTGCAGTGGCACAATCATGGGTCTGCTGCCTCAACCTCCGAGGCTCAAAGAGCTCCTCCTGCCTCAGCCTCCCAAGTAGCTGGGACTGCAGGTACGTGCCACCTTACCCGGCTAATTTTTGGATTTTTCTGTAGAAACAGGATCTCACTGTGTTGGTTTTGAACTCCTGGGCTCAAGCAATCCTCCCACCTTGGCCTCCCAAAGTGTTGGGATTACAAGAGTGAGCCACTATACTAGGATTAGCATTTTTTAGATTCATATTCTTCCACTGAGAGTACTGATGGAGTAGGAAAACCAATCCCTGATGGAAATTTTCATACCTCCTTTCTTGGAGCTGTGATTTGATGAAGTGGAAATGAATGGTTAAGTGGAATCACATATTGCAAACTTGAGTTTTCTAATTAGACAAGAAAGGAATTGATGTTGATTTATTGTATTGCAGTCTCAGTATCAGCCAGTATCTCTAGCTGTCTGAGGATTTTAGGACTGGGGATATCCTGAGATATGTAGATTGTATGGAGTTACAGGATATTCCCAAGGAGTCTGTGCCAGATGGATAAAGTGTGTCCATTTTGAACTTGTGTAGTATGTACGCACCTCGTGTGACATCGTTGTGAGTCTGGATCTTTCTCCATCAGTTCTGGTAGCTAAGGAACAAGGAGAGTATGGTTGGGGACATTTGTGGTAACAGGAACAATTTAGCCAGATGTACAAATTGTTAAGAAGTGACCAGGCACGGTGGCTCATGCCTGTAATCCCAGCACTTTGGGAAGCCAAGGTGAACGTATCACTTGAGGCCAGGAGTTCAAGAATTGCCTGGCCATCATGGTGAAGCTGTCTCTACTAAAAATACAAAAATTAGCCAGGTGTGGTGGCCCATACCTGTGGTCCCAGCTACTCAGGAGGCTGAGGCAGGAGAATCACTTGAACCTGGGAGACAGAGGTAGCAGTGAGCTGAGATTGCTCCACTGTACTCCAGCCTGGGCGACAGAGTGAGACTGTCTCAAAATAAAATAAAAGAAAATAAAAATAAATTGTTGAAAAATAATGACTATCGTAACTGCAAAGGAACCTTTAGGGAAATTCTTCAACCGACTTCCTCAAAATAAGAACATAATATGAGGAATCATGCAGCCAGTAAAATTACTGTCTATTTAAGAATGGTGATGTAGAAAACTGATTTAGGATTTAATTTATTGAATGGGAAAGAGGAAGAGGCAATGAGAAGCTTGCGTGCTTAACATAGGGTATGCTGTGTACTTGCAAGCACAGTTTCATTTAATTGGGAAAAACCGCTTACGTGGACTTAGTTTATTCTCCAACGTGGGTGGATAATGGAAGTGCCTAGAGGCTACCTCTGCAGGAGTAGGCATGCCCAAGAACCATGTGGGCACTTGACTCTGATCACCCGTTTCCACACTGACCCATCCATGTTGAATGCGGCCAGTATGGCCTGTTTTCCTAATGGAACTTCCCTACTGAATTGCTTTCTCCATTTTCTTTTATATTGTCTTAAAGATTTTGTCCATGAATTTCACAAATGGTATATTTATTTGTGATTTCAGGGCTTGAAGTTCAAAGATGATATTTACTTCTCTCAAAAGGAGTGGGAATGCTTGCAGTCTGCTCAGAAGGATTTGTACCAAGATGTAATGTTGGAAAATTACAGCAACCTGGTCTTACTGGGTAACTTTATCTGCCCCTCTGCACACCCCCCGCCCCGCCAAACACGGAACTGGCCTTCTGGAATTCTTACGTTCTTTTTTCTGAGTTTGTCACAAGTGCTTTTCAAGTACCTGGATGAGTTAATGTTTCTTGCTCAACAAAAGAATGGTTTGTCTCTTGTGAAGATGGAAATAGGCTGTTCCAGTAGGCACCTTTATCTTCCCTGGTGCTCTGACCCTCACTCCTTCTTCTGACCCTTAATCTACCTGCTCCTCTTTCTTGATAATTAGGGACTGATTTTTAATTCTGACACCCACAACAAAATCTTGTTCCCTTTGTGTTTGAGCAGGGCTTTCTGATACTAAGCCAAATGTGATCTCCTTATTGGAGCAGAAGAAAGAGCCCTGGTTGGTTAAGAGGAATGAGACAAAAGAATGGTGTCCAGGTGAGTGATGATGAACCAGAATGGGGAGGCCATAGCAGTTGGTCACTTAGCTCATCTGTGAGAAGGCAGCACTTTGGGGATTTTGGTGGGAAAGCTGCCTAAAAATGCTGGCGATCGGGAGGAGAAAGTAAGGATGTTGTAATCACAGCACTTTGGAAGGCTTTTTTTTGAGATCAGGAGTTCAAGACCAGCCTGACCAACATGGTGAAACCCCGTCGCTACTAAAAATACAAAAAAATTACCCAGGCCTGGTGGTGCATGCCTATAATCCCAGCTACTCAGGAGGCTGAGGCAGGAGAATTGCTTGAACCTGGGAGGCAGAGGTTGCAGTGAGCCGAGATTGCACCACTGCACTCCAGCCTGGGCAACACAACAAGACTCCATCTCAAAAAAAAAAAAAAAAAGGCCAAGGCAGGCGGATTACGAGGTCAGGAGTTCAAGACCAACCTGGCCAATATGGTGAAACCCTGTCTCTACTGAAAATACAAAAATTAGCTGGGCATGGTGGCAGGTGCCTGTAGTCCCAGTTGTTTGGGAGGCTGAAGCAGGAGAATTGCTTGAACCCAGGAGGCAGAGGTTGCAGTGAGCCGAAATCACGCTACTGCTCTCCAGCCTGGGTGACAAAGCGAGACTCCATCTCAAAAAAAAAAAGAAAGTAAGGATGTTTCAGCTCCATTTACCAGGCTTTCTTGCTCACCTCCTATAATACTTCCCCCTCATTTCAGAGAGGAAGTGCCCTCTTTCTTCCCCTGTGACAACCATTTTACTTGCATTTTGGGTCCAATTTTGTCCTGACTTTTAAAAACAGTTTTGGCTGGGCGCGGTGGCTCAAGCCTGTAATCCCAGCACTTTGGGAGGCCGAGACGGGCGGATCATGAGGTCAGGAGATCGAGACCATCCTGGCTAACACGGTGAAACCCCGTCTCTACTAAAAAATACAAAAAACTAGCCGGGCAAAGTGGCGGATGCCTGTAGTCCCAGCTACTCGGGAGGCTGAGGCAGGAGAATGGCGTGAACCCGAGAGGAGGAGCTTGCAGTGAGCTGAGATCCGGCCACTGCACTCCAGCCTGGGTGACAGAGCAAGACTCCATCTCAAAAAAAAAAAAGAAATAAAAAAAATAAAAAATAAAATAAAAACAGTTTTATTGACATAAAATTCATATATCATAATATTCATCCATTTAAAGTTCAGTAATTTTTAGTCAGTTTGCAACCATCACAACAGTCTAATTGTAGAACATTTTCATCACTCAGAATGAAACACCATACCCGTTAGCAGTCACTCCCCAAACCCAGCCCCAAGCAACTACTGATCACTTTCTGTCTTTATAGATGTGCCTGTTCTGGACATTTTATATTAATGATATCACACAACATATAATTTATGACTGGCTTTTTTCACTTACCAGAATATTTTCAAAGTTCATCCATAGTGTAACATATACCAGTGTCTCATTCTTTTATATTGCCAAATTGTATTCCATGGTATAGATATTACCATTTTGTTCATTCATCAGTTGGTAGACATTTGGGTTGTTTCTACTTTTAGGCTACTATGTATGACTAAAGCTGCTATGAACATTTGTATATAGATTCCCTTCTTCTCTTAGTTTGTTGAGTATTTTTGTCATGAAAGGATTTTAGAAGACTTTTTTCCATTACTTTTTCTGCATCTATTAAGATATCTGTAGTTTATGTCCTTTGTTGTATTAATATGTTTGATTACATTGATAGACTTCTGGATGTTGAACCAACCTTGCATTTGTAGGATAAATTTTACCTGGATGTGGTATATAATCCTTTCTCTAAGCTGTTGGATCTGGTTTGGTCTTTTTTGTTGAAGATACTGGTCTGTAGTTTTCTTGTGATATCTTTGCTTTGTCTGGTTGGTATCAGGGTAATACTGGCCTCAGAATTAGGAAATGTTTCTTTGTCTTCTGTCTTTTTGAAGTGTTCTTGAAGGATTTATATTAAGTTTTCTTTAAGGTTGGGTGAGGCCATTTGCTCCTGGGCTTTTTTTTGTGGGAAGATTTTTTTACTCTAATTCAGTCTCTTTATTTGGTATAGGTCTATTCAGGTGTTCTATTTCCTCTTGAGTCAATTTTGGTAGTTTTGGGTCTTTTTAGGAATTTGTCCATTTTGTCTGAGTTGTTTAATTTATTGGCATATAGTTATTCGTAGGAGTTCCTTATAACCCTTTTTATTTCTATAAGGTCAGTAGTGATATCTCCTATTTCATTCCTGATGTTAGTATTTTGAGACTTCTCTCTTTTTTTGTTGGTCAATCTAGCCAAAGATTTGCCAATTCTGTTGATCTTTTCCAAGGACCAACTTTTGGTCTCATTGATTTTCTCTGTTGTTTTTCTATTCTCTATTTTGTTTATGGCTGCTGTTATCTTTTATTATTTCCCTCCTTCTGGAAGCTTTATGTTTTTGTTTATTCTTTATTATCTGGTTCCTTAAGATACACAGTTAGATTGTTGATTTGAGATATCTCTGTTTTTTTTTCTTCTTGTTTTTAATATAGGTGTTTTTAGCTGTAAATTTCCCTTTAAGCTCTGCTTTAGCTGCATTTCATAAGTTTTGGTATATTGACTTTTCATTTATCTCAAAATATTTTTTAATTTTCCTTGTGATTTCTTCTTTAACACATTGGTTATTTAGGAGTATGTTATTTAATTTTCACATGTTTGTGAATTTCCCAAATTTCCTTCTGCTGTTGATATCTAAGTTCATTCCATTGTAGTTGCAAAACATATTTTGTGTGATTTCAATCCTCTTACATTTATTGAGGGCTGTTTTATGGCTTAATATATGGTCTAACCTGAAAAATGTTCCACATGTGCTTGAGAAAAATGTGTATTCTCCTGTTGTTGAGTGGAGTATTCTACGAATGTTTTCTTAAGTTTAATTGGTTTATAGTGTTTTTCAAGCTTTCTGTTTCCTTGTTGATCTTCTGCCTAGCTATTCTATTCATTATTGAAAGTAAAGTATTGAAGTCTTCAATTTGTTCAATTGTCTATTGCTGTCTTTAATTCTTGCTTTACCTATTTTGGACCTGTGTTATTAGGTGTATAGACACTTACAACTCTTAGTTTTCTGACTATCATTATATCCTCTTATCATTATAACATACCTTTTTTTCTGATTTGTTTTTGTTGTTGTCGTTGTTGTTGTTTGAGATGGAGTCTAGCATTGTCGCCCAGGCTGGAGTGCAGTGGCACAATCTCTGCTCACTGCAACTTCCACCTCCCGGGTTGAAGTGATTATCCTGCCTCAGCCTCCTGAGTAGCTGGGATTACAGGTGCCTGCCAACACACGCAGCTAATTTTTGTATTTTCAGTAGAGACAGGGTTTCACTGTGTTGGCCAGGCTGGTCTTGAACTCCTGACCTTGTGATCTGCCCGCCTTGGCCTCCCAGAGTGCTGGTATTACAAGCGTGACCCATCGTGTCCGGCCAAAATATCCTTTTTTCTCACTGGTTACAATTTTTGTCTTAAAGTTTATTTCATCTGGTATTAGTAATGCTATTTTAGCTCATTTGTGGTTACTCTTTGCATGGTATATCTTTTTCCATTCTTTCATTTCAACTATTTGTGTCCTTGAATCTAAAGTTTGTCTCGGGGGCTGGGCATGGTGACTCATACCTGTAATCCCAGCACTTTGGGAGGCAGAGGTGGGCAGATCAATTGAGGTCAGGTGTTTGAGACCAGTCTGGCCAACATGGCAAAACCCTGTTATCTACTAAAAATACAAAAAATTAGCCAGGCATGGTGGCCCATGCCTATAGTCCCAGCTACTCAGGAGGCTGAGGCATGAGAATCACTTGAACCCAGGGGGTGGAGGTTGCAATGAGCTGAGATCACATCATTGCACTCCAGCCTAGGTGACAGAGTGAGACTGTGTCTCAAAAAACAAAAACAAAAACAGTGTGTCTCAGGTAGATTGCATATACTTGGATCACATTTTTTAAATCCATCCTGCCAACCTCTTCTTGTAGTGTTTAACAAAGTCTGTAGTGTTTAATATGTTTACATTTAATACACTGATGGGGTGGGATTTACAATTGGTATTGTGGTATTTGTTTTCTATTTGTGTTGTTATTGTTTTATTCCTCTATTCTTCCATTACTACCTTCTGTTATAGTACCTAAATATTTTCTAGAGTACCATTTTTGTTCCTATACTGTTTCTTATACAATAGTCTTTGAAATTATTTTTTTGGTGGTTGCCTTCAAGATTATAATTAGCATTTCAACTTAAAACAATCTAGTTTGGATTAATATTAACTTAACTTTAATCTTATATAAATACTTTGCTCCAAAATACTTCTGTTCCCACCTCCCTTCTTTGTACTATTATTGTCATACAAATTACATATTTATACATTATAAGCCAATATTGGCAGAATAATGACCCCCTCAAAGATGTCCATATCCGAATCTCTGAAACTTGTGAACGTGTTACTCTTACATTGTAAGGGGGAATTCAGGTTGCAAATCTGCTCAACTTCAGTTAGGGAGAGGATCTTAGGTTATCCAAGTGGCCCAGTGTAATCACAAGGGTCTTTAAAAGTATCGGACATGTGGCTGGGTGCAGTGGCTCACACCTGTAATCCCAACACTTTGGGAGGCTAAGGTGGGCAGATCGCTTGAACCCAAAAGCTCCTCATTTTCTCATTTTTCACTTCCCTTTTTTTTTTAAATTGCAGTGTAAAGAATTGTTTATTAACTATTTTTAGTTTGTCATTTCTACTTCAGAACTTTTCTTTGTCCTGCAATGTGAAAATACCTCCCATTTTCTTTCTTTTTATTTTACAGATTGGGAGTTTGGAAGAGAAACCAAGAATTTATCTCCAAAGGAAAACATTTATGAAATTAGATCACCGCAACAGGAGAGGGTCAGAGCTATCAGAGAAATCAGATGCCAGGTGGAGAGACAACAGGGTCTCCAGGAGGGACATTTCAGACAAGCTGTAATACCATTTACTTCCGTGCAGTGCACAGCCCATAGAGAACATCAGTGGATTCGTACTGGAGAGAAATCCTGTGAATGCAGGAAATGTAAGAGTGCTTTCAGGTGCCAGTCATGTCCTATTCAACATGAAATAATTCATAATAAGGAAAAAGACCCTGAATGTGGAGAATATAGGAAAATCTTTAACAGTGGATCAGACTTGATTAAGCATCAGAGGCTTAATGAAAACAAAAACCATAGTGAAAATAACAAATGTGCCTTTAATTGTGATTCTGGAATTACTCAGCCTCGGAGCGTTAATACTGGAGAGAAACCTCGTAAATGTAAGGAATGTGGGAAAGCCTTTCATTCCAGCTCACAACTTAGTCAGCATCAGAGGATGCATCTTGGCGAGAAACCCTGTAAGTGTAGGGAGTGTGGGAAAGCCTTTCCATCCACCGCACAGCTTAATCTACATCAGAGGATCCATACTGATGAGAAATACTATGAATGTAAGGAGTGTGGGAAGGCCTTTACCCGTCCCTCACACCTTTTTCGACATCGAAGAATCCATACTGGTGAGAAACCCTATAAATGTAAGGAATGTGGGAAGGCTTTTTGTTATGACACACAACTGAGCTTTCATCAGATAATCCATACTGGTGAAAGACGCTATGAATGCAAGGAGTGTGGGAAGGTGTACAGTTGTGCCTCACAGCTGAGTCTACATCAAAGAATTCATACTGGTGAGAAACCCCATGAATGTAAGGAATGTGGGAAAGCCTTTATCTCTGATTCACATCTTATTCGACATCGGAGTGTCCATACTGGGGAGAAACCCTATAAGTGTAAGGAATGTGGGAAGTCCTTCTGTCGTGGCTCAGAACTTACCCGACATCAGAGAGCTCACACTGGTGAGAAACCCTATGAGTGTAAGGAATGTGGAAAGGCCTTTACTTGTAGCACAGAACTTGTTCGACATCAAAAAGTTCACACTGGGGAGAGACCCCATAAGTGTAAGGAATGTGGGAAGGCTTTTATTCGAAGGTCAGAACTCACTCATCATGAGAGAAGTCACACTGGTGAGAAACCCTATGAGTGTAAGGAGTGTGGGAAGGCCTTTGGTCGTGGTTCAGAACTTAGTTGACACCAGAAAATTCATACTGGTGAGAAACCATATGAATGTCAGCAGTGTGGAAAGGCCTTTATTCGGGCCTCACACCTTAGTCAACATCAAAGAATTCATTCAGGAACCAGGAGTGAATGAAGAAATGAGGGATGGCTCAGAATTTGATTAACATGAGAAAATTCATACTGATTTGGAAAAATAAAAACCTATAATTCTAAGTGTGAGACACCTTATAAATGTTAGGAATTAGCAGGGATTTATTTGTGTTTCAGAATTTATTACACATCATGATACAACTGGTGAAAAATTGAAGAATTCCATGAATGTAAAGAAAGTAGGCACTTTGGGAGGCTGAGACAGGCGAATCATGAGGTCAGGAGATCCAGACCATCCTGGCTAACACGGTGAAACCCCGTCTCTACTAAAAAATACAAAAAACTAGCCAGGCGAGGTGGCGGGCGCCTGTAGTCCCAGCTGCTGGGGAGGCTGAGGCAGGAGAGTGGCGTGAACCCGGGAGGCGGAGCTTGCAGTGAGCTGAGATCCGGCCACTGCACTCCAGCCTGGGGGACAGAGCGAGACTCCGTCTCAAAAAAGAAAAAAAAGTAGGGAGACCTTTTTGGTGGCTCAGAACCGAGTCAACCTCGGAATTCATAACGGGGAGAGGAGGGCAGTGAATGTGCTGAGAGAAGTTAATCATTCAGACCTTTCTCAGCAGCAGTCATTAGCCCTTAGGGGAAATCAGATGATTCAAAATATAAATGCAGGCCGTGCGCGGGTGGCTCCCGCCTGTAATCCCAGAATTTTGGGAGGCTGAGGTGGGTGGATCACAAAGTCAGGAGACTGAGACCATCCCGGCCAACGTGGTGAAGCCCCGTCTCTTCTAAAATGCAAAAAATTAGCCAGGCATGGTGGTGCGTGCCTGTAATCCCAGCTACTCGGGAGGCTGAGGCGGGAATCACTTGAACCCGGGAGGCAGAGGTTGCTGTGAGCTGAGATCGTGCCACTGCATTCCAGCCTGGTGACAGAGCAACACTCCGTCTCGAAAAATAAGTAAATATATATATATACACGTGTGTGTATGTATATATATATATTTATGCAGGCTGGGCACAGTGGCTCACACCTGTAATCCCAGAACTTTGGGAAGCCAAGGTGAGTGGATTGCTTGAGTCCTGGAGTTTGAGACCAACACGGGCAACATGGTGAAACACCGTCTCTACAAAAAATATAAAATAAATTAGCCAGGCGTGGTGGTGCACGCCTGTAATCCCAGCTACTTAAGACGCTGAGGCAGGAGGATTGCTTAAGTCCAGGAGACACAGGTTTCAGTGAGCCAAGATCATGCCATTGCACAGCAGCCTGGGTGACAGAGCGAGACTCTTGTCTCAAAAAAAAAAAAAAAAAAAAGATGGGGCCGGGCATGGTGGCTCATGCTTGTAATCCCAGCACTTTGGGAAGCTGAGGTGGGTTGATCACTTGAGGCCAGGAGTTCGAGACCAGCTTGATCAACATGGTGAAACCCCATCTCTACTAAAAATACAAAATTAGCTGGGCATGGAGGCACATACCTGTAATCCCAGCTACTTGGGGGGCTGAGACATGAGAATCTCTTGAACCCGGGAGGCGGAGGTTGCAGTGAGCTGAGATTGCGCCAAACAAAAAAAACCCAAAATGTAAAGGCCATATATATGGGACACCAATTTGCTTTAGCTAACAAAGTATTCATCTGACAGTACTTGAGGAAGCCTATAGTAGTATTTAAAATTCAGCAGATTCTTTCATCCCACATAAATCTTGTTAAATATTTGCAAGCTAATTCACTAAAATTAACTGGAGCTGAATCAATGTGGGAAAGGATTTAACCAATGTTTACTTTTTACTCACCCTCATCATTATAACATTTCTTTTAGGGTGAATTTATTAACTGTATCTACATATTCTCATTCATAAATTAGTACTGTTAGCACCATATTTCTTAGCTGCATTGTGAGGGTTAAATACATTTATATTATTTAAAGCAGTGTCTGTCTAGTATTGAAAGTGTGCTAAATGAAGGCGTTTATTGTTTTTCTTTGTTATTTTCTTAATCGTGCATTATTAGACATGAGAGGAAGGACTTATATATGCAGTGACTATAGGAACATCTTGCATCATCTCTTTTTCTTTATTGAAGGCTAGGTAATTCCTTCTGGAGAAAAATTTAATACTGTGAAGCCTTTATTTATAGCTCACCCTTTTGCCTTACTAGGGGATTCATAATGTAAAGAAACCCAGTAGAATAAAAGTGAGTTGCTGTGAAGTCAGGTGGAAGATTTAGATGATTTATTAAAACTTTTAAAAAGGCTGGGCGTGGTGGCTCACGCCTGTAATCCCAGCACTTTAGGAGGCCAAGGGGAGGCAGACACTTAAGGTCAGGAGTTCGAGACCAGCCTGGCCAATGTGGTGAAACCCAATCTCTACTAAAAATACAAAAACTAAGCCGGGCATAGTGGCGTGCACTGGTTGTCCCAGCTACTTGGGAGGCTGAGGCAGGAGAATCGCTTGAACCCGAGAGGCAGAGGTTGCAGAATTAAAAAATAATACAGCCCTAATCAAAATTCATTTCTCCACTAGAAAATTTGAAAACTACCTGTATAAATAATTTTTATATTAAAAAGGATGTCAGCCTGGTGGAGTGGCTCACACCTGTAATCCCAACACTTTGGGAGGCCAAGGAGGGTGGATCACGAGGTCAGGACGTAAGATCATCCTTGCCAACATGGTAAAACCTCGTCTTTACTAAAAATACAAAAATTAGCTGGGCGTGGTGGTTCACACCTGTAGTCCCAGCTACTCAGGAGGCTGAGGCAGGAGAATCGCTTGAACCCGGAGCAGGAGGTTGCGGTGAGCCGAGATCGCACCACTGCACTCCATCCTGGCCCAGACTCCGTCTTGGCCAGGCAAGGTGGCTCACGCCTGTAATCCCAGCACTTTTGCGAGGCTGAGGTGGGCGGATCATGAGGTCAGGAGATGGAGACCATCCTGGCTAACATGGTGAAACCTCGTGTCTACTAGAAATACAAAAATTAGCCAGGCGTGGTGGCAGGCCCCTGTAATCCCAGCTACTCGGGAGGCTGAGGCAGGATAATTGCCTGAACAGGGGAGGCAGAGGTGAGCCGAGATCACACCACTGCACTCCAGCCTGGGCGACAGCAAGACTCTATCTCAAAAAAAAAAAAAAAAAAAAAGATGTCAAGGCAGGCCTTATTAGGAGTGAATGACAAAGGGAATACGTATGGAAATGTATAGGGTGTGAACAAAGCTATACTCTCAAGAAAATTAATATGTATAGAAAACGGCCAGTTAAGGACCAGGATTCATTCCGACTTTACCCTGTGTGCTCCCTGTTCCTAGCAGGTTCTCAGTAAATATTTGATCATAGGAATGTGTGAATGATCCAAGGAATGAGAGTGAATGAATAAGCATTCAACCCTTGGATGTAGAAAAGCTCTAGAAAAATTAATGGAAGGCAAAAACAAAACACAAGACTTTGAAATGAAAAGCATTGCACCCTATAAAGAAGAAACTAGGTCGGGCACAGTGGCTCACGCGTGTAATCCCAGCACTTTGGGAGGCCGAGACGGGCGGATCACGAGGTCAGGAGATCTAGACCATCCTGGCTAACACGGTGAAACCCCGTCTCTACTAAAAATACAAAAAAAGAATTAGCCAGGCGTGGTGGCGGGAGCCTGTAGTCCCAGCTACAGGGGAGGCTGAGCCAGGAGAATGGCGTGAACCCGGGGGGCGGAGCTTGCAGTGAGCCAAGATCGCGCCACTGCACTCCAGCCTGGGCGACAGAGCGAGACTCCATCTCCTCAAAAAAAAAAAAAAAAAAACTCAAGCATAGTTAGTTGCATATTCATTGGTGTTAACCATTCTCCTTTTGGCAGGATTGCCTGCTGCTCTCCTGAGTCTGTAAATGCCAGATATTTGATCTCCTAGCTTGCCTTGCATCTGGTCACACCTATTATAGCCCTGGATACAGAAGATCTGTGCAAAAGTCTGCAAATGGGTTTCAGTTAAATTTTGTTTCCTAACAAAATGGGAGAAAATGGTCTGCTTAAATACAAGATACATGTCTGTATGTCACCGTGACACCTGGAATTGTGGGCATTTTGCAAGCAGAGAATCAAGAGTCTGAGATTGGCACGGAATAGGTTGGAATAATGTGTGTTCTTGACATTGTTTTTTTTGTTTTGTTTTGTTTTTTTCTTTTTTAGACAGAGTCTCACTCTGTCACCCAGGCTGTATTGCAGTGACGTGATCTCGGCTCACTGCAACCTCTGCCTCCCAGGTTCAAGCGATTCTCCTGCCTCAGCCTCCCGAGTAACTGGGACTACAGGCACGCACCACCATGCCCGGCTAATTTTTATATTTTTAGTAGAGACGAGGTTTCACTGTGTTGGCCAGGCTGATCTCTAACTTCTAACCTCATGATCTTCCCGCCTCAGCCTCCCAAAGTGCTGGGATTACAGCCATGAGCCACCACTCCCAGCCAACATTGTTGATATGATGAAAGAATTAAGAACTGCCCTTTCCCTGGACTTGGTGCATGAGTTGTTGTAAGTTTATTTTTATTTATTTATTTATTTATTTTATTTTATTTTATTTTATTTATTTTTTGAGATGGAGTCTTGCCCTGTTGCCCAGACTGGAGTGCAGTGGCACAATCTCAGCTCACTGCAACCTCCACTTCCCAGGTTCAAGCAATTCTTGTGCCTCAGCCTCCCGAGTAGCTGAGACTACAGGCACCTACCACCATGCCCAGCTAATTTATTTCTATTTTTGGTAGAGACAGGGTTTCACCATGTTACCCAGGCAGGTCTTGAACTCCTGGCCTCAAGTCATCTGCCCACCTCAACCTCCCAAAGTGCTGGGATTACAGGCATGAACCACTGCGCCTGCCTTCATATGTTGTAAGTTTATACTCCACTTTTTACAATGTATCTTGAGTCCTGGAAAATTATTTTTAAAGACATTTTTATATATACACACATTCAACTTTAGTAAAGTTTATATTCAGCTTTTTATAGTACATCCGACATTGTAGAAAAAGCATTTTCTTATATATAGTTGAAATATATATTCAACTTTGATTTAGTAAAGTATATGTAACACATATTACATTCAGCATTTTATAGTGTATGTTTATATTCAGCTTTTTATAGTATGTGTGAAATCCTAGAAAAGTATTATTTTCCTGAATAAGAACCAAGAAGAAACTGATTAAAGAGCTACACCACATAATTTCTCTAGTACTAGAGAAATTATCTTACAGTCTTCTACCTCTTCAAGATACAAAAGTCATGGCTGTGAGGCTATCCTTACTCTTTTACCAAACTTGGAAAAGGACAGCATCCAAAATAAGTCAGCTATTAAAAAAAAAAAAGTAAAGTCGGCCGGGTGTGGTGGCTCACGCCTGTAATCCCAGCACTTTGAGAGGCCGAGGCGGGCGGATCACAAGGTCAGGAGATCAAGACCTGCCTGGCCAACGTGGTGAAACCCCGTGTCTACTAAAAGTACAAAAGTTAGCTGGGCGTGGTGGCACATGTCTGTAATCCCAGCTACTCGGGAGGCTGAGGCAAGAGAATCGCTTCAACCAGGTAGTTGGAGGTTGCAGTGAGCCGAGATTGTGCCACTGCACTTCGGCCTGGCGACAGAGTGAGACTCCGTCTCAAAAAAAAAAAAAAAAGAAAAAGAAAAACGGCCCTCCATATACACGAGCTTCACAGTCTGAAAATACTATATATTTTATTCACATTTGGTTTGAAGAAACCCACATATAAGTGCACCCACACAGCTAAAACCTGTATTAGGCTGGGCGCGGTGGCTCACACCTGTAATCCCAGCACTTTGGGAGGCCGAGGTGGGCGGATCATGAGGTCAGGAGATCGAGACCATCCTGGCTAATACGGTTAAACCCTGTCTCTGCTAAAACACAAAACTTGGAAATTCTGTTTATCAGAAGGTGTATGACTTGCCTATTAATGCTGGGGACAAAGAAGATCCCAGAATTTAGGATGAGTATGGGGACTCTCAGAGCCTCTGATGAATGAGGAAGGCATGATTTCTAGGGATATACTATGATGTGTCCTATGAAATGCAACAATAGCTGAAATATATATGAACAAAGGAAATAAGAATCTTAATTCAACAACTCAAGGCTGTACCCACTATGCCACTTAAAAACCTTTCACATTTCAGAAATAGAGAATCTGATTTTCAGAGAGATTATCCTTACCTACTGTGAATAGTTTTTATAGTTCTCCAGCATCACATCTCTGTACAAACCCCTCTGAGCAGGTTTCAATTGTTGCCATTCCTCCTGAGTAAAGCCAACAGCCACATCCTTGAATGTTACTCTTCCCTGTAACAACACATTCCTGATCAGTCTGAGAGCACTGGGTGACACATGGAAGCATTTAGGAGTCTGAATTCATCAAAAGCTATATAGATGCCTAATATTTGTCTAGTTTTATTTCATATTCTAGGAGAGAATAAGTCATATAGAATGTGTTCTCTAAGTACAGGTAACTTAAAGGTTCATGATATACTTAAGGCAATCTCATGTTGGGAAATAACAGAGATGGAATGGCTGAAAAGATGGTTGTGTGATTCATCAGGACAGGGTATATGGCAAAGGGTGTTGGTGGCAGAAAGTGGTAAAAGGAAGAGAAGAATAAAATTTTGGACATGTAAAATTCAAGTTTTCTATAGAATAACTAGGTAAAGATATCCATCAGACCATTATGTATGCTCATTAGGAGCTCAAGTAGGGATTGGAATGCAAATGAGTAATTTGATATTCATCAGTGTATAATGATGACTGAAACCATTATAGCCATTGCAGTGGGGTGTGATAATTCATTGATGCTATGCGGAATGGGATACAAAGAGGGGTGTAGGGACAAGTACCAGTTGAGAAACAAGCAAAGAAAAAGGATTCATAAGTGGAAAATTGTTTTCAAGTTGTCAGATGATCCTAATTAGCATCATGAGAAAACAACATGATGAAGCGAAGGAAAATATTTAAGATGTCTTTTTAAAAAAGAGCCATGATGGCCAGATTTTAAGTTTACCTCTCATAAAACCAATTTTAAAAAAACAAAAACTTAATTTCCAAAGGAATGTAAAAATAAGGAAAAATATTTTAATTTGTGATAGAAATAAGAAATTGAGGCATCCACATATCCCATACTTTGAGGACTTTCTTACAGGAACAATACACGTAAGATGAGACAGAAATCACCAAGATCTGAGTCGTAAGTTTCTGAGGAAGAAATGAGGCAAACGTTAATTCAATGTTGAATGGTGACAATCATTGCTCTGAGCAACTTAACAACTCATTAATTCTCAAAAAACTTCCATCTATAGATTTAGCCTCGCTTTTAGGTCATAAAACTGAGGAACTGACAATTTCAGTAACTACAATTTGCTCACGTCACACAGAAAGTAGTGGAATGAGAATTGAAATCTACATCTTTTAACGTCTAAAATCTTTGCTTTTGACCTCTACACTATTAAAAGTTACTAACTGGACACGTGGACAAAAGAATGGTTGGTATGTTTGTTGTCTCCTCAGATGTGGAGAACCACATAAGTAAAGGGGAATGAGGCAGTAAAGAAAGAACTATGTAATATATTTAAGTGTAAGTATTAACTAGTGGGGAAGGGTTCTAGAAGCCATAGGAAAGATGGGATGAAAAACAGAAAATACATTACTTTTAAGAGGAGGAACATCTCATTTTTTGAGACCAGAGTAAAGAAGATATGGAGACGGCAATGGACCACAATTTTAAAACGTAGCCAGAGTATTTTACTTCATGTCCATGAAAATCTTTTATGTTCCTCTGAGAAATTAACAGACTTTTTCATGAAAGACAGTGCAAACTATATAATGAATTTTGTTAATTTTAGTTTTATGTCCTAATTTGTTTTTCCTATGAAGGCCAGATTCAAATTTGAAGCTTAATTCTTAATGAACTTATTTCTATATATTTGTAATTGCAAGTTTCTCCTTAATCACTTATGTTTTCCTGACTAATTTTGATTCACTTAGGGTTTTCCATCTTATTGTTGAGATTATTGTAATCTACTTTACCTGCCTTGTAGAATAAGATAATAAAATAAATACATCATTTAAAATTCACATAGGACTTCATCATTTCTTCTTCGTGGGAGACAGTAGAATCCTGAGATGGCCAAGCGAGGGGATGGGTGAAAAAATAAGCCATGAAAAACCCCACTTGCTTAGCAGCTCTAGGAAAGGCAGACTAGGAATCTCCAGGTAGTTCAGATCATCTGGAGGAACTTTGTGGGGAAATAATCTTAAAGTCTATCAAAAAGCCAAGAATAACTACACTGTTTGCAGGCACCAATATGTACAAGCATGACTGACAAAAATCCTATGGAGCTTCAATGTGGATTTTTACAAATTATTTTTAAATTAAAAGTGTAATTCAGAAGATATTTTTAAGCTAGCTCCATACTTCATTCTTCAATCTATCCATCCATCCATCCAATCACAAACTTACAGAAAGTTGCAAGTATAGCACAAGGAACTTGCTTGTTACTGAACCATTTGAAAGTAAATTGCTGACCTAATGCTACATCACCCCTGAAACAGGAATTAAAAGAAATTAAAGAGTGTGTAAGCAAAAACTCAGTTGTATGTGAGAAAACCCAGTTCCCCCTGAGAAAGAGAAAGAGCTGGAGTCCTTTAAAAAATTAACTGCCTTTTTCCTGTGGCTAGTGAGCCTTACCTCTCCTCCCTTCCCAGGCATTGTGAAGACCCTGTTTCCCTAGATGTGCAGCTGCAAAGTCACTAGACAGATTAAACTCAAGTCGCAAAACGTGTTTTTCCTTGAAAAGTGAGAAATGATGTAATGCATGTCTCAACTGAATAAGTGCCTTTGTTTCTTGCTTTTATAGTATGCTTCCCCCTGCACAGATCTCCCCCCTCCCCACACCCCCACATGATGAAATGCTTAAAAGGTAACTTAACTCTTTGTTTGGGGCTCAGTCCTTTGGATGTTAATCCAACTGGGCTGGTGCACCTGAATAATTAATTAATATCATATCCTCCTGAACCCCATCAGTCTAATTCCTTAAAGATCCCACAACACCCCTGAATATGCTGTGTATTTCCTACAAGAAGGACATGCCCCTACCTACATAACCACAATCCAATTACCAAAATCAAGAAATTAACCTTTATTTATTATGACCATAGATATCAGATTCAAGTGTTGCCAACGGTGTCATTAATTGGATGGCATGAAAGGAACAAATTTAGAATCATGCATTGCCTTTAGATGTCATGTCTCTTTAATCTCCTTTAGTCCGAAACAGTTTCTCAGTCTTGCCCTTTTATAACCTTAACATTTCTGATTATTATAAGTCAGTCTTAGAAGAATTTCCTTCCAATTTGGTTTTCTCCTATGTTTCCTCATGATAAGGTTCTGAGTTGTAGAAGGAATGCCACAAAAGTGATGCACGTGTCTAGCAGGGGCACATGATGACATTCTGTCCTCTTACCGGTAATACTCCTTGATGAAAGAGGATTACATCTTAATCAGTAATTAAGATGTACCTGCCAGGCTTCTCTACTGCAAAATTACTCTTTTTTTCCTTTGTAAAGATTTTATGGGGAGGTACTCTGAGACTATGTAAACACACCATTCTTCATCCAACTTTCAATTTATTAATTTATGCCACTATAGGCTTGTGATTTCCTATTTCATTCAGAGGTTTGTACTGATTATTATTTATTTTAATGACCAGTTTGCTGCAGATTTGGCAAGTGGGAGCCCCTCCTGTGTGGGTTTTGTGGCCTTTAACAGGTTCCCATCATTCTTTGAGTGCCCCTTACTTACACATATAAGATGTTCCAGGCTCATCTTGTATTTGCTCTGCCCAACACTGGAATCAAACATTTCTTCAAAGAACCCTGATTTTTTATCAGAGGAAATAATAATAGTAGTCAAATATATATTTTATGTGCGTATTTGTGTGTATGAAACATATTTGATCAGTCCCCCTAGAAGAAGCCACTATCCCATTACTGCCGCAATACTCGCCCTCCTCATTGCACGCAAACTATAGTGCCCTGCTTTAGGCCTAAGCAGCTTCATTGGCATGTATGCCTAGCTTGCTCAGCCCCTAATGGATTTAGGATTATATTATTAGGAAGAGAAGGGAAAATGAAGAATCTTCCCTGTTGGGGTGGATCAGACCCAACACCAGGTCGTCGGGTGACAAAGTCCGGTGGAGTCAAAAGATTGAGAAAAAGTTTGAGAGAGAAAAGTGAGACCCAAGTGGCCATCGTGATTGTGGAGGCTGCGAAGGCCCGAGCTCTGGGAGCCCACGCTATTTATTGGTAATCAACAAAGAAACAGGTGGTGAGAATGTGGAGGTCAAAAGGGCACATTGCATTAAGCACATGATTGACAGCTGTGATGGTTTAGCATTTGCTCTGCTACTGGAGATAATGGAGAGCAGGTTCTTTTAACTCAAGATACAATCAATCCTGGCAGAGCAAGGAGCAAGGAGCCAGCAAGTCTAGACACATTCCAGAGCCACGAGCCCTGGATTCTATCTAAGCCACGAGGGATTTTATGCCCTGGGCTTAGATTATGGTATGTCGGGGTAGCCTTCCACCCTTTAGCACAGAGCTTGGTGTTCCAAAGGCCACAAGGGGTTTTAGACCCTGGACCCAGACATGTTCCAAGACTCTTTTACATTATGTCAGACATGCAAGCCTTGCCTCAGCTTCTCCCAACACTCAGCTTTTTCCCAACACTTTCCCACCTGGATCAGAGAGATGCAATGTTTGAAGGACTTGACCCTCTATTGCTGGCTTTTGAGATGCAGGTGTAGCAGGATGAGCCATGGACAAACCCCCTCAGACATTGAGATAGTGAAGGGAGTGACTTTAATCAGCTGGAAGCATTAGCAGGCTAGCGTCTTAAAATCCGAGCTCGTTAGGTGCTCAACTTCTGTCCTTTTTAAGGGCTCACAACTCTAAGGGGGTCTGCGTGAGAGGGTCGTGATCGATTGAGCAAGCCAGCAGGTACGTGACGGGGCTTCGAGCACTGGTGGTCTGAGTGAAACAGAACGGAATGGGAGGTTTCACAGTGTTCTTCCATACAATGTCTGGAATCCATAGATAACAACAGTTGCTAGGTCAGGGGTCAAATTTTAACTACCAGGCTTAGGTCAGGCAGGCCCAGGCCTGGTTTTGGGTCAGGTTCCTTGGTTTCGGGTCTGATTGCTAGGCGCTGGGCTACCTGACTTTAGTTTTGCTTCTCTTTCCTTTTCTGAGTATTAAACAATATAAAACAATATGAGAGGGTCTCTCTTTCCTCATTTCCCTGCTTTGAGACTCTCGCTTTTTATTAGTAGGAGTTCTCTTGTTTTTGCTACTTTATGCCTTCTTGTGCAATAGATTGATAGTGATTCATATAGTATACTTGTGCTGAAGCATTTTGGCGAACTAAGGTAGCAATGAAGCTTTTTATCATTTGAAGAAGTACAGGTATCAAACAAAGGAGCAGTAAGCAGGTTTCTTTTACTATTATAACTCCTATTATAAGAGTTTTAAATCCTCCTAGTGCTGGGAACCACCTTCTAAACATGGTGTCAGGGTCGAATCCATGCTACACTTGTACGGGCACCTGTGCCAGTTTTGTTACATCCTTATGTCTTCAACTACTTGCCCTTAATCATCTACGTGTAGACAGCAATTAGTAAGGTTAAATTTCTTACAGACCTCTCTTTGAGCTGCTAGCAAGTAGTCGAGAGCCAATCTAATTTGATAGATAGCATTTCTTATCTGAGTTTCTTGCCAGGCCAGAATAGTCAAGGCTTTATTAGTGATGATTTCTAAAATAGCTTGCAAATGTATGATTCGGTTGAGCATGTAAATGGGGGTCCAGTAGCCTTATGAGCCATCTTGTGTCTAAGTGGCAGGCCTATAGTACTGTATAATTTTTTTAGGAGGCCATTCATCATCTTTTTAATTACCTATGGCTACATTTCGCTTTTCACAGGAAGCATAGACAGGGAAGACTAGGAGCTCTCCTGTTTTTATGGGCAGTAGGAAGAAAGATGGTTTAATAGTGCCAGTAACACAACTACCTGTCCACTGGTCAGGCAGCTTAGTGTAGGCTCTATGTCTACATATCCAGGATAGCCCAGTGGGGGCCATCCAGTCCCGGGGGGATTCTGGGTGGACCTAAACAGTCTGCAACTTTGGAAATTTACTGAATGGATTTTTATCTGTATGGTTTGAACTCCACCATGTAACTGTGTTTGTGGTACCATTATACCGTTTTTGTCCTAGGCAACTAAGTCATCCTACAGAATGAGTGAATTTCCTTTATTTTTTTTTTTAGCTATGCAATATTGTCTAATAATTGAGACTTTTAGAACCTAGAAATGATCAAGGTGATTCTTTTGGGCTGGGAATTTATCAGGAACGGGTCTGTAGGCACTAATTCTCGGACTTCTTATGGCCATTGATCGCCTATTACAGTTTCTCCACAAACATAACATGAAGTGACATTTAGAGACTGGGCTACATGCTCGGTTAATTGCAGAAACAAATTTCTGGTTTTTCCTGGAGTCTCTGGTACTGGCACATTTAGTTCATCATAGAAAGTCTGAAATACTGGTTCCGGAGAGAATTGACGAACCTCCTCTTTTACTACGATATTTACTTTAGGATCTAGTCCTTTTCTATCGATGCCTACAGATACGTGTTCTCCGTTTTTCTACCTTGGGTTTAAGGGATTTGTAATTACTAATTTCAAGGGGTTGCAGCTTCCACTCGTACAGGAGGGGCTGCCTTCTCCTTTTTGGAGCTAAACAGGATCTTTTTCATCCTTTTTCTAAGTAGTCTAGATGACACAAGACCAGTAATTACATTTCCACATGAGCTTAATTCATGGCAGATAAACTTATTTCCTGCCGTGTAACTGTTTTGTTTAATTTAAAGAACCGCATCTCATTCTATGCTGATTGCTGTTGATAGTGGCACAAGTATTAAATTTTAGGGTTATATGCTTGGGGACTCCTCTTTCTTCTGTCCCAGCTATTACTTTACTTGTGTCCCTTAGAAAAGGACTAGTCCTTAATTTTATTTTAAAAACTGTGATCATGGGAGGCTTAAAATGGGTCATAACACGCATCAGGTTGGTTACTTCCTGGGCTACATACCTTAGATAGAATAGCATTATACAAACAAGTTTCTTTTAGAGTCCTGGTACACTTATAATAACCATAAAATAATAGGACTATAGCAATCTTTTGTCCTACCTCAGTGACTTGATGTATGTACTGGGAACAGTGTGAGGAAGGTCAGTTGAAATCCTTACTGTACAAGTCCAAATTTTAAGGAAAATGAGTCCTGCAATGAGTTTCCTCATGCTTCGGCCATGTGTGGACCAGTCAGCTTCCGGGTGTGACTGGAGCAGGGCTTGTCGTCTTCTTCAGAGTCACTTGGCAGGGGTTGGTGAAGCTGCTTCTATCCACGTACAGCTCCCAGTCTACTGATGTTTAAGGATGGTCTCGGGAGGTTAGACCTGCTAGAATAAACTGAGTCCAACACTTCTACACAGTTATGTTTAACTGGGCTCTCTGATACCAGGAGTAAGGTGGCGGGTTTTAGGGTGTTGCAAACTTCAATGGCTATGCGGAGATTTTCACATAGCAAGCTTTGGTATCTAGTCAGTCTAGCATTCGTTAGCTAATGATGTCCTTTGGTATTTATTAAAGTCACCACAGCATGGGGGGACTTTAGGTTTAGGTTTTGCCTAAGAGTTAGCTTATCTGCTTCTTGTGCTAACAGGGCCATTGCTGCCAAGGCCCTTAGACATGGGGGCCAGCCTTTGGAAACCTCATCTAGTTGTTTTGAGAGACAGGCCACTGGCCTTGGCCAGGGCCCTACAGTCTGGGTTAAAACTCCCAACTGCCATTTTCTTTTTCTTTTTGACACATAGAGTGTGAAAAGTTTTGTCAGGTCAGGTAGCCCCAGGGCTGGGGCCAACCTGAGTTTTTCTTTTTACTCACGAAAAGCTTGTTGCTCTTGGTTTTAATTGATGTAGTTTATCTAACTTATATTTTTATTGAATGTCATCTACCAAAATATTGACTTAAATCCTGTAACTATTTGATTTCAAGCTTTAAATTGAGCCGGTATTCTTTGCAGGGCTGTAATTGCATCTAAATAGATGTGAGAGTTGAAAGACTTATAAGGAGCTTCTCTCACTTTACGATGTCTCCTCCCTCACCAAGACTCTTTCATTTCTTTTTTAATCATGTCTTTCTTTTCCATGATCTGATATGGAAATTATAATTGGCTTAAAAACTTAGAAACCATCTTGCATATAGTAAAGATAAGAAATTGATCAGACTCAGACTGTGGAATTGAGACCCATTTCCATGGTTGTCAGGGAAGCAAGGCCATCCTAGGAAGGGCTAGAGAAAGCTACAGTCAGAGTTGCCTCCACACAATTCTGCAAAGCTCTAATTATTTTCTGAGAACAAGGGACAAAAATTCAGGCAAGCACACAGAATCCGTAGGATTCACAAAGGAAGAAGATATTCCAGATTGTAAATCTTAATTTGGGGGAGAAGATGTCCTTCCCTAGCCAGATGGATTCTCCTAGTTTCCAACATAAAATCTGTAAATAATCTCTCTGAATTCAGTTATCTCTACTCCTTTTAGGAAAAGTCTTGAAAGTCACTGGCCACTGCAATGAAAACTTGTTAATCACACAAAGCCAGGGTCAAGATTCATGACATAGATGGCCATTGTGAATGAGGAACTATTCATATGTATTTCAGGATTCTCAATCCAACAAGAGTAGAATGGTTAAAAAGAATTATGATCAATAAACACTATGTAATCTTTAATTAATGTTCCAGTTAAAATACACCATATTAACAAATTTTAATTTGTAATATTCAAAATGCCTTCCATCATTTCAAAATACTGATGTCTTTTAAAATATGAACATTTAAAAGGTATATGCATTTCATTGCAATATTTTGTGTTTTAAAACATGAAAAAACAGATTATAAAATTGTAGTGACATTTTTTATATGACTGTACAAATATTTAATGGCATTTGAAAAGATACGTGTTTATCTTTTGATTGTGACACCTCTGGTGGTTTAAAAAGTTTTCTTTTCCTAGGGCTGGCCAGAGTGGCTCATGCCTATAATCCCAGTACTTTGGGAGGTTGAGGGAGGTTGACTTGACCCTAGGAGTTCAAGGTTACCATGAGCCATGATTGCACCACTGCACTCCAGCCTGGGTGACAGAGCGAGACCCCATCTCTTGAAAAAAGAAAAATGTCACTGACATAATACTGAGTAAAATTTTAAGATTCAGCTTGTTAATTTAAAATTTACAATCCTATGTTTATTAGATGCATAACATTCCACTCCCTGTATACTATAAATTACTTAACTATTTCTTTGTTGAGAATATAGATTAAAAGATCATCTCAAAAATTCTCCTCACAAAGTGGCTAATTCCAGGTCTGGGACAGGGAATGTACAATGTAAGTATGAAATACCTGTGCCAGGTTGGGCGCAGTGGTTCACACCTGTAATCCCAACACTTTGGGAGGCCGAGGCGGGTGGATCACTTGAGATCAGGAGCTTGAGACCAGCCTGGCTAACATAGTGAAACCCTGTCTCTACTAAAAATATAAAAAATTAGCTGGGCATGGCGACAGGTGCCCCTAATCCCAGCTACTTGAGAAGCTGAGACAGGAGAATTGCTTGATCCGGGAGGTGGAGGTTGCAGTGAGCCAAGATCATGCCGCTGTAGTCCAGCTTTGGTGACAGAGCGAGACTCCATCTCAAAAAAAAAAAAAAAAGACCTGTGCCAAAAAGTAAGGAAGTGCTCAAAGACAACTGGGGACACAGGCACCAGCGTCAGGGGTTCTTACAGTCCAATTTGGAACAATTTGAGCAACACAGAGAATGATAATAACAGGCTAAAGTACTTTGGACAAAAAATAAAAATCCATGAGCCATAGTGATACTCAAAAGAGCAAAAATAAAGGGGTATAGAGGGAAGGGCAAAGCTCTTTTATATACAAGAAGGAATGGTAAAATTAAAAATCACCATTTTGCAACTCCTAACTTAATAACTGATTTAGACAGGAATCATCAATGATTATCAAAACCATTAGGTGAAAGGCTATTCAGGAAATGGTTTCAAAATATCCCCATCAGATTACTTCTTGGCCTCAAAGAAAAAAAGGTATTTTTTACCATGGAGAAATCAGGTACACATACTCCGTGAACCAAAGTAATAAAATTTAGTATCACCAGTAATGGATCAAACTGAAATTATGTGTCACTTAATGTGATGCAATAGGAAAAACAGCAGCATTCATAGTCTTCTTGCCACATATATTTAAACTTAACCTAATTATGACAGAACAATCAATCAAATCCAGAATGTTAGGCATTCTACAAGACAAATGTTCTAGACTCTTCAACTCTTAAAAAATGTCATGAAATACAAAAACAGGCTGGGGGAATACTGTTCTAGATTAAAGAAATTAGGCCGGGTGCGGTGGCTCACACCTGTAATCCCAGCACTTTGGGAGGCTGAGGCAGGCGGATCACGAGGTCAGGAGATCGAGACCATCCTGGCTAACACAGTGAAACCCCATCTCTACTAAAAATACAAAAAAAAATTAGCCGGGCGTGGTGGCGGGCACCTGTAGTCCCAGCTACTCGGGAGGCTGAGGCAGGAGAATGGCATGAACCCGGGAGGCGGAGGTTGCAGCGAGCCGAGATCGCGCCACTGCAGTCCAGTCTGGGCGACAGAGCGAGACTCCGTCTCAAAAAAAAAAAAAAAAAAATTAAAAAGATAGGCCCACCTACTGCAGTGTGTGACCTTAATTGGGACCATGGATGGATATTTTAAATACATATATCAGACATTTGGGAAACACTAGGGCAATTTAAGGTGGATTATATATTAGATAATATTATGAATCATTGTTAAAATTTATATGTATATTCATGATATTGAGGTTATGCAGGAGAACAACTTTGTTCTTTGAGATACGTGTTGAAATCCTTAATGGTGAAATATATAATATCTGTAGCTTACCCATAAATGTTGAACAAAAAATAAAAATATGTAAATACATGCAGACAGAGATTAAGCAAATGGTCCAAAATGTTAAAAACTGGTGAATCTAAGTAAAGGATACACAGTGCAAATCATTAAGCTATTCTTTTTAATTTTCCTGTAGCTTTAACATTTTTCAAAATAAACACTTAGGGAAAAGTAATTATATCAGAGTGCCTCAGATAGTTTCCTGGGACTGCTGATTAAATGTTGGACCCATATGTGCTGGCATAAACCTAATCTATTGGAAGAAGGTCAAAATCAGTTGCCAACATCGACAAAGACTCTCAAAATAATCCAGTTCCAGGAAAGAGAACATACTTACCAATGCTGTTTAGGGGCAGCCACTCTAACAGAGCTGAATCCAGTAGCTGGGCTGAAGAGAAAACTAATCGTCAAAGGTCAGCAAGGTCAAAATGGGTCATAAGGACACAAATATGAAACTGGCATTTCATAAACAAGGCACCTCAGGCCTATGAAAAATTGTTGCCTTACTATTCCCTTCTCTCTGCAGTCTTCTCAGATGTAAGTTTTTCTGGATTTTGTCTGCTTCCACAGTTTAGTTTCCTTGGCTCACTTCCTTGCTCCAAAACCAATGTCTCCATTGACTATTTTATTTTATTTATTTTTTATTTTTATTTTTATTTTATTTTAATTTTGAGACGGAGTCTCGCTCTGTCGCCCAGGCTGGAGCGCAGTGGCAAGATCTCGGCTCACTGCAAGCTCCGCCTCCCGGGTTCACGCCATTCTCCTGCCTCAGCCTCCGAGTAGCTGGGACTACAGGCGCCCGCCACCTCGCCCGGCTAGTTTTTTGTATTTTTTTTTAGTAGAGACGGGGTTTCACCGTGTTAGCCAGGATGGTCTCGATCTCCTGACCTCGTGATCCGCCCGCCTCGGCCTCCCAAAGTGTTGGGATTACAGGCGTGAGTCACCGCACCCGGCCGACTTTTATATTTTAAAATTAAATTTTAAATATATGAGCGATGTTACCTTGTTGAGAGAGAGAGGCCGGGCGCAGTGGCTTACGCCTGTCATCCCAGCACTTTGGGAAGCCAAGGCGGGCGAATCACGAGGTCAGGAGTTCGAGACCAGCCTGGCTAACATGGTGAAACTCTGTCTCTACTAAAAATACAAAAAAATTGGCGTAGTGGCGGCGCCTGTAATCCCAGCTACTCAGGAGGCTGAGGCAGGAGAATCACTTGAACCTGGGAAGCAGAGGTTGCAGTGAGCCGAGATCATACCACTGCACTCCAGCCCAGGCAAGGTTTTCTGTCCTTGCAATAGTTTGCTCAGAATGATGGTTTCCAGCTTCATCCATATCCCTATAAAGGACATGAACTCATCCTTTTTTATGGCTGCATAATGTTCCATGGTGTATATGTGCCACATTTTCTTAATCCAGTCCATCATTGATGGACATTTGGGTTGGTTCTAAGTCTTTTTTGAGACAGACTCTGTCTCCAAAAAACAAACAAAAAAAACGGAGATAAATGATCCATAATGCTTAAGTTCCCTTTGACATTTACTTCTCCCCTTCACCCTAAATTCTCTCTTCTCTCCCTAAAGGTTACCATTAACGAGGAGTTTGGTGTGTATCCCTCTATAAAATATATACTATTTTTATACTAATTATATCACATAATATTCTAACAAACTCTTCTCACTTCCTGCAGTCTACGTTTCTGATGGTCTTAACCTTTTTAGCTTAAAGTACCTCTTTGTGAATCTGAAAAGCTGCCTATACTTTTAAAAAAAAATCACGTTATATCAACACATATAAAATGTCAGAAGTTTAATATACAAGAAGCCCATCCACATGGAATGTATTCATCTCAGGTGAACAATTGTTTTTTACTTTTAATAGCTTCCTTTTTCTTGCAAGCACTCATCGTAACTATTCAAAAGCCAAAGGTAGTGACCCAGAATCACACAGATGTCGCTCAAGATCAATGCATGCTGTTCAATTTGAAACCAGAATGTGTGTCACCTCTTAAACAAAAAAAGTATGTATCTCTCATATATAATTGGACATAATTCTTTTTTATTTTTAATTTTATTTTTTATTATACTTTAAGTTCTAGGGTACATGTGCACAACGTGCAGGTTTGTTACATATGTATACATGTGCCATGTTGGTGTGCTGCACCCATTAACTCGTCATTTACATTAGGTATATCTCCTAATGCTACCCTCCCCCAGGCCCCCACTCCACGACAAGTCCCGGTATGTGATGTTCCCTACCCTGTGTCCAAGTGTTCTCATTGTTCAATTCCCACCTATGAGTGAGAATATGCAGTGTTTGGTATTCTGTCCTTGCGATAGTTTGCTCAGAATGATGGTTTCCAGCTTCATCCATGTCCTTATAAAGGACATGAACTCATCCTTTTTTATGGCTGCATAGTATTCCATGGTTCATATGTGCCACATTTTCTTAATCCAGTCTATCATTGATGGACATCTGGGTTGGTTCCAAGTCTTTGCTATTGTGAATAGTGCCACAATAAACATACGTCTGCATGTGAATCGGACATAATTCTTGCCCGACTTTGACCCACTCTATCTCAGTGCAATATAATTATCTATATTTCACATAGCTATGCCTGATCACACACACAGGTTCATTCACTCAAGAATTCTGGTCCCCAAATTTGCTATTCCAGTCACATTACCGGGAAGAGATCAATGTATTTGATATATGGTCTTGAAAGACCAACTTTTATTAATGTTTTTCCCTCTGAAGGAGTGGTGAAATTATACTCTATCTTCTCTGTGCTGGAAGTTCACAAGTTTTTGATTATTCAAAAATCGTAAAAGGTCAAGAGGTCTTGAAGTAAGTAAAAATAAGTTCAGGTTTACCAACAAACTCTACAGCCTTAAGTTACTTTCTGCCAATCAAGGTTTTCTCATCAGAAAATGAAGTGTTTGACCTAGAATTTGGGAAATCTGACTAGTGCTGTACTGTCCTAAAATTCACTCTTCTTATGTATAACATAATTTTATTGTTTTATTCGTTGATGGCCTCTCAACCTTACCCAGTAATAGCAGAAACTTTACCCTCTAATTAGAAAATAATGGATATCTACTTTTGGCCTACTGTGGCAGAGGAAAAGGCAGTTTACCCTAGGACTGGTTTTGCAATAATCTTTCTAAAAACAAAGAAAAAACTACGTTAATTTTGGATTCTTCCCCATAACACATATATTTGATCCAATAGAAAAATCATGTCTAAATCACTTGTCAGATAAATTGATTATCTTTTCCAGATTACATTACTACTTAAGGAAGAAATAACCTGGCCATAGTATTTTCATTGTCACACGCGATCACACACAGCTCATTTGCTTTTGGCACCCTTACAGACACTGAAATACAAGCACAAGGAAAGCACGTTTATATAACACAAATCACCAGTCAATTACGGACACACACAAAAAAGCAGATATACATGCAGATACCCTTCATAAGCAAACCATGGTAGAGAGCTGTGTAGAATCGTCTTACTGTCAGACGATTCTACACAGTTATAAAATCCCATTACTACGCAGCTTAAAGTACAAATCACCTCACACCCCACAGCAGGAAGAATCACACACAGGCAGAAACAACCATACACACCCGGTCACGGAAAGACTCTCGGTCCACCCGGCATCTCCCATTGTCACACACACGCGCACACACACCCCAAGGGCCTGGCAGGGCACACAGACGATCCTCTGCAAATCCGAGGTTCCGGCGGGTCCCCGCACCGGCCCCGGGTCCTCCCTCGCATCTGCCTGGACGGCCGGTCCCACCCTCTCTCCTGCCAGGGGTAGACCCCGGAACCACTCAGAGCTCGCTCTGGAAGGCACTGAGCGCCTAACGCCTGCGCACCAAACGTGGGCGGGCGGGCACTCCCAGAAACCTCTGGGGCGCGGCAGGCCGAGTCCACTAGCCCGCGAGAGGTGAGCCGCCCGGGCCTCCTCACGTCCTGGCCAGCCAGCCAGGCGCTGGACTACATTTCCCAGAGGCACCGTGTCCAGAGTGCCGGACTACATTTCCCAGAGGCACCGTGTCCGGAGCGCTGGACTACATTTCCCAGAGGCACCGTGTCCAGAGCGCTGGACTACATTTCCCAGAGGCACCGTGTCCGGAGCGCGGCTTCATTTCCGTTAGTTTGCGAGACTTGGAGGCCTCGCGTGGGGAGAGGGCCGCGTCTGTGGAGGAGCTTGACTCCGCACCTGCTGGGCTGGCGAACCCGAAATCGGGCTTGGAACCCGGGCGCCAGATCTTGGACCCTAACTGCATCTCTGTCAAGGTAGGAGTGTCCGGGATGTCAGAGCAGACATGCGCGGAGAAAGCGTCGCTGGGGTTACTTGTGTGGCCGTGTCTCCGGTTTTGTGTGCAGGCTACAGCTTACCTGGTATTGGCGACTGCCTGTGCATACACTGGACGTGTGTGGCTGTGGTTTTGTGTATGAGCATTTGTGTGACTGTGAGTTGTTTGTGACTCTGAGGGTGTTTGTGACTGCTTACCTGGCTGGGATATACTTACGTGACTATGATTGTGTGTGTGCCGCGTGTGTAATTGGAGTTTGCCTGTGACTATGAAGTGTGTGACAGTTGTGACAAGAGTGTTTGGATGTGCTTGTGTCACTTTGAGTTTGTGTATAAACCTGATATCGTGTGACGGATTTGCCAGTAAATTTAAGGTGTGTGACAGTGTTGCTGTGACACGGTGTTTGTGACCGCGTGTTTCCCTGATCTGGTACTTGGTTGGGTGACTGTCTGATTGTGTGTGACTGTGGGGTTGTGTGTGCTGTTTTCCTGACTGTGTAAAGAGACTAAAATTGCAGCTTTGAAAGGGTGTTTTTGGCGGTGTCTCTGACAAGGTGCTTGGATGTAATTATATGCCTTGACTTAAAGGGATTTTGTTTGACACGAGGTGGTCTAACAATGTAGCATAATTGGGTGATTGTGCCTCTAGCTGTGTGACTGTGGAAATGTGATTATGTGTGACTTTATGTGGCCATTTGTATAGTCTGTGACCTTATGGGGGTTTAGTTCAGTATAGAAGTAAATTTCTTTTTGGTATTTCTGGGGTTCATTTGGGGCTGAGGTCGGCCTATGGATTATGAGTCCCATGTGGCTCTGTGCTCCTCCCATGTGGCTCTGAGGACTTAAGGACTTTTTGTTTTGACCACAGTAGCTGCCCTTTCATACATAGCTTGTATTGCTTTATTTCTGTATCCATCCTCGGTTCACCTTGGGAAATGTAGTTATGGGTTCACGACTTCTTCCCTGCGTCCTCTTGCCTTATAGCCTTAGGGGGATTGGATGCAAGGAAGTGGCAAGAAATAAGGAAGTCAGACATTTGGACACCTGAGTGAAGAACAGGAGTTATTTGCGAGCCACAGACCTGGTCTTGGGATGAGAATTTTAGGGCTGATAATACCTTCAAGACAGCCACTGGATGCTGGGCGTGGTGGCTCACATCTGTAATCCCAGCACTTTGGGAGGCGGAGGCGGGTGGATCACCTGAGGTCGGGAGTTCGAGACCAGCCTGACCAACATGGTGAAACCCTGTCTCTACTAAAAATACAAAATTAGCCGGGTGTGGTGGCGCATGCCCGTAATCCCAGCTACTTAGGAGGCTGAGGCAGGAGAATTGCTTAAACCCGGGAGGTGGAGGTTGCAGTGAGCCAAGATCATGCCACTGCACTCCAGCCTGGACAACAAGAGCAAAACTCAGTCTCAAAAATATATATATAAATAAATAAAAAGACCACTGGAAATGTAATGGGATTCCAGGCGTGGGAAAAGTTTCAGAGGGAGTGCTTTAGGAGACAGCAACCCAGTTCTGAACCTGAAGCACTCCACTGCAGGGCTGTCTCCAGTGTACAGCTTTGAATCCAGAAATAAATTCAAGCCCAAGACAGCTGTGACCTGGCCCTTCTTTCTGATACAGAAGGTAGAAGACCTGTTCTAGTCTCCTCCTGACTTTTCTTTATGTTAAATGAGATTGAGGATGGAGGAAGAGGATATGTTATAATTTAGCATATTCCCCAAGAAAGGCATAATATCTCATTCCATTTTTCTTTTTCTGAGAGTAGAGCCCAGAGGAGAAAGAATGGCTGTTTCAGTAGCAGTGTCCAAGGTGAGTATTTCCTCTTTGTTTCCTGAAATACATTTGTTATTACAGGACATAGACATCTTTGTTTTCTTTTTGAAATTTCCTGCCTTCTCACATGATAGAGGGGCAAGGCAATTTTTGGTAGATTGAGAGGAAAGAAAATGTGCCATTAATTGGGATAGATACTTCTCAATAGTGGTTAAGTTTGGGAAGAATGGATTCGAGACTCATGGATTTCAAAAGGGGAAGAGGGAAATAGCTCCATTGTGTTATTTAAAAAGGGAAAGAGCTCTATTGTGTTATTTCTGATACAGCACCATTTTGGTTTTTTAACTTTTTATGGAAAGTTTCAAATGTATATAAAAGTATAATGAATATTCCTAGCTTAAAAACGATCACGGCCTGGTGCGGTGGCTCATGCCTGTAATCCCAGTACTTTGGGAGGCCGAGGAGGATGGAACGAGGTTAGGAGATCGAAACCATCCTGGCTAACAAGGTGAAACCCCATCTCTACTAAAAATACAAAAAAAAAAAAAAAAGCCGGGCGNGAGAATTGCGGAAACCGGGGCGGCAGAGCTGGCAGGGAGCCGACACTGCCCCCCTCCCCCCCAGCCTGGGCCCCCAGGGCGAAACACTTTTAAAAAAAAAAAAAAAAAAAAGCGATTACTTTCCAATCTTGTTTCATTTATTCTACCTTCAGTTCAAAAATCCTTTCTAGAGCCGGGCACGGTGGCTCAAGCCTGTAATCCCAGCACTTTGGGAGGCCGAGACGGGCGGATCACGAGGTCAGGAGATCGAGACCATCCTGGCTAACACAGTGAAACCCCGTCTCTACTAAAAAAATACAAAAAACTAGCCGGGTGAGGTGACGGGCGCCTGGAGTCCCAGCTACTCGGGAGGCTGAGGCAGGAGAATGGCATAAACCCAGGAGGCAGAGCTTGCCGTGAGCTGAGATCCAGCCACTGCACTCCAGCCTGGGCAACAGAGCGAGACTCTGTCTCAAAAAAAAAAAAAATCCTTTCTAATTTGCCCTTTTGATTTCTTGACTTATAGGTTATTTTGATTTGTCGTGTTTTCAAGTATTTTGAGGATCTTCTAGAGATCTTTTGTTACTGATTTCTAATTTCGTTACATTGTGTTCACAGAATATGCTTTGTATGATTTGAATCCTTTTAAATTTATTAAGATTTGTTTTATGACCCAGAATTTGATGCATCTTAGTAAATGTTTCATGTGCACTTGAAAAGACTGTATTCTGTGGTTGTTGGGTGGAATGTTCTATAAATGTCAACTAGGTCAGGTAGGTTGATAGTACTTTTTTAAATCTTCCATATCTTTACTGATTTTTTGTTTGTTGGATTTTTCTCCTTGTAGTTTCTTTCAGTTTCTGCTTCATGTATTTTTTTGTTTGTTTTTTTGAGACAGAATCTTGCTTTGTCACCCAGGCTGGAGTGCAGTGGCATGATCTTGGCTCACTGCAACCTCCACCTCCCAGGTTCAAGTGATTCTCCTACCTCAGCCTCCCAAGTAGCTGGGATTACAGGCGGGCACGACCATGCCCAGCTAATTTTTGTATTTTTTTTTTAGTAGAGATAGGGTTTCACCATATTGGCCAGGCTGGTCTCGAACTTCTGACCTCAGGTGATCCGCCCACCTCGGCCTCCCAAAGTGCAGGGATTACAGGTGTGAGACACCATGCCTGGCCTGCTTCATGTATTTTGATGCTCTATTATTAGGTATAGAAAGGTTTTAGATTTTTACATCCTACTGGTGAATTGACCCCTTTATCATTAGGAAATGGTCTTCCTTATCCGTCATATTCTTTGCTCCAAACATCTACTTTGCTTGAAATTTAATGTAGACATTCCAGCTTTCTTTTCATTAATATTAGCATTGTATATCTTTTTCTATCCTTTTTAACCTGCTTGTGGTTTAATATAAAGTGTATTTCTTATAGGCAGCATGTATTTGGGTCTATGTTTTTATTCAACTTTGCAATCTCCATCTTTTTTTTTTTTTTTGGGACAGAGTCTCACTCTGTCACCCAGGCTGGAGTACAGTGGCGCCATCTCGGCTCACTGCAACCTCCTCCTCCTGTGTTCAAGTGATTCTCCTGCCTCAGCCTCTTAAGTAGCTGGGATTACAGGTGTGCACCACCACACGCAGCTACTGTTTTTGTACTTTTAGTAGAGACAAGGTTTTGCCATGTTGGCCAGGCTGGTCTCAAACTCCTGAACTCAGGTGATCTGCCTGCCTCGGCCTCCCAAATTTCTGGGATTTGGGCATGAACAACCACACCGAACCAGCAATTTCCATCTTTTAATTGGAGTATTTAGTCCATTTATATTTAGTGTGATTACTGATATGGTTTGGTTCAAATCCATCATTTTGCCATTTGTTTTATATTTATCCCATCTGTTCTTTATTTCCTGTTCTCACTTTTCTGCCTTCTCTTGGGTTGAAACAAAGAGTTTCAAAATAACAATACCAATATTTTTACCAACCATATGAATATAGAAAAACAATATAAAGTCCTGTTGGAGTTTGATAGGATATAGCCCACTAGGGATCTATAATCAAATTACTGTGTTTAAAAGTCACCTAAAATAATACTTCTCATATGGTTAAGCTGCCAACTGGAAATGCAGTTAGGCTCTCTCTTTTTTTTTTGGAGACGGAGTCTGGCTCTGTCGCCCAGGCTGGAGTGCAGTGGCCAGATCTCAGCTCACTGCAAGCTCCGCCTCCCGGGCTCACACCATTCTCCTGCCTCAGCCTCCCAAGTAGCTGGGACTACAGACGCCCGCCACCTCACCCGGCTAGTTTTTTGTATTTTTTAGTAGAGACGGGGTTTCACTGTGTTGGCCAGGAGGCTCATTTGTTTTATATTGCTTTTCATGTTTAGGGATTGCTTTTCTCCCACTATGATTTAATTTTGTTTTAAAATTACATAACATATATCCAAAATCAAAACAGAATAAGATGAATTTGAGGAAGTCTATTGTCCATTTCTGTCCCCTCTACCTGCTTCCTTCTTCTCTCTATAGATAACTACCTGTATTTCTCATTGGTTTTTACTTTTATTTTTCTTTTAAATGATATATGTGTTTATATATATGTGTATGTGTGCAATTTTTATTGTTAATTAAAAGGAATATTCTATGTACTCCATTCTGTACCTTTTTTCTTTTTCACACATTACTGTATCCTGGAGATAACTCTATAGGAGCCTATAAAGGTCTTCCTCATTTATTTTTATAGCTGTATATTCTCTTGTGTGGGTAGAATAGTTATTCAGCCTGTCTCTAATGGATGGCCATTTTTTTTTCCTAGTATTTTACCATTACATAATGTAGCAATCAATAACTATATGTTGTTTCTATCTGTGGAAGTTTATATTTGGGGCAAGTTTGTAGAAGTGGCCTACTTTTAGTTTATTTTAATGCTTTTTGTAAGTTCTGCATAAATTGCAACTCTGTGTCATAATAAAGTTGGTACAGTTCTTCATTTTTCTCCTTTCTAATGTTTTCCTCCATTACCTAACTTTTAAAAAATTGTCTAAGAGTATGTGCTGTTAAATATTCTTTTTTTCTCCAAATTTAGTGAGAATCTTTTGTTTTTAAAACTATTACATGTCCTTGTTTAGAGTTTCAGGAGGCTGCTGTTTCTTTGTTTTCTGATATCAAAGTAGTTTCTAAATCATGCCAACGTGATTTAGAAAATACAAAAAGAAAGACACAAAGGAGAAAATAACAATGACTGGAAAAACCATCCTCTGGAATGAATCGTTCATATATAGAGTCCATTCTTCAAGTCTTTTTCTTTAACTTATTATGGAAAAAGTTAAAACATATGCAGAAGTAAGTGTAGTGTCATCTATCCCATATACCCTACCCATCACTCAACTTCAACACATATCAATTTATGGCTAAACATGTTTCATCTATACCCCTATTTCTTCTCCCACCTCTCCCACACCCCCCTTTAAAAAACAACATAGGTTATTTTATTTTATTTTATTTGTTAGAACAACTCAGCAAAATAAAATTCCTGTTTATTGTTGGACAATATTGTTTCACACATACATTAAACAGGCCAAAAAAAATAAACAGCAACTTCATAGACAAAAAAGGAAAAAAAAGAAACCTTTTATCTTTGGCCTTTTTAACCATCTCAAACAAACCAACTGCTTATAGTACAGCTAAGTACATACACAAAAAAGTTACTGGAATGCTCAGAATAAGATTGTTTTTCTGTTGTCATTTTTGTTTTTTTAACAAGGATTTTTTTTCTCCTTTGAGATTATAATGAACATGGTCATACCACAAGTAAAGACAGAAGTAGGACAGAGAATGCTCCAAAGGCTGGTTTGGTCATCCGAGATCATTAAAAATGGCTGACCTTAACAAAATATGTACAAAAATATAAAATGTAAATAAAAAATACAAACAAATTTCCTTTTTAAAGTACTTTTAAGAAAAAAAGCAGGGCCTTGGAAGTTTTGGTTCTTTTTTCCTCCCCTGTTGCAAATTCTCATGGTTTGCGTTAGGTGGTGGAGAGTGTGTGTCATCTGCGGGTGGCATTGCCCACGGTGGGTGGGCAGGCCTCTCTACTCGAAGGTGACCACGTTTAGATTCTGAGACGGGAAGTGGAGGGTGAATAGGTCATGGTGGCCTTTCCCACAATAGGCCCCGGTGTGTGATGTTCACCTTCCTGTGTCCAAGTGATCTCATTGTTCAATTCTCACCTATGAGTGAGAACATGCAGTGTTTGGTTTTCTGTTCTTGCGATAGTTTGCTGCGAATGATGGTTTCTAGCTGCATTCATGTCCCTACAAAGGACACAAACTCATCCTTTTTTATGGCTGCATAGTATTCCATGGCGTATATGTGCCACATTTTCTTAATCCAGTCTGTCACTGGTGGACATTTGGGTTGATTCCAAGTCTTTGCTATTGTGAATAGTGCTGCAATAAACATACTTGTGCATGTGTCTTTATAGCAGCATGATTTATAATCCTTTGGGTATATACCCAGTAATGGGATGGCTGGGTCAAATGGTATTTCTAGTTCTAGATCCTTGAGGAATTGCCACACTGTTTTCACAATGGTTGAACTAATTTACAGTTCCACCAACAGTGTAAAAGTGTTCCTATTTCTCCACATCCTCTCCAGCACCTGTTGTTTCCTGACTTTTTAATGATTGCCATTCTAACTGGTGTGAGATGGTATCTCATTGTGGTTTTCATTTGCATTTCTCTGATGGTGAGTGATGATGAGCATTTTTTCTTGTGTCTGTTGGCAGTATGAATGTCTTCTTTTGAGAAGTGTCTGTTCATATCCTTTGCCCACTTTTTGATGGGGCTGCTTGTTTTTTTCTTGTAAATTTGTTTGAGTTCCTTTTGCTGTGCAGAAGCTCTTTAGTTTTATTAGATCCCATTTGTCAATTTTCACTTTTGTTGCCATTGCTTTTGGTGTTTTAGACATGAAGTCCTTGCCCATGCCTATGTCCTGAATGGTATTACCTAGGTTTTCTTCTAGGGTTTTTATGGTTTTAGGTCTAACATTTAAGTCTCTAATCCATCTTGAATTAATTTTTGTGTAAGGAGTAAGGAAAGGATCCTGTTTCAGCTTTCTACTTATGGCTAGCCAATTTTCCCAGCACCATTTATTAAATAGGGAATCCTTTCCCCATTTCTTGTTCTTGTCAGGTTTGTCAAAGATCAGATGGCTGTAGATGTGTGGTATTATTTCTGAGGGCTCTCTCTGTTCTGTTCCATTGGTCTATATCTCTGTTTTGGTACCAGTACCATGCTGTTTTGGTTACTGTAGCCTTGTATAGTTTGAAGTCAGGTAGCGTGATGCCTCCAGCTTTGTTTTTGCTTAGGATTGTCTTGGCAATGTGGGGTCTTTTTTGGTTCCATGTGAACTTTAAAGCAGTTTTTTCCAATTCTGTGAAGAAAGTCATTGGTAGCTTAATGGGGATGGCATTGAATCTATAAATTACCTTGGGCAGTATGGCCATTTTCACGATATTGATTCTTCCTATCCATGAGCATGGTATGTTCTTCCATTTGTTTGTGTCCTCTTTTATTTCACTGAGCAGTGGTTTGTAGTTCTCCTTGAAGAGGTCCCTTACATCCCTTGTAACTTGAATTCCTAGGTATTTTATTCTCTTTGAAGCTATTGTGAATGGGAGTTCATTCATGATTTGGCTCTCTGTTTTTCTGTTATTGGTGTATAAGAATGCTTGTGAGTTTTGCACATTGATTTTGTATCCTGAGACTTTGCTGAAGTTGCTTACAGCTTAAGGAGATTTTGGGCAGAGATGATGGAGTTTTCCAAATATACAATCATGTCATCTGCAAACAGGGACAATTTGACTTCTTCTTTTCCTAATTGAATACCCTTTATTTCTTTCTCTTGCCTGATTGCCCTAGCCAGAACTTCCAACACTATGTTGAATAGGAGTGGTGAGAGAGGGCATCCCTGTCTTGTGCCAGTTTTCAGAGGGAATGCTTCCAGGTCTTGCCCATTCAGTATGATATTGGCTGTGAGTTTGTCATAATAGCTCTTATTATTTTGAGATACATTCCATCAATACCGAATTTTTGAGAGTTTTTAGCATGAAGGGCTGTTGAATTTTGTCAAAGGCCTTTTCTGAATCTATTAAGATAATTATGTGGTTTTTATCTTTGGTTCTGTTTATATGCTGGATTATGTTTATTGATTTGCGTATGTTGAACCAGCCTTGCATTCCAGGGATGAAGCCCACTTGATCATGGTGGATAAGCTTTTTGATGTGCTGCTGGATTCGGTTTGCCAGTATTTTATTGAGGATTTTTGCATCGATGTTCATCAGGGATATTGGTCTAAAATTCTCTTTTTTTGTTGTGTCTCTGCCAGGCTTTGGTATCAGGATGATGTTGGCCTCATAAAATGAGTGAGGGAGGATTCCCTCTTTTTTCTATTGATTGGAATAGTTTCAGAAGGAATGGTACCAGCTCCTCCTTGTACCTCTGATAGAATTCAGCTGTGAATCCGTCTGGTCCTGGACTTTTTTTGGTTGGTAGGCTATTAATTATTGCCTCAATTTCAGAGCCTGCTATTGGTCTATTCAGGGATTCAACTTCTTCCTGGTTTAGTCTTGGGAGAGTGTAAGTGTCCAGGAAATTATCCATTTCTTCTAAGTTTTTTAGTTTATTTGCATAGAGGTGTTTATAGTATTCTCTGATGGTAGTTTGTATTTCTGTGGGGTTGGTGGTGATATCCCCCTTATCATTTTTTATTGCGTCTATTTGATTCTTCTCTCTTTTCTTCTTTATTAGTCTTGCTAGCGTTCTATCAATTTTGTTGATCTTTTCAAAAAACCAGCTCCTGGATTCATTGATTTTTTTTGGAGGGATTTTTGTGTCTCTATCTCTTTCAGTTCTGCTCTGATCTTAGTTATTTCTTGCCTTCTGCTAGCTTTTGAATGTGTTTGCTCTTGCTTCTCTAGTTCTTTTAATTGTGATGTTAGGATGTCAGTTTTAGATCTTTCTGCTTTCTCTTGTGGGCATTTAGTGCTATAAATTTCCCTCTACATACTGCTTTAAATGTGTCCCAGAGATTCTGAGATGTTGTATCTTTGTTCTCATTGGTTTCAAAGAACATCTTTATTTCTGCCTTCATTTCGTTATGTATCCAGTAGTCATTCAGGAGCAGGTTGTTCAGTTTCCATGTAGTTGAGCGGTTTTGATTGAGTTTCTTAGTCCTGAGTTCTAGTTTGATTGCACTGTGGTCTGAGAGACAGTTTGTTATAATTTCTGTTCTTTTGCATTTGCTGAGGAGTGCTTTGCTTCCAACTATGTGGTCAATTTTGGAATAAGTGCGATGTGGTGCAGAGAAGAATGCATATTCTGTTGATTTGGGGCAGAGAGTTCTGTAGATGTGTATTAGGTCCGCTTGGTGCAGAGTTGAGTTCAATTCCTGGATATCCTTGTTAACTTTCTGTCTTGTTGATCTGTCTAATGTTGACAGTGGGGTGTTAAAGTCTCCTATTATTATTGTATGGGAGTCTAAGTCTCTTTGTAAGTCTCTAAGGACTTGCTTTATGAATCTGGGTGCTCCTGTATTGGGTGCATATATATTTAGGATAGTTAGCTCTTCCTGATGAATTGATCCCTTTACCATTACGTAATGGCCTTGTCTCTTTTGATCTTTGATGGTTTAAAGTCTGTTTTATCAGAGACTAGGATTGCAACCCCTGCTTTTTTTTTTTTTGTTTTCCATTTGTTTGGTAGATCTTCCTCCATCCCTTTATTTTGAGCCTATGTATGTCTCTGCATGTGAGATGGGTCTCCTGAATACAGCAAAGTGATGGGTCTTCACTCTTTATCCAATTTGCCAGTCTGTGTCTTTTAATTGGACCATTTAGTCCATTTACATTTAAGGTTAATATTGTTATGTGTGAACTTGATCCTGTCATTGTGATATTAGCTGGTTATTTTGCTCGTTAGTTGATGCAATTTCTTCCTAGCATCAATGGACTTTACATTTTGGCATGTTTTTGCAATGGCTGGTACCTGTTGTTCCTTTCCATGTTTAGTGCTTCCTTCAGGATCTCTTGTAGGGCAGGCCTGGTGGTGACAAAATCTCTAAGCGTTTGCTTGTCTGTAAAGGATTTTATTTCTCCTTCACTTATGAAACTTAGTTTGGCTGGATATGAAATTCTGGGTTGAAAATGCTTTTCTTTAAGAATGTTGAATATTGGCCCCCACTCTCTTCTGGCTTGGAGAGTTTCTGCCAAGAAATCTGCTGTTAGTCTGATGGCTTCCCTTTGTGGGTAACCCAACCTTTCTCTCTGGCTGCCCTTAACATTTTTTCCTTCATTTCAACTTTGGTGAATCTGACAATTATGTGTCTTGGAGTTGCTCTTCTCAAGGAGTATCTTTGTGGTGTTCTCTGTATTTCCTGAATTTGAATGTTGGCCTTCCTTACTAGGTTGGGGAAGTTCTCCTGGATGATATCCTGAAGAGTGTTTTCCAACTTGGTTCCATTTTCCCTGTCACTTTCAGGCACACCAATCAGACGTAGATTTGATCTTTTCACATAATCCCATATTTCTTGGAGGCTTTGCTCATTTCTTTTTACTCTCTTTTCTCTACATTTCTCTTCTCGCTTCATATCATTCATTTGATCTTCAATCACTGATAATCTTTCTTCTAGTTGATGGAGTCGGTTACTGAAGCTTGTGCATTTGTCACGTAGTTCTCATGTCATGGTTTTCATCTCTATCAGTTCCTTTAAGGTCTTCTCTGCATTAATTATTCTAGTTATACATTCATCCATTCTTTTTTCAAGGTTTTTAGTTTCTTTGCGCTGGTTACGTAGTTCCTCCTTCAGCTCTGAGAAGTTTGATGGACTGAAGCCTTCTTCTCTCAACTCGTCAAAGTCATTCTCTGTCTAGCTTTGTTCCGTTGCTGGCAACGAGCTGCATTCCTTTGGAGGGGGAGATGCACTCTGATTTTTTGAATTTCCAGCTTTTCTGCCCTGCTTTTTCCCCATCTTTGTGGTTTTATCTGCCTTTGGTCTTTGATGATGATGACATACTGATGGGGTTTTGGTGTGGGTGTCCTTTGTGTTTGTTAGTTTTCTTTCTAACAGTCAGGGCCCTTAGCTGCAGGTCTGTTGGAGTTTGCTTGAGGTACATTCCAGACCCTGTTTGCTTGGCTATCAGCAGCAGAGACTGCAGAAGATAGAATATTGCTGAACAGCGACTGTTGCTGTCTGATTCCTGCTCTGGAAGCTTCGTCTCAGGGTGTACCCAGCCATGTGAGGTGTGATGTGTCGGTCTGCACCTAGTGGGGGATGTCTCCCAGTTAGGCTACTCGGGGTCAGGGCCCCACTTGAGCAGGCAGTCTGTCCATTCTCAGATCTCAACCTCTGTGCTGGGAGATCCACTGCTCTCTTCAAAGCTGTTAGGGACTTTTTCATCTGCAAAGGTTTCTGCTACTTTTTGTTTAGCTATGCTCTGTCCCCAGAGGTGGAGTCTACAGAGGCAGGCAGGCCTCCTTGAGCTGCAGTGGGCTCCACCCAATTCAAGCTTCTTGGCAGCTTTGTTTATCTACTTAAGCTTCAGCAATGGCGTGCGCCCCTCCCCCCACGCCCAGCCTCGCTGCTGCCTTGCAGTTAGATCTCCGACTGCTGTGCTAGCAATGACGAAGGCTCCATGGGGGTGGGACCCTCCGGGCCAGGTGTGGGATATAATCTCTTAGTGTGCCGTTTGCTAAGACCCTTGGTAAAGCGCAGTATTAGGGTGGGAGTTACCCGATTTTCCAGGTGTTGTGTGTCTCAATTTCCCTTGGCTAGGAAAAGGAATTCCCTTCCCCCTTGCACTTCCCAGGTGAGGCAATGCCTCACCCTGCTTCAGCTCTCACTGGTCAGGCTGCACCAGTGGACCAGCATCAACTGTCCGACATGCCCTAGTGAGATGAACTCGGTACCTCAGTTGAAAATGCAGAAATCACCCGTCTTCTGTGTCGCTCACGCTGGGAGTTGGAGGCTGGAGCTGTTCCTATTCGGCCATCTTGGGCGCCACCTAGGTTATCTTGAAAGTGGATTTCAGATGTATAATTTCATCCTTAAATATATTAATATATATCTGTAAAAAGTAAGAACTTTTAAATTAAAAAAAAAAAACCATAGTATCATTACTGCTAAAAAGAAAAAAGCCAGGCGTGGTGGCTCATGCCTGTAATCCCAGCACTTTGGGAGACCGAGGCAATGTCTATTTGTTGTAATAATGACATATGTTTCTTAAATATTCTTCTAATCTCTGGGTTCTTTCACTTTTTCTTTCTTACAGTTTATTTGTGCCAGAAACAGAATTTTCCTGTAGAGTTACCCATATTCTGGATTTTGTTGATTGCTGGTCTGTGGTGTCATTTAACATGTTCCTCTGACCCTGTATTTCTTGTAAACCGGTATTTAATTTTAAAGGCTTGATCAAGTTTAAGAGTTTTGTTTGTTTGTGCTTGGTTTTTTTGTTTGTTTGTTTGTTTGTTTTTCTTGAGACAGAGTCTTGCTCTGTCGCCAGGCTGGAGTGCAGTGGCGTGATCTTGGCTCACTGCAACCTCCGCCTCCTGGGTTCAAGCAATTCCCCTACCTCAGCCTCCCGAGTAGCAGGGAGTACAGGCACGCCCCACCATGCCCAGCTAATTTTTTGTATTTTAGTAGAGGCAGGGTTTCACCATGTTGGCCAGGATGGTCTCAATCTCCTGACCTCATGATCTGCCAGCCTTGGCCTCCCAAAGTGCTGGGATTATAGGTGTGAACCACTGCACCTGGCCCCAGTTTTGCTTTTTTTTTTTTTTTAAACACTAATCCATCATACATAGTGATGTGCCTTCTCTGAAGTGGTGCAGTGGTGCATAGTATTTGGTTGTTTTCCTTTATGTGATGTTAACAACCAGCTATTGATATCTTTATGTGAATATGTTATCTTATCAGGGGTTACAAAATGATATTCTAATTCTTCTGCATTTATGAGCTGGAATATATCTATAAAGGGAGCCATCCTTTATCAGTGTCAGGTATTCTTGGTTACCTGAAGAACAGTTTATGCAAAAAGAAAAAAAAAAAACAAAACTAGAATAAAAGATTGGTTTTTCTCTTATTATTTTTCAGCATCTCTCAAAGCTTATTCCATGTTTTTCCTTTAAACTATTATTATTAACTTGTGGATTAAAAGATATCTGTTATGTTTTGGTCTGTAACAATAACTGTTCTTATTAACGCTCACATTGTTCCATGTATGGCAAGTGGAAGGTTTACCCTCTCCGATTTGTCTACTTTTGGATTCCTTTTTATTCTTTTTGACATGACCCTAGTAGTCTTTGGCAGATTCCAGACTTTCTGTTCTGACAGAGTATTCTAGGCTTATTTTGTACAATTTCCTGTCCCAAACATAAAATCAGCCACTTATTTATGGGGCCCTGGTTCTTTTTATAAGAAGTGCTTTTAAGAAGTCAAAACCAGGATAGTAGGAACTCTCATTGCTCCTAGTTGTCATTGCTTATAGCCTTAACAGAGCTGGTGAAATATAAATTTTTTAGAAGGAGAAAAAAAATTCTGAGTGTATACTGATATTTCCAATTGAATTAAAAGGTTATAGTTTTTCTCACTATCTTTGATTTTATATTTGTGTTTCTTTTATAATCTGAGAAAAATCTTAATTCGTAATGATTAATGATACTAAGATTCTCATTGATATATGTGTGTGTATAATCATTTCAGGTTATATATATATATTAGTTTTAGATTAACAATGCCAATATTAATAACAGTATAACTACTGAAAAACTCTAAGACATAACTTCATAAAGTTATAACATAACAAACTCTTAAGACAACTTTGAAAAACAGTTTATAGTTATTTTGTTTGTAGGTTATATTGGGTCTAATGTCAAATGACTATATTTTAAAGTTCCTGAAAATAATCACTTCCTTTATATGTTTAACCTTCCAGCTTTGTATGCACAGATAAGTTTGTTTCATTTTGCTTTTGGTTCTTAGAGATTTTTTTTCATTTTGATTTAATTTTGTGATTATAGTTATAGAAAACATACTTGTGGTTCCAAAGTCAAATAGATTTGATTGGTAATACTTTATAACTTTGTTGTATGTCTGTCTTCCTAGAGGCTAATGAACTGTAATTTTTTTTCATGTAATATCTTTGTGAGGTTTTAGTATTATGGTTATTTGGCCTCAAGATGTAGAACAGAGTGCTATCTCCGTTTTCTGTTTTCTGAAAACATTTGTGAAAGAATATCTGCCTTAAATGTTGGTAGAATTTACCAGTAAAGCCATCTGGGCCTTCTCTGTGGCAGTTTGTTTGTTTCTACACATTCAGTTTCTTTAATATCCATGGGATGATTTTTACTTCAGTTTTTTCTTGTGTGAATTTTGGCAATTTTTGTTTTAAGGAATTTGTGTTTCTCGTTGAAATTGCCAAAATTATTGGCATAGAATTGTATTATCTTTTTAATTAAAGCCTTAAAAAATCTGTGGTCCAGTCTGTACTTTGGTAATATATTTTTTTGAAAACTTGGTGTAGGGGTTTATAAACTGTATGAATCTTTTGAAAGAATCAATTTTTGAGTTTGTTGATATTCTCTATTGTAATCTACTTTATATTGTGGATTTTGTGCTTATTTTTATTATTTCTTTTCTTCTTACTTTGGTCTTCATTTGCTCCTCTTCTTCCAGCTTCCCAAAGTGGGAGCCTAAATCATTTTTCTAACATAAGCATTTAATACTATAAATTGTCCTCTAAATACTGCTTTTGTTGCAGCTCACAGAATCTGATACATGTGTTTCTATTGTCACTCAGTTCAGCATATTTCCAATGTCTTTTTGCATGGGTTATTTAGAAGTATGTTTAATTTCCAAATATTTGGAGATTCTTGTTACCAGTTTGTAATTTAATAATGTGTGGACACTGACCACAGTATATTCTCTGTATAATTCAGTTTTTAAAATATTTACTGATACTCATTTTATGACCCAGCATCTGGTTTATTTTGATGACCTTTCCATACGCAGTTGTTAATGAAGAGTCTGACTCTTGCCAAAATCCTATGTGTGGGCCCTCAGGCTCCACCAAGTCATTCCTGGCAGGTTACACAGGGGAAAGCTGGCCTCCCTGCAGCAGACTTGGTGCACATCTAGTGCATTACAGTCTCTAAAGGGAGTTGCAGTTCAGGACTCAGGCCTCCTGGACCAGCTATGCTGTTATGCATGTTTACATTCCTAACCCAGGCATCTCCATTAGGAGGCCTCTTTATCAGGTGCCTCTGCCAAGAGGACATCCTAATCTAGAGGAGAGGGGAAACCTTGAAGACACTTTTTTTCCCACTCTTAGTACTCGGTAGTTTTAATTTTTTTCTTTATTTCTTTTTTCTTTTCTTTTCTTTTTTAAAACATATTTTTGGAGACAGGGTATTGCTCTGTCACCCAGACTGGAGTGTAGTGGTGTGATCATAGCTCTTTGCAGCCTTGAACTCCTGGGCAGTTCAAGCAATCCTCCTGTCTCAGCCTCACAAGTAGCTAGGCCTACAGGTTTGCATCACAACGCCTGGCTGATGTTTTATTATTATTATTATTGTTGTTATTATTTTGTAGAGACAGATTCTTACTATGTTGCCCAGGCTGGTCTCAAACTTCTGGCCTCAAGCAATCCTCCTGCCTCGGTCTCCCAAAGTGCTGGGGTTGCTTACAGGCATGAGCCACCGTGCCCGGCCAGTACTCACTACTTTTTCACTCTTGGCCCTTCCCGTGTCTTCTTGTCCCCTGGTCCCAGTCCATAAAATGAATGACAGGAGCCTTTTGTTCTGCATTCTCTTAGCAGTGAGATGACTCACTTCTGCACTGATCCACATTTGCACTGATCTGCCTGACCCTCTCTGACCCTCTCCAGGTGCTATTTCATGGTTGGGGTTGGGGGAGTGAAACAGTGGAGTACTCAGTGCTTTCTCTGGGTTAGCCTCTTATATTAAGTGATTGCTAAGTGATTAAAGGCTGGTTGTGTTAATCACTTATTCCAACACCTTGCAGCTCAGTTCTCTTCAGCCCAGCTTAGATTTTGGTAAGTGGATGTGGTATTCTATTAATAGATATTTATCAACTTGGCCAAGGTACTTGATATAGTGGTATATAAATCCTCTATATTGTTACTGATTTTATTGTCTACTTGTTCTATCAGTTACTGAGCAAAAGATCTTAAAATTCCCAACTCTGAATGTGGGTTTGCCGCTTTCTTCCTTTAGTTCTGTCAATTTTTGCTTCACACATTTTGAAGCTTCGTTGTTAAATCTCTACATTTGGATTGCTGTCTTCTTGATGAGTTGATCCTCCTTATTGCTAGTATTTCTCTTTATCTTGAAGTCTATTTTGTCTTATACTAATATAGGCATACAAGCTTTCTTGTGATTGGTGTTTGTATGGTGTATCTTCCCATTTTACTTTCGGCCCATCTTTATATTTAAAATGTGCTTCTTGTAAAGAGCATATAGTTGGAACTTGAGTTTTTATCTTAATACTGTATTTTTATTGGAATGGTTGCACTATTATTGGTACAATTTAGTTTAAACTCTGCCATAGATGGGAGCATCCATATGTGGCTCTTAAGAAGAGCTTAGGGCCACATGTGGTGGCTCATACCTATAATCTCAGCACTTTGGGAGGCTGAAGCAGGAGGATTGCTTGAGGCCAGGAGTTCAAGACCAGCTTGGACAATGTAGCAAAACCCCATCTCAACAAAAAAAGTAAAAATTAGCTGGGTATGATGGCACATGCCTGTAGTCCTAGCTACTTCGAAGGCTGGGGTGGGAGGATTACTTGAGCCTAGGAGTTCAGGGTTACAGTAAGCTATGATCATGCCACTGCACTCCAGCTTAGGTGACAGAGTAAGGCCCTGTCTCAAAAAAAAAATTGTTTTTAAATAAAGAGCTTGGCACTTTTTTGGAGTTTAGGTCTTTTAAATTTGTGCCCTCAGCTCTCTGATGAATTTAAAAGAAATTATGATTTTTCATCTTATCTGAATTATTTTTAGGTTGTTAGGATGGGCACAAGTATCTCTTGCAGAAATCTATATGTTGAAGAAGTCGAATTTTCAATTAAAAATGTATTGAGTACCTATATCAATGACTCTCTGCAGGGGCAGTTATTCTCCCTAGAGGGTGTTTTGGAAATACATCTAGGTACTGTTGAATGTTAAAGTAACAGGATTGAGGGTAAAGACTTCTAGCTTTTTTGTTTGTTTGTTTGTTTGTTTGAGACGGAGTCTCACTCTGTCGCCCAGGCTGGAGTGCAGTGGCGTGATCTCAGCTCACTGCAAGCTCCACCTCCTGGGTTCACGCCATTCCCCTGCGTCAGCCTCCCGGGTAGCTGGGACTACAGGCGTACGCCACCACGCCCGGCTAATTTTTTGTATTTTTAGTAGAGAAGGGGTTTCACTGTGTTAGCCAGGATGGTCTCAATCTCCTGACCTCATGATCCCCCCGCCTAGGCCTCTCAAAGTGCTGGGATTACAGGGGTGAGCCACTGCGCCCAGCCGACTTATAGCTTTTGAAGGAGTGAGGTCTCGGATCTAGGTTAGAGATTACCCAGCTTTTTCTGTAAAGGGCTAGACATTTCACATGACTTTGTGGGCCACATGGTCTCTGTTGCAACTCTTCAGCTCTGCTGCTGTAGTGTGAAAGTAGCCAAAGGCACTACATAACTGAATCAGTGTGGACGTATTCCAATAAAACTTTACTTACAAAACTAGTTGGTAGACAGTAGTTTACCAACTTATGATTTAGTTGTCCATCAGTGCATAACAAAAAATTGTGATTTGCAAAATTGAGAACCATACCTGGAAAAAGTATGTTTATAATTATCCGGGTCTGGAATATCTTACATAATGCTTTTGTGCATGACTTCTTCAATTTGCTGAATTTACCTACTTGCCTCTTATTGGATGGTTTTACTATTAGCTGTATCTTCCAGGAATGCAACCATGATTTGGTTGAGAAAAAGGCTGTACTTTGCTTAAGAAATTTACTGAGTTTTTTTTTAACTATTTCAAAAAGTTACAGTATTGATGGCAATGCTAGCTGTGATATTTGTCTTGCCCATGGCAAATACGTATAGAAACCTCCATTTATAGATAATGCATTTCTACTTAATCTATACATACACATGAACACACATATATTTAGCCTTTATTTCAAAATGTCAAATATAAAATGTGTCGACCATACTTAGTTACATATTGTCATTTTATAAGTCTAAATTTCATTATAAGTAATTGTAAGCATAAGCATTTAATTATTTGTGCCTTCTAATGTAGTTGTGTATGATCATAAATATATTGAAATACTAAGTTGTTCATTATCTCCATTTTTGACATCTAGACATCTATGGATGTGTTATTACCTATGAGTTTCATTTCAGAAGTGGTAGAGACGTTGTTATATTTTCTTTTTGTATATAGAAAGCATTGAGTTTGATCAAGGTAAGAACCACAACATGTATCTGTCCCCCTTAGTGTGTGTTTTGGGGGTGGGAGAAACAGGAAGAAAAGAACAGCAAAGATAATTCCAACTGAATCATTTGTTACTTTGCAAAACACCTGGTCTCACGGTTCTGCTTTCTCCTCCCTAGCTCTGCATTCTCCAGACTCTGTGCTTTCCTAAGATAGGAACCCAGAAGAGGACTGATCATTTCTTGCAGCTCTAAAAACCATGGCTCGGGTAAACTGGAGTTTCTTTGTGCTCTCTTCATTTACTTTTTTACAGAATATGTGTGTGTATTCCTTACCCCTGAAGCTTCATTCCTAACTGACCTCACTCAGGAATGTGCTCCTTAGTTTGTCCCATTCTGATAAGTGATAGTGTCTTCCCTAAGTGTGTCTTTCTAATCTAACCTTTAGTCACATACTTACTCAACAATCCGGTCAGCATCTTTGACTAGGAACACTGATCTAACAAAAGCAGAGTTCCCTGATTTCATAAGGTTGAGGAGGTTGTTAAATGGCACGACACGTGAAAACCTTTTGAACTTCTCTTTAGATCTAAGTTCACAGGTAGACAAGACAGGAGTTGGTCTTGACTGGGCTCACTCTCGATATGTGGCAGGAGCTCATGCTTTATGAGTTTTTAAGATTAGGAAGATGATTAGGGACTGAATACAGAGAGATCGGGGATCTTCCCCAGGAACATATAATTTAATATGGATCAATTTGAAATTTGACATTATGTGCTGGTCTTGAATGTATAAATTTGGATTATGTTTTTCACCTTTCTATTGCTTAGAATGATGAAAAGTTACATTTACGGATGAACGGTAAATATGATCATAATGAAGATGATCATTCACCAGCAGAAGTTAAGAATAATAAACTCTGAGAATCAAGAAATACAAGATTTTTACCACCTAAAATGTTCAAATATGAGCATTTATTACGTCAGATATGTTCATTATATAGGAGCTATTCTGTAGCCTATAAAATATTTACTAAATTATTGATGACAAGGAAAATGTTTATGATATGGTACTCTGATCTAGTGGTGAACCTGGAGCTTCAATAAATTCTTTAATTTTATACAGATCTTATTTTATAAGGTTTTACAGAAAAATTTTCCCAGTTATTTTGTTTATTCCTTAAATAGTGAAGAAAGAAACTTACATTTATTTTGAATATATGATACACAATATACATATTGTATAGAATGCTTGTGTATGCTATTTCTTTTAATTGGGACATAGCATTTACTTTATTCCCAGACTTATCTGTAAAGTAAGATGTTCTATATGCAGAAAATTTGTATAGCAGGCCAGGAGCAGTGGCTCACACCTATAATCCCAGCACTTTGGGAGGCCTAAGCAGGAGGGTCCCCTTAAGGCCAGAATTCAAGACTAGCCTGGGCAACATAACAAGACCCCTGTCCCTACAAAAAATTTTGAAAATTATCAGGGCACAGTGGCACGTACTGTGGTCTCAAGTACTCAGGAGACTGAGACAGGATCACTTAAGCCCAGGAGTTCGAGGCTGCAGTGAGCTATGATGGCGCCACTGCACTCCAGCCTGGGTGACAAGAGTGAGACCCTGTCTCCAAAACAACAACAACAACAAAACTATAGCGATAGGAATAATCAGGAACATACGTGTACTTTTCAGCCCGTGTGCTGTGTTGCTTGCTTTGTGGAGGGGTCCCCTTCATCTCCCTCCCCATTGAAAAAGTATCTTTTTTGGCCGGGCACGGTGGCTCATGCCTGTAATCCTAGCACTTTGGGAGGCCGAGGCGGGTGAATCACAAAGTCAGGAGTTCGAGACGAGCCTGACCAAGATGATGAAACCTCATCTCTACTAAAAATACAAAAATTAGCTGGGTGCAGTGGCAGGTGCCTGTAATCCCAGCTACTCAGGAGGCTGAGGCAGGAGAATTGCTTGAATCTGGGAGGCAGAGGTTGCATGAGCCAGGATTGCGCCACTGCACTCCAGCCTGGGCAACAGAGCAAGACTCCATCTCAAAAAAAAAAAAAGAAAAAAAAGAAAAAGCATTTTTTGGCCGGGCGCGGTGGCTCAAGCCTGTAATCCTAGCACTTTGGGAGGCCGAGACGGGCAGATCATGAGGTCAGGAGATCAAGACCATCCTGGCTAACACGGTGAAACCCCGTCTCTACTAAAAAAATACAAAAAACTAGCTGGGCGAAGTGGCGGGTGCCTGTAGTCCCAGCTACTTGGGAGGCTGAGGCAGGAGAATGGCATGAACCCGAGAGGAGGAGCTTGCAGTGAGCTGAGATCCGGCCACTGCACTCCAGCCCAGGTGACAGAGCAAGACTCCGTCTCAAAAAAAAAAAAAAAAAGCATTTTTTTAAATTTCCAAAACTAACATTTTGTTTGTTGTTTCAGAAATTAGTGATGTTCAGAGATGTTGCCATTGACTTTTCTCAGGAAGAGTGGGAATGCCTGGACTCCGCTCAGAGAGATTTGTATAGAGATGTGATGTTGGAGAACTACAGCAACTTGGTATCACTAGGTAAGGAATCTGGCCTTCATGTTTCAGGATCTACCTTTGGAATGGCTGCTTTCTCTGCTGTTATTTCAAGGTTCTTTTTTAAGTAATTAACTGAATTTATTATTTTTTTCAAAGGAGGAGTTTGAAATTACTGGAAGTAGACATGGTTTCTCAGGGCACCTTTATCTTTTCCATCCTTCAAAAAGCCTTACCACTGCCTTCTGATACCATCTTTCTGCCATCTTCCCTGATGATCAAAGGGCTAGATTTGAAGTTTGGGATACTTGGAATATTGGCAGATAAAACAGCTTATACATTGTTACAGTTTAGATCTGCTAAAGGAGCTCTAAATAATTCACAGGCCCAGTCACAGATTAAAAAAATAGATGCAGAGGTGTATGTTTTTTCTGATAAAAGAGTTTACATCATTTGTATAGTGATAGAGTGGATCAATGCATTTCACCAACAACTCAAACACAACCCATTAATTAGAACAAACACATTGTCTTGTGTGTTCTTGGTAGTTAAATATTACATATTAAGAACTTTGGGCTGGGTGTGATGGCTCATGCCTGTAATCCCAGCACTTTAGGAGGCCAAGGTGGGTAGATCACAAGGTCAAGAGTTCAAGACCAGCCTGGCCAACATAGCGAAACCCCATCTCTACTAAAAATACAAAAATTTAGCTGGGCTGCTGGTGTGTGCTTGTAATCCCAGTTACTCGGGAGACTGAGGGAGGAAGAATCACTTGAACCCGTGATGGAGGTTGCAGTGAGCTGAGATCACGTCATTGTACTCCAGCCTGGGTGACAGAGCAAGACTCCATGTCAAAAAAAGAAAAAAAAGAACTTTGCATTGGACATTGAATGAATATGCTAGAATCATCTGTTACTGGAAAATAGTTGAGGGGAAACCTGTGATTGTCTAAGAAACTTTATTGTTTTCTTCTGTAGTATTCTTATATGAAACAAAATCCATATCAATTACAACTTTAATAAGTGATTTTCCAACCTAGATGATCACTTTATTCCTTGTGGTGGAATAAACTGTCTCATGCCTCTTCCTTCCTTTCTCCTCTGAAGCATTTAGGAAATTATTGATTAATACATGTCCCTAGAGGACTGAAGTTGTGTGGGAAAAAAAAAAAACCTGTGACTTGAGGAGAAAAGCAAGGGTTTTTCAGCATGATCTTCCTAAAGACTCTTACCTAATTTCTACTACCTCCTTTCCCTGTTGGTCTTTTATTATAATTCTTCCCACTTTCAAAAGAGGGAATGGTTGGCCAGGCACGGTGGCTCCCGTCTATAATCCCAGCACTTTGGGAGGCTGAGGCGGGCAGATCACCTGAGGTCAGGAGTTCAAGACCAGCCTGACCAACATGGAAAAACCCCATCTCTAGTAAAAATGCAAAAAATTAGCCGGGCATGGTGGCGCATGCCTATTAATCCCAGCTACTCAGAGGGCTGAGTGAGGCAGGAGAATCCCTTGAACCCAGGAGGCAGAGGTTATGGTGAGCCGAAATCATACCATTGCACTCCAGCCTGGGCAATAAGAGCAAAACACAGTCTCAAAAAAAATAAATAAATAAAATAAAACAAAAGAGGGAATGGCTCTTCCTCTTCCCCAATGACAACACTTTTATGTAAACTTGGGAGTCAATTACTTTCTAGATTGTTTCTTTGAATTTAGACTTCCTGTCTTTATTCTTTAATATATTGTTCATTTATCCAAAATATATCTATTGAAGGCCTATTCTCTGCCAAGGACTATAGTAGCCATTGGGAAAATAATGGTCTAGTAAAGGTTCTTACTCTGCTGAAACACTTTCTTGTGGGAGAAATACAAAATACATGAAGAAAGAAAATTCTATGTATATGTGTATGTATGTATATACATATGTATGCATGTATTTAATAAATATCAATATAAGAATAGGTAGTGATAAGCAGTACAAATAAAGGTAAAGAAAGGTAGGCAAGTAAAGAATAATGAGGGGTTGGAATGGCCTATTTTAAATTGGTAGATTTTGGAAAATCCTCTCTGAAGAGGTAATATTTGAACAAAAACTTGACTAAAGTAAGGGCATGAGACAAGCCAGTATCTGAGAGAGCAGTGTAAAGGCCTTGGGGTGGGTATTAACTTCGTAGGAGGAACAGAGAAACATTATGTCCAGAGAAAAGTGAATACTAGAATAATAAAGATGGTTAGGCGATGGAAAAAAAAGGACTGAAATTTTATTCTCTAAGATGGTGCCTTCTGACTCCCATTTAAAGCAATTGCAAATCTCCAGAGGAAAGTAAGAGGCCTTTAGAATTCTCATAAGATCAACAAAAGGTGAGCTCATAAAGGTCATCAAACCCACAGGGAAATGGGTCACAGATGAGTGATAGGTAATCTGAAGAAACAACATATTACATGGCAAAAATCTTTACATAGTAGAATGATTAGATGTAGCTATAAGCTCTTGGAGATAGTTTAAAGAAATAAAGAAATTAAACCACAAAAATGATGACTAATAGATTTTCATAAAGGGACAGATTTGAAAGGAAACCAAATAATTTCTAAAGGTTCTATTTAGTTCTTTTTAAAAATAATCATTAAAAGATTGATAAATTTGGCTACATGAAAATTACTCTGTTCATCAAAAGACATTATAAAGACAGTAAAAGACAAGCCATGAATTGGGTGGAGATACTTGCACTGCATATAGACAACAATGAAATTAGTATCAGAATAGAAAAAGCTTTTACAGATTGATAAGAACAAGATAAATAACAATACTGAAAAATTTGGTAAAAGGTACCTATTGGCAGTTCAAGGGGAAAAAAATGCAAATTAGGCTGAGCGTGGTGGCTCATGCCTATAATTCCAGCACTTTGGGAGGCTGAGGCGGGTGGATCACTTGAGGCCAGTTGGAGACCTGCCTGGCCAACATGGGGAAGCCCCGTCTCTACTACAATTACAAAAATTAGCTGGGCATGGTGGCAGGTGCTTATAATCCCAGCTACTCAGGAGGCTAAGGCAGGAGAATCGCTTGAACCTAGGAGGTGGAGGTTGCAGTGAGCCGAGATTGTGCCACTGCACTCCAGCCTGGGTGACAGAGGGAGACTCCATCTCAAAAAAAAAAAAAAGCAAATTAAAACCACAATGATATAATTATTGCACATGCTGTAAATTGGCAAAAATTAAGATGCTTGACAGTACCAGGCATTCTCAAGATTTGGAGGCAGAAGTGCACTATATCTTGATATTCACAATAGCCACAAAGTGGGAACAACCCAAATGTCCATCAACGAATGGATGAATAAAATTTGCCATTTTCTTACAATGAAATATTATTCAGCAATAAAAAGGAATGAAGTTCTGATCCATGCTTTAACACGGATGAACCTTGGAAACATGCTATAAAGAAATACCTGAGGCTGGGTAATTTATAATGAAGAGAGATTTACTTAGCTCATGCTTCTGGAGGCTGTATGAGCGTAGCACTAGCATCTGCTTGGCTTCCGGTGAGGCCCAGGAAGCTTTCAGTCATGGTGGAAGGGGAGTCGGTGCGTTTTTACATGGCAAGACAGAGGAGGAAGTTCCAGGCTCTTTTAAACAACCAGATCTCGCGCGAACTCATAGCATAAGAACTCACAACAGAGTCTTGCTTTGTCGCCCAGGCTAGAGTGCAATGGCCCAATCTCTGCTTACTGCAACCTCCTTCTCCTAGGCTCAAGCGATTCTCTTGCCTTAGCCTCCCAAGCAGCTGGAATTACAGGTACCTATCACCATACCCAGCTAATTTTTGTATTTTTAGTAGAGATGGTATTTCACCATGTTGGCCAGACTGGTCTCAAACTCCTGACCTCATGATCCGTCCACCTTTGCTTCCCAAAATGCTGAGACTACAGGTGTGAGCCACCACACCCGGCCAAGAACTCACTCTTTACCACAAAGATGGCACCAAGCTATTCATGAGGGGATCCATCCCCATGATCCAAACACCTCCCACCAAGCCCCACCTCTGACAGTGGGGATTACATTAAACATTAGATTACATCAACATGAGATTTGAAGGGGACAAACATCCAAACTATATCCCATGCCAAGTGAAAGAAGCTAGATACAAACACTGCATATTATATGATTGCATTTATTTGAAGTGTCCTCAATAAGCAAATCTATACTGACAGAAAGTAGGTTACTGGTTACCCAGCACTGGGGATGGGGAAGAGGTAGAACGGATGGAGAATGGGGAGTGGGAAAATGAGAAGTGACTGCTAATGAGCACAGACAGCATTTCTTTTGGGGGTAAAAAAATGTTTAAAAATTAGATTGTTGTGATTGTTGCACAACTCAATGGGTATACTAAAAGCCATTGAATTGTGCAGAAATAATATGGAAATGGTTGCCAAACGTGTGTGTACTTTAGAAATAGCTACGGTCTTTTAAAAAATTTCACAGCCCAAGCCACACCCCAGACCAATTAAATAATAATCTCTAGGCATGGTACACAAGTATCATTATTTTTTGAAATTCTCTAGGATTTTCAAATGTTTAGCCATGTTCGATAACCACTGCACTGTGATATTATCTGAGAATTTTTTAAATTGAATGTTCGCTCCATTTAATTTATTACCAATATACTTGGATTTATTTATCCCCTATTTTATGCTTTTTGTTTCCTCTTTTAATCTTATGGGCTTAAAACTATTTCTCCCTCCTTAATCAGGGTGGACACAATCCTGTTTTGTTTTTTTTGCAACTCCATTTCCCCCTTGTTTTGTTTGGAAAACATACAATATTTATATATTTTTAAAAGTTATCTTTAAATTTTTATCATGTGTACCTAATTCCTTTTAATACCCATGATATTTTGTAGTTTTTATTCATTGTAATTGCATCTGAAAAATTATATATTCAATGGGCATTATATATTTCGATGGATACTAAAATGTGTTTATTCAGTCCATATACAATATTTGGTTTGCATATTGCTTTGCAATAAACTTGCTCTATCTCCACCCCTAGGATTTCAAGGCCAGCAAGTTGAAAAACACACATATCAATAATAGTATCTACTGTGAAATAAACTGGTAACCATTGTGGCAATTAGTTGAGGTTCTAAGGAGAGATAAGAAATTGACATCTCTATGTCAAATATATATCTTATTGTCACAGAATTTGTATCAGAAGTATACCAGCAAAGTATACCTATTATAAACTTTATCAATAGTGGCTATTATCACTTAGAAATATCTTTGTTGAGGCCAGGCACGGTGGCTCACGCCTGTAATCCCAGCACTTTGGGAGGCTGAGGCAGGCAGATCACGAGGTCAAGAGATCAAGACCATCCTGGCCAACATGATGAAACCCCATCTCTACTAAATATACAAAAATTAGCTGGGTGTGGTGGCACATGCCTGTAATCCCAGCTACTCAGGAGACTGAGGCAGGAGAATCGCTTGAACCTGGGAGGCAGAGGTTGCAGTGAGCTGAGATCGCGCCACTGCACTCCAGTCTGGCGATAGAGCGAGACTCTGTCTCAAAAAAAAAGAAGGAAATATCTTTGTTGATTTGTAGATGAAAAACAGAAGAGTATTTCTGCCATTGCCGGTGAATTTAAATATTTTGGGGGTATTTCTGCCTGTTTTGGTACTTCAATTATCATTATTGTTTGTGACACTTGACAGATACATACGTAATTTAGCGAAGTCTAAAATTCATGTCTAACTTTCCTCAAGATAATGTAAAGGATATGGGAATGCTTTAACTTTGATCTATTTCTCCAGTCTGGTATTGTTGTGTGATATTTTAGTTCTGTTCTTTTTTTAACCTACAAAATGGGCGTTATTTTTGTTTCAAAATGGCAATGTTTGCTTGTGGATTTGTTGACGTAATTATTTTTTATTTGTATGCTATTCCTCTTTCATTATACCTTCCTTCTGGGATATTTTATTTATCATAAAATATATTAGGGAAGGCTTATTGGTTTTTGTTTTAGTTTTTGACATGGAGTCTTGCTCTTGTTGCCCAGGCTGTAGTGCAGTGGCGTGATCTCGGCTCACTGCAACCTCCGCTTCCTGGGTTCAAGCAATTCTCCTACCTCAGCCTCCCGCCACCATGCTCAGCTAATTTTTTTATTTTTAGTAGAGAGTGGGTTTCACTATGTTGACCAGGCTGGTCTCAAATTCCTGACCTCAGGTGATCCACCCACCTCCACCTCCCAAAGTGCTGGGATTACAGGTGTTAGCCACCACCCCTGGACTGTCTTATTGTTAGTAAATGCTGTAAGTGTTTATTTTTGTCGTTGTTGCAAAATAACCTTGTTTCACTGTCATTCTTGCCTGATGATTTCACTAGGTATAAAATTCTATACTGACAATTATTTTTTTCTCAGCACTCTGAAGATATTATTCCACTGTCTTCTGGCTTCTATTGTTGCTCTTGAGAAGTCTGCCATCTGTTTCATTGTTATTCCTTTTGTAAGTAATCTGTATTTTCTCTGGCTGCTTTTAAGATTTTTTTTCTTAAAAATTTAAACGTAATTGATTATATTGTTTCACTTCTAGATGTTTGACATTCTCCCTCTCCCAGGTCTTTTTTTTTTTAACTGGTCCCTTTCTCGTGGTTTTTATCTTATACTTTCATATATTTCCCAGCACTTATGTGTCATACAATCCCAATTTCTGGGAAACAGGCCTAATTTTGCTGTTTCTTGTATCCATGGGGACTCTTGTGTAATGATGAATTATCCATAGCACTTTTTTTCTCTTTTTCTTTGAGAGTCCAGGCCAAGACTGAGAAGTCCCTTGTCATTTTCCTTTAAGGTTTGATGGATTTGCTTTTCTGTCTCTGAACTTTATGTCTTGAATATTTCCAATTTTGTAAAGAAGTTTATTTGTAATCCCTGCTCTTTTGTTGAGGAAAGGTCTTGTCTGTTGAATTTTTTCAGACCATTAAGGTACAAACATCTAGGTAATTAAAATCAACAAATATCCCAAGGGTAACTGTAATTTGAGAGCATATTTACCCCCTCTACTTTCTGGTTCCTACTTTATTGTAGCACCCTTGGATCTTCTTTACTTTCTTTTATGCTTCACATACTTTTAAAAGGACATTTGTCATATTTTTCCAGTATTTATTCGTGTTTTTTAAGAAATCTGATGCACCATTTACATATTAACAATATTGAATCCTTCTGTTGAACATGCTAAATCTGCTTTTCTTTTTATGTTCTCTGTAAAGTTTTATGGTTTTTTCTGTTTCTTTTGTTTTGTTTTGAGACAGAGTCTCGCTGTGTCACCCAGGCTGGAGTGTAGTGGCACGATCTCAGCTCACTGCAACCTGCAACTCCCCAGTTCAAGCGATTCTCCTGCCTCAGCCTCCCAGGTAGCTGGGACTATGGGCACCCACCACCACACCCAGATAATTTTTGTATTTTTAGTAGAGACAGGGTTTCACTATGTTGGCCAGGCTGGTCTTGAACTCCTGACCTTGTGATCTGCCCACCTCGGCCTCCCAAAGTGCTGGGATTAGTTTCATGGTTTTTTCTTAAAAGATCTTGCACATTTCTTAAGCAATTTCTCAGGACATTTTGTTTATATTATGAATAGGAATATTTTGTTCTGTAACATTTTCTAAATGGCTAATACTGATGTATATTATGTATGAGAAAGTATTGATTTCTATAAATTGAAAATCTCATGGAAATATCTAATATCTAATAGTTTTTCAGTGGATAATAGTGGATTTCTAGGTGGACAGTTTTGCTCTCTACACGCAACATGTGGTCTCTTCCTTTTCTGTTTGCACCTTTAAAAAAAAAGGCAACTGTATTCAGTAGGACCCTCTAGCGGAATTTGAAAACAAATCATTCTTTTCTCAAACTTTACTGGCAGTGTTTCTAGTGTTTATTAAATACATTTCTATAGGCATCTGGTAAATACTCTTAACTAGGTTTTTACCTAATTCTAGTTTTAGAGATTTTTTTTTTTTTTTTTTTTTTTTGGAGACGGAGTCTCGCTCTGTCCCCCGGGCTGGAGTGCGGTGGCGCGATCTCGGCTCACTGCAAGCTCCGCCTCCCAGGCTTACGCCATTCTCCTGCCTCAGCCTCCGGAGCAGCTGGGACCACAGGCGCCCGCCACCTCGCCCGGCTAGTTTTTTGTATTTTTTAGTAGAGACGGGGTTTCACCGTGTTAGCCAGGATGGTCTCGATCTCCTGACCTCGTGATCCGCCCGTCTCGGCCTCCCAAAGTGCTGGGATTACAGGTTTGAGCCACCGCGCCCGGCCTAGTTTTAGAGAATTTTTAATAAAGGGTCTTAGAATATATTTTTAAAATTTTTGCATTTCTTGAAATAATGCAATTTTATTCTTTAAGCTCTTTATGTGGGAAAATGGACTCTGATGTTAAATTATTCCTGCATTTGTGGGATAAAGTTTATATGATCATGAAGTGTTATCCCTTAAATACACAGCTAGATTCTATGTTGCTAATATTTTCTTTTAAAATTTTACCTTTGTTCACGAGATTGGCTTCGTTTTCCTGAGGTCATTTTTCAATGTTGTTATATGAGTTAATTTAACTTTGTAAAATGAGTAGGGTAGATTACCATATTTTTATATGTTCAACAACATCTATGTATGATTGCAATTATATATCCTTTTTTCTTTTTGAGACAGTGTCTCACTCTGTCACTTAGGCTGGAGTGCAGTGGCCCGATCACAGCTCACTGCAGCCGCCACCTCCCTGAGCCCAGGTGATCCTAGTTGAGACTACAGGCACGTGCCACCATGCCTGGCTAATTTTTATAGTTTTTGTAGAGATGAGGTTTTGCCACATTGCCCAGACTAGTCTCGAACTCCTGGGCTCAGGCAATCTACCTGCCTTGGCCTCTCAAAGTGCTGGGATTACTGGCATAAGCCACCACACCTGGCCTATATATTCTTTAATGTTTGGATAATATTGCCAGTAAACCTACCAGTCACTGGAATCTATTGCCTTGAATATTAGATACAACAGGTACAATGACCAGCAGATACAAATGATCATCAGTTGTAGGTATCTATTGCCTTTTTGGAGCACAGACACTGAGCTCAAATTTAAACTTTTTATGTAGGTATTGCTGTATATCAGTTATTTTATCTTCATGGGTTATTTTTCATGTTTTTCATCTATTTCATCCAGTTTTAATTTACTGTTGTGTTGTTAATAGATTTTTTTCATAAACACTTTTAAAAGTTTTATTTTTAGTTGACACATGGGCCACAGTGTGATGTTTTATACATATGTACATTGTGTAATTATCAAATCAGGATGATTAGCATATCTGTCACCTCAAACACTTGTCATTTCTTTGTGGTTAGGACATTCAAGATGCTCTCTTCTAGCTATTTGAAAGCATTCAGGACATTTTTGTTGATTATATAGTCACCTTATTGTGCAATATTACATCAGAACTTATTTCTCCTATCTAACTATAACTTTGTACCCATTGACCAATCTCTTCCCAGCCACCCCCTCAGCATCTGGTAACCACTACTCTACTCTCTACTTACATAAGATCAACTTTTTTAGGTTCCACATATGAGTGAGATCATGTGATATTTGTCCTGTTCTTGGTGTATTTCACTTAATATAATGTTCTCTAGCTTCATCCAAGTTGTCAAAAATAACAGGATTTTTTTCATTTTTATAGGTGAATAGTATTCTATTCTGCATATATACCACATTTTTGAAAATCCATTTATCTTTTGATGGACACTGAGTTCGAGTCCATGTTATTGCTATCATGGATAGTGCTGCAGTGAACATAGGAATGCAGATACCTCTTTGACAACTGATTTCATTTCATTTGGATATATACCCAGTAGTTAGATTGTTGGATCATATGGTAGTTCTATGTTTACTGTTTTGAGAAACCTCCATACTGTTTTCCATAATGGCTGTGCTAATTTACATTCCCACCAAAAGTGTATGAGAGTTCCCCCCTTTTCCACATTTTTACCAGCATTTGTTATCTTTTGTCTTTTTAATAGCCATTCTAACAGCAGTGAGGTGATATCTGATTGTAGCTTTGATTTGCATTTCCTTATAATTAGTGATGTTGAGCATTTTTTCATTTACCTGTGAGCTGTTTGTATGTCTTGAAAAATGTCTATTCAAATCTTTTGACTATTTTTTAATCAGATTATTTTTTTGCTGTTGAGTTGACTTTCTTATATATTCTTGGTATTAACGCCTTATTAGATGCATAATTTGTGAATATTTTCTCCCATTCTATAGGTTGTCTCTTTTTTGTTGTGAGATGGAGTCTCGCTCTGTCACCCAGGCTGGAGTGCAGTGGTGCGATCTCTGCTCACTACAATCTCTGCCTCCCAGGTTCAAGTGATAATCTTGCCTCAGCCTCTGGAGTAACTGGGACTACAGGCACGTGCCACCACACACTAAAAATTTTTTGTATTTTTAGTAGAGAGAGCGTTTCACTGTGCTAGCCAGGATGGTCTCAATCTCCTGACCTCATGATCTGCCCACCTCAGCCTCCCAAATTGCTGGGATTATAGGCGTGAGCCACCATGCCCAGCTTGTAGGTTGTCTTTTTACTCTCATTTCCTTTGCTGTACAGAGCTTTTTACTCTGATGTAGTACATTTATGTTTTCACATTTGTCAATGCTTTTGAGGTCTTAAAAAATCCTTGCCCAGATCAATGTCTGTTTCCCTATGTTTTCTTCTACTAGTTTCATAGTTTCCAGTCTTACATTTAAGTCTTTAATCCATTTTGAGTTGAGTGGTGAGATAGGGGTCTAGTTTCATTCTTTTGCAGGTGGATATTCAGTTTTCCCCGCACCATTTACCCAAGAAAGTGTCCTTTTTCCAATGTGTGTTCTTGACCTTCTTGTTGAAAATCAGTTGGCTGCAAATATTTGGATTTTTTTTTTTTCTGGGTTCTCTATCCTATTCCATTGGTCTATGTGTCTGTTTTTGTGCCATACCATACTGTTTGGTTACTGTTGTTTTGTAGTATATTTTCAAGTCATGGAGTGTGATGCCTCCAGCTTTGTTCTTTTTGTACAAGATTGCTTTGGCGGCCTGGCACAGTGGCTCACGCCTGTAATCCCAATACTTTGGGAGGCTGAGGCAGGTGGATCACCTGAGACCAGGAGTTTGAGACCAGCCTGGCCAACATGGTGAAACCCCATCTCTACTAAAAATACAGAAAATTAGCTGGGCATGGTGGCGGGTGCTTATAATCCCAGCTACTCAGAAGGCTGAGGCAGGAGAATCACTTGAACCTGGGAGACCGAGGTTGTAGTGAGCCGAGAGTATGCCATTGCACTCCAGCCTGGGTGACAAGAACAAAACTGCATCTCCAAAAAAAAAAAAAAAAAAAATTGCTTTGGCTGTTTGGGGACTTTTGTGGTTCCTTATGAATTTTAGAATTGTTCTTTGCATTTCTGTGAAAAGTGTCATTGGTGGTATTTTGATAGGGATTTCATAACATTTGTAGATTGTTTTGGATAGTATGGACAGTTTAACAATGTTAATTCTTCTGATCCATGAACATGGAATATATTTCCATTTATTAGTTTCCTCTTTAATTTCTTTTGTCAGTGTTTATAGTTTTCATTGTAAAATTCTCACCTCTTTGGTTAAATTTATTCCTTGTGTTTTTTGGTGGGGTTTTTTTTTTTTTTTGCTATCATAAATGGGATTGATTTTCTTTTCACAGCTTCCTGTTGGCGTATGGAAATGCTACTTATTTTTGTACATTGATTTTGTCAGTCATTAGCACCTTATTTTGTTCATTTGATGAGCTCATATTTTCCTGAATGTTCTTGATGTTTATGGACACGTGATGATGTCTGCGCACTAAGCAATTTATTCAACAGTTCACAGGCTGGACCTGGTGTCTCATGCCTGTAATCCCAGCACTTTGGGAAGTTGAGGCGGGTGGATCACCTGAGGTCAGGAGTTTGAGACCAGCCTGGCCAATATGGTGAAACCCCATCTCTACTAAAAATACAAAAATTAGCCGGCCAATGGTGGTGTGTGCCTGTAGTCCCAGCTACTCAGGAGGCTGAGACAGGAGAATTGCTTGAACCCTGGAGGCAGAGGTTGCAGTGAGCCAAGATCATGCACTCCAACCTGGGCGGCACAAAAAGACTCCATCTCAAAAAAAAAAAAAAAAGAGTTCGCAGTCTGGCTTTGTTTGTGCCCATCCTTCTTCCAAAGGCCTTCCAGACATTCTAAACAGACTTTCGGTTGTATTCCCTTGAGCCTGTAACCACTGCATCCATCTCAGCATTAGAGGGCATTAAGCCCAGGCTTCCTGCTAGACTTGCAAGGGCTCCAAGGTTGTTGTGGCTCTCCACCTGGCACTATATGGGAGTCCAGACAGGGACCTGAGCCCAGAAGACTGTCCTGGTGGCCCAGATAGGTGTGCCTTCAGCAGGTCCTTGCGCAGGCAAGATAGGTCTCTAATTACAGTGAGAGGACTGGAGCTGAGACTGGGCCCCCTCAGGATTTGCTGTTGGACAGAGGCTGGCAAGCCTATCTTGTTGGCTTAGACAGGTGCACATCTCCCAGCATGTCTCTGCACAGATGGCGTAGTTCTATGACAACAAGAGGGGCTAGAGCTTAGACTGGGCCCTCTCAGGATCTGCTGAGACAGAGGCTTCCATGCACAGATGGGATAGTTCCCTGACTGCAGTGGGAAGTGCTGGAGCTGTGACTGGACCCCCTGAGGATGTGCTGTGGGATGGCAGCTGATGAGCCCATTTCAGCCCACATGGGTGTGTCTCCCACCCTGTCTACCCAGAGGGGATGGTTCTCCAATCATTGCAGGAGGGCTTAAGGCAAAGACTGGGCTTCCTCAAGGTCTGCTGTGGGACAGAGGTTGGTGAGCCCATTGTGAAGACTCCAACTCCCAAACCAGGAGATACGGATGAATCTTACTCTGGATCCTTGTATGAGCAGTTCTGAGCTGGCACCCCAGCTGAGGAGGCTAGAGCTAAGCCACAGAGCAACTGTGAGGTTCACTACCAGGACTATTGTCAGCAGGCATAAGAGACTCTCCACCTAGACACTAGTGTGCATGATTCCTCCTGAACCTTTTGGCAGATGGTTTTGATTGCACGCCCAAGGCCAAATGGGGCTGTGGCCAATTCCTCTGGGGAATGGGGCCATTTTCAAGCTTGAACCTGGGATCAGCATGGGAGATCAGCCACCTGGCTGCCAGTCTGCACTCTCAAAATGACTTTCCTAGGTCTTGGGCTTTACCCGAGTTTTACAACCTCCTACCTGAATTCCAAAGCTTCTGCAAAGAGACATTGATCTGTGGATGGGTGCAGAATTCTTGTTGTGAGGGGATATGAGTGGGTTATCTCCTATTTCTGCCATCTTGCTGACATCACTCCCATAATCTCTCAAACATTTTTTTTTTTTTTTTTTTTTTGAGACGGAGTCTTGCTCTGTCACCCAGGCTGGAGTGCAGTGGCCAGATCTCAGCTCACTGCAAGCCCCGCCTCCCGGGTTCACGCCATTCTCCTGCCTCAGCCTCCCGAGTAGCTGGGACTACAGGCGCCCGCCACCTCGCCCGGCTAGTTTTTTTGTAGTTTTTAGTAGAGACGGGGTTTCACCGGGTTAGCCAGGATGGTCTCGATCTCCTGACCTCGTGATCCGCCCGTCTCGGCCTCCCAAAGTGCTGGGATTACAGGCTTGAGCCACCACGCCCGGCCTCATAAACATTTTTTAACTCCTAAATTTATGGTTTCTTTTTTCTCTCCAGTGCTTTGGATTTGTGCTCAATCTAATTTTTTTCTGCACATCCCTTTTTTTGTATTATTTATGGATATTTTCAAAGAATTTTGGTATTTTGGTTTTGCTAATTATTTCTGCTGTTTCTACATTTCTGTTTTACTCATTTTCTGATTTTTCTCTCATATTTTGGGTTTTAGTTATGCTTTTTCCTCACTTCTTGAGGTGAAATCTTAATTCTCTTGTTTTTAACTATAACATTTCTTGTTTTTTAGTAAATGCACTTAAGACTGTAAATTTCCCTGGATACCATTTTAGCTGATTTTATGGGATTTCACACAAAGTTTCTTTTGCTATTTAGTTCTAAATTGTTTTAAAATTTTATTTTTATTTCTGTCTATAACAAACATCATATAGAACTGTTTTAGTTAATTCTAGGATTATATGTTTTTTCTGTGTTTTTATAATTTTTAGTTTTATGCTAATGTGATAATTGAAAACATTATGTCAGTTTTCTCTACCTATATTATTATGTTTTAGTCTTCCTTGTTTTTATTTTTGGTCTGTTTATATTCTATTCTTTACTATGACTGTGATTAATTTCTTTGTATGTCTGCTAGTTTTTGTTTATTTAGGAGCTAAGTTGTTAGTTACATAATGGTCGTGACCATTTATTTATTCTCTTGCCTGGCTCTTAGATGATGTCCCTGAGCTGATTTCACTGAGAAAACTGAAGCTAGCAGAAGAGAAGAAAGATTCCTGCTTCCTTGTCTGTTTGCCTACCTTCATCTATATTCATTCGACCTCTTTTCCTATTGACATGTAACCTTTTTGTGCCTTTACTTAAGCCCAGTACCCTCACTTGTCTACTGAATTCCATTCCTTCTCATATTTTGACACTGTTGAAGCAATTGCCTGCCCTTTGTCTCCTCTAACATGAACTTGTCCATATCTTTTACAATAATTTTCATTAGCATATAAACATGCCATAATTTCCTCTATCTGAAAAGGAAAAAAAAAAACAAATCTTTTGACACACATTTTCCTCTTGATATAGCTCCATTTCTTTGCTACTTTTTACAGAAAAATACAAAATAATTTTCCGTATTCCCTAACTCCAGCTCTTATCTCATTCTTTTGAATCTGGTTCAGTCAGAACTTGCTCCCATTATTCTGCCAAAACTATTTTTGTGAAGATTACCAGTAATCTCCATATTGCTAATAAAGCTATTTTAAATTTAGGAAGCACCATTTAGGCCGAGCACGGTGGCTCACACCTGTAATCCCAGCACTTTGGGAGGTCAAGGCAGGGGGATCACCTGAGGTCAGGAGTTCAAGACTAGCTTGGCCAACATGGCGAAACCCTATCTCTACTAAAAATACAAAAAAAAATAATAATAATAAGCCAGGTGTGATGGCACATGCATGGATTCCCAGCTACTCTGGAGGCTGAGGCAAGAGAATTGCTTGAATCCAGGAGGTGGAGGTTACAGTGAGCCAAGATCACACCGCTGCACTCCAGCCTGGGTGACAGAGCAGGACTCCATTTAAAAAAAAAAAAAAAAGGCCGGGTGCGGTGGCTCACACTTGTAATCCCAGCACTTTGGGAGGCCAAGGCGGGCGGATAACGAGGTCAGGAGATCGAGACCATCCTGGCAAACACAGTGAAACTCCATCTCTACTAAAAACACACACACACACACAAAATTAGCCAGGCGTGGTGGCGGGCGCCTATAGTCCCAGCTTCTCGGGAGGCTGAGGCAGGAGAATGGCGTGAACCCGGGAGGCGGTGGAGCTTGCAGTGAGCAGAGATCGCACCACTGCACTCCAGCCTGGGCAACAGAGCAAGACTCCCTCTCAAAAAAAAAAAAAAAAAAAAAAACAGACTGCACCATTTCACCTCATCTCTCAGCATTTGACATAACCAATCATTCCTTCTTAAAACACTTTTTTCACATGGCTTCTGGGGTTCCGTGCTCTCTTAATTTTTCTCCTTCATTGGCTACTCCTCCTTAGTCTCCATTGCTGTTTCCTTCCCATCTACCTGAAGTGACCCAGGGTTCAATCCTCAAACTTCCCTTTTTCATCCTTCCCCTTCTGTTTTGTATATAAAGGTATGCCCTGGGTGACTTCATCAAATCTTGTAGCTTTAAATGTTATTTCGTGATGATTTTCAAACTTATATCTGTAATCCAAACACCTCCCTAGAGTACATACTTATACATATGTGTCTATTGAACTCTTCATTTGACATCTAATAGTTCAAAACCAGACTCTTCACATTCTCTCTCAGATCTGCCCCTATCACAGTCAGGAACTCTCAGTAAGTAGCACTTCCATTGTTCTAGCCTTTCAGGCAAAACATGCATAGTCTTTTCTTTTCTTTTCATGTTACATGTCCATTCCCCCAACAAATCCTCTTTAGTATACCTTCAAAATATATCCACTATCTAATGATACCTCACTTCCTCCACCCTTACCCCCTTACCTCCACGATCATCTGGTCTGAGCAAGGTGCATTATTGTTGTAGCCACCTAATTTCTATCCATCTAGCTTCTGTACTTTCCCATTAAATATCTTATTTATTAATTTTGGCTCCCCAACTCAGAGTAAAATCAATTTTTAAAAAAATGGCCAAGACTGAGGGCAGATGGATTTTTTCCCGTCTCTGAACTTTAGGCCTTGAATAGGTTCCAATGTTGTAAAGTGGTTTATTTCTAATCCCTGCCCTTTTGTGGGTGAAAGGCTTGTCTCTTGAATTTTTTCAGAACACTAAGATACAACCTTAGGCTATTGAAACCAGCAAATGTCCCAAGGGTAGGACATGAAGGCTCTAACTTCAGAGCATGTTCACCTCTCCAGTTTCTGGCTCTCACTTCATTGCTTGATCTTCTTTATTTTCTTTTAACCTTGTCTTTGAGACGGAGTCTCGCTCTGTCACCCAGGCTGGAGTGCAGTGGTGCAATCTTGGCTCATTGCAACCTCCACCTCCCAGGTTCAAGTGATTCTCCTGCCTCAGCCTCCCGAGTATCTGGCACTACAGGTGCACACCACCATGCCTGGCTAATTTGTGTGTGTGTGTATTTTTAGTAGAGACGGGGTTTCACCTGTTAGCCAAGATGGTCTCAATCTCCTGACTGCGTGATCCGCCTGCTTCAGCCTCCCAAAGTGCTGGTATTACAGGCATGAGCCACTGTGCCCAGCCTTAATCTTGTCTATTTTTAAAAGGAGGTTTGTCATATTTTATCTACCATATATTGGTGTTTGTTGGGAAATCTGATATACCATTCAGATACCAAGTGTATCTACCTACTATCACAGTCATAATATACAACAGTTCTATTAACCATCCCTAAATTCCCTTATGCTTTCTCCTTTCATTGTCAACCCCTCCCCTTTATCCCCAGCCTATGAAACCTACTCACCAAATTCCATCCATATAGTTTTGCTTTTTCAAGAATGTCATATAAATAGAATCAAAATATGGTGTTTTTCACTTGGCAAAATATATGTAAGATTTATCCATATTGTTGCATGGATCAGTAATTTTTTGTTATTGTTGAGTAATGTTGTATGAATCAATACTTCGTTTCTGTTATTGCTGAGTAATGTTCTAGTATCTGGAAGTGCCAAAGTTTGTTGATTCATTCGCCTTTTGAGGGACATCTGGTAGTTCCAGTTTGGGACACTTCTGAATAAAGCTGTTATAATCTTTGACATATAGATGTTTGTGTGAGCATAAGTGTAAATATCTACTAATATGACCACTGTATCATATGCTAAATGTTTAACTTTATAAGAAACTACCACACTTTTTTTTTTTTTTTTACCATAGTTAGTGTTTTGCATTCTTAGCAACAGTGTTTGAGATTTTTTTGTGTTCTGTTTCTTGATTTGTATTTCCAACTGAAATATATTCTTTATCACTGCAGACTCCTTCCCTTATGTTGGATAATTGCTTTTTTTTTTTTTTTTTTGAGAAGGAGTCTCGCTCTATTGCCCAGGCTGGAGTGCAGTGGTGAGATCTTGACTCACTGTAACCTCCGCCTCCCTGGTTAAAGTGATTCTCCTGCCTCAACCTCCCAAGTAATTGGGATTACAGGCACCTGCCACCACACCCAGCCGATTTCGTATTTTGTTTGTTTTTATGAGATGAAGTCTCACACTGTCACCCAGGCTAGAGTGCAGTGGCATGATCTCAGCTCACTGCAACCTCCACCTCCCAGGTTCAAGCGATTCTCCTGCTTCAGCCTCCCAAGTAGCTGGGACTACAGGCACCCACCACCATGCCTGGCTAACTTTTTGTATTTTTAGTAGAAACAGGGTTTCACCATGTTGGCCAGGTTAGTCTCAAACTCCTGACCGCAAATGATCCACCTGCCTTGGCTTCCCAAAGTGCTGGGATTACAGGCATGAGCCACTGCGTCTGGCCTGAATAATTGCCTTTTTTCTCTCCAACATTCCATGAGATTATAGAACCCTTTCATTATGTTTTTTTTTTTTTTTTTTTTTTTTTTTTTTTTGAGACGGAGTCTCACTCTGTCGCCCAGGCTGGAGTGCAGTGGCTGGATCTCAGCTCACTGCAAGCTCTGCCTCCCGGGTTCACGCCATTCTCCGGCCTCAGCCTCCCGAGTAGCTGGGACTACAGGCGCCCGCCACCTCGCCCGGCTAGTTTTTTGTATTTCTTAATAGAGATGGGGTTTCACCGTGTTAGCCAGGATGGTCTCGATCTCCTGACCTCGTGATCCGCCCGTCTCGGCCTCCCAAAGTGCTGGGATTACAGGCTTGAGCCACCGCGCCCGGCCTCTTTCATTATGTTTTAGACCTGTAGTAGTGATTGGGAACTCTAGGATGTATTCTTCCCAGAACACACAGAATTGTCCTTGAATAGACAAGCAAATAAGAGAAGACATGAGGCAAGGCATGAAGGAACAAAGGAAACTGTGAAGGATAAGTAAACAAAAGTAACTTAGTGTCCTATTTGAAAGGGATAGGGAGAGCTAAAGAGCAATTGGAGAGGCACATAGGATCATAGATTTAGTATGGAGGTGCTTTTGTTTCTATCTATAAGGAAGTTATAGGGAAACCACAGATTACTGGTTTCTAGGCATATACCACTAGGGTGGTATGGAGGGTTGATTACAGAGGAACAGGACAAGGGTATTTAGGAGTGACAGAAGTATGATGGTGGGTGGACACATGATTTGAGTCCTTATAGGTCAGAGTTTCTTTTGTTTTTTCTTCTGTTTTTCAGTTGTCTTATGCTTTCATTCACCTGGTTTTTATTGAGTGCTAGACATCACAAAGAAAAGTTACAGAATTTCAGTCCTTGGATAACATGATACAAAATCCATAAAGATTTAAGTTTGCTATGGCAAACAGTGTTGAATCACCTTAATCCAAATTTTTGAATTTGAGACGATTCAAAGATGATTCAGACTTCAGACTCTGTCCAGATTGGTCTGCTGTTTCTCCTTTATTCCTCAGTGTAGTCCTCAGGGTTCCCAGCCCAAAGTATAAAGAATTTATGGCAGGCCCTGTCCTCCAGTTATTGTTGCCCAGCCCTGTGACACAGTCCAAAACACTGCTTAGTTTCTCCCCCTCTTAAGTGCTTTTTCTAGAATTGTAAGACTTCTCTGAGTGGAAACGTGGACCCAAATGTTGGGCTCATCTCTTTGACTTCTCATATTTTTCAACTTTTAGCCCCCCAGTCTTTATTCTTATGTTACTGTGCCAGTGCCTTCACTCAGGTGCATTTTATAATTTGTTCAATTTGTGTAATTGCTGTCATCTAGAAGGTTGGTCTAAGTTACCTAAATTACAAGAAATGAATGTTTAAGATTTAGGGACTGATTATTAAATTGAGACCTGAAGAATGAGAAAGAGCGTTTGTATAGTCTCATCTAGAGCAGTTCAAAGGAATGGAATAGGCTCTGGCTAGATTTTAATTGAAAAAGGTCTGTGACTTTTTCAGAGTTGAAAGGAAGCTAGTTTTTCTGGCAAATAAGGAGCAAAGCTGAGAAGGCTCAACAGATACATAAACAAGGACAAGACCATGGAAGGAGAAAGAAGTCAAAGTCATTGAAAAGTTTGGATTTTATATTAAGTTTAACATGGAAGCTACTAAAAAGTACTAAGCAGATACAGAAAATTATGGTCTGAATCTGAATCAGTTAATAGGAAGTATTAAAAGTAGAGATCTCCAGGATCTTTTTCTGATTCATTAGCAGCTAGTCTGGTGTAATGTTGGACAGCTATAATTTTAGCATTCTCCCCAGGTGATTTTGATCCCCATCAAAGCTTGGGAACTACTCACTTTAAAATTTTTCTTAATCTCTTCCCTTATATTCTAGGTGAGTTTTCATTATTCTCTAATCTCTCAGATGCCCTTTTCATATATTAATATATGAGATCCTTCTAAGCTAATTTTTTTTTTAATTCTAGATAGGAACATTACTGTACCATGAAATCAGTTTAGTGGGTTTTGTCTGTGTGTGCATGAGAGAGAGAAATTGAAAAAAGTAGAAATATTGCAGAACAGAATAGAAAGCAGGGGAGGTACTGTTTTATGAAACTGTGTGTATATAGTACGTTGTGATGTGAAAGGTAGGTATCATGGGTCGTAGTAATCAATATTTGAAAGAAATTCATGTGTGTTTGTTACTTCTTATGGGTATTATTTTCCTATTATTTGTATTTGCTATAGAAGTTATATTTCTCAATTTTTTTTATTCTCTCTTATCTTTCAGACTTGCCTTCAAGGTGTGCAAGTAAGGACTTATCTCCAGAAAAGAACACTTATGAAACAGAATTATCCCAATGGGAAATGAGTGACAGACTTGAAAACCGTGATCTTGAAGAGTCCAAATCCAGGGATTATTTGGAAGCCAAAGGCAAGATGGAGAAGCAACAAGAAAATCAGAAGGAATATTTCAGGCAAGGGATGATCATATATGACAAAATGTCCATTTTCAACCAGCATACTTACTTATCTCAACATTCAAGATGTCATTCTACTGAGAAACCCTATAAATGCAAGGAATGCGGGAAAGCCTTCAGACGAGCCTCACACCTAACACAACATCAAAGTATTCATACTGGTGAAAAACCCTATGAATGTAAGCAGTGCGGGAAGGCCTTTAGTCGTGATTCACAACTCAGTCTTCATCAGAGACTTCATACTGGTGAGAAACCCTATGCATGTAAGGAATGTGGGAAGGCCTTTACTCAAAGCTCGCAACTTATTTTACATCATAGAATTCATACTGGTGAAAAACCATATAAATGTGAAGAATGTGGGAAAGCCTTTATTCGTAGCTCACAACTTACCCGACATCAGAAAGTTCATACTGGTGAGAAACCTTACGAATGTAAAGAATGTGGGAAGGCCTTTACTCAGAATTCACAACTTACACTACACCAGAGACTGCATACTGGTGAAAAGCTCTATGAATGTAAAGAATGTAGGAAGGTCTTTACTCAGCTCTCACAACTTATTCTGCATAAGAGAATTCATACAGGTGAGAAACCCTACGAATGTAAGGAATGTGGAAAAGCTTTTATTTGTGGCTCACAGCTTTCTCAACATCAGAAAATTCATAATGGGGAAAAACCCTATGAATGTAAGGAATGTGGAAAGGCCTTTATTCGCGGTTCACTACTTATGCAACATCAGAGGATTCATACTGGTGAAAAACCCTATAAATGTGAAGAATGTGGGAAGGCGTTTATCCGTGGCTCACAACTTACTCAGCACCAGAGAATTCACACCAATGAAAAGCCCTATGAATGTAAAGAATGTGGAAAGATGTTTAGTCATGGCTCACAACTTACTCAACATCAGAGAATACATACTGGTGAGAAACCCTATCAATGTAAGGAATGTGGAAAGGCGTTTAATCGTGGCTCACTCCTTACACGACACCAGAGGATTCATACTGGTGAGAAACCCTATGAATGTAAAGAATGTGGAAAAACCTTTAGTCGTGGCTCAGAACTTACTCAACATGAGCGAATTCACACAGGTGAGAAACCCTATGAATGTAAGGAATGTGGGAAATCTTTTATTCGTGGCTCACAGCTTACTCAACATCAGAGAATCCATACTGGTGAGAAACCTTATGAATGTAAAGAATGTAGAATGGCCTTTACTCAGAGTTCACATCTTTCCCAACATCAAAGACTTCACACTGGTGAGAAACCCTATGTGTGTAATGAATGTGGAAAGGCCTTTGCGCGTGGCTTACTACTTATACAACATCAGAGAATTCATACTGGTGAGAAACCGTATCAATGTAAGGAATGTGGGAAAGCCTTTATTCGTGGTTCACAGTTGACTCAACATCAGCGAATTCACACTGGAGAAAAACCCTATGAATGCAAGGAGTGTGGCAAGGCCTTTAGTCATGGCTCTCAGCTTACTCTACATCAGAGAATCCATACTGGTGAGAAGCCCTATGAATGCAGAGAATGTCGAAAGGCCTTTACTCAGAGCTCACATCTTTCTCGGCATCAGAGAATTCATACTGGTGAGAAACCATATCAATGTAAGGAATGTGGGAAGGCCTTTACTCGTGGTTCACAGCTAACTCAACATCAGAGAATTCATATCAGTGAGAAATCTTTTGAATATAAGGAATGTGGGATTGACATTAGTCGTGGCTCTCAAGTTTACATGTGAATTGTCTGATTCTTTGAGATCACTATGAAGAGGTTCTCTGGTTGTTATCAGCAAAGAATTCTCACAAATGTGAATATGGGCACATATTTGCCTCATAAAGCACAGCATCAGAGAATTTATGTGAGAGAAAAAATGTTAGTGTCATTCATATAGAAAAACCTATCATTACTGGAAACCTATTACACATTAGCAAATTGGAGAATAGTTTTAATATAGTAAATGTAGGAAGCCCTTTAGCCATATTGAAAACAAATATCTTTTTCAACATTATTAGCTCTACTAGTTGATCTTTTTGTTATATGGATCATGATACTTAACCTCTACCTTGGTTTAATCATTTTAAGATAGACCTAAGTATATTACCTTTATTATAAGATTCTTGGAAGTATTAAGTTATTACATGTAAAAGCTCTTAGAATGGTGCCTTGAACATAGCATACCACAAATATTAGCTACCATTTTCACTAGTGTCATTTTAGAGAATTTGCATGAGAGGAGAGCACTTATGAGTGTAATGAATATTGAGAAACCTTTTATCAACACATACTAGATGACTTGGGTGGAGAGCACTGTATGCCATAATGAATGTGAGAAAGCTGTCATTTAAATCTCATCCATTAGTGCTATAAGAGGAAATTCATACTGGTAAAAAAAAAAACCCAGTGGATTTAATCAGTGGATTATTGAGCACAGCTGTTAGAGAATTGGGGCAAGGTGTGAAGTGATTTAACAAAGTCTAAGATCCAAAGTCTAATATACGAAATTTTTAAAAACTTGAATGTATTGCTTTTGAAGTAAACAAAATAAGAACTGATATTACAGACTATTTTGCAATGAAAAGTGATGAGAGTTTGTGATAGAGACTGCTTTTTTCCTACCCTATATCTATTTTCTCTTTTTTATTAACAAAATTCTGGGCTGAAAAACTATCTCAGCCTTTCTTGCAGGTCAACAAGATAGAAGTGGTATTTATATGAGTAGGAGATTTATGAAATCCATTTTTCCTGTCTTTTTTTCCCTGCCTACAATGTGGACATCTAAGCTGGAGCTCTGACACTATCATGGGGACTTTGAGAATGGTATCTGGGTGTTATGGATCATGGAGCAGAAATACAGAAGGAGTCTGCAACCCAGATGACTTTGTGAAACAGCCATACTAGCTCTGGTCTGCTTGCCTCCTGTGTTTCTTTAAATGAAATTAAACTTCTTATTTGCTGATGCTATTGTAGTTCTGTTATTGGCAATAAAAATTCTTAAGGAAATAAAATTTTGTACCTGGAAGTGGGATGCTATGGGTAAAAGAAATCTCAAATGGGGTATTGACTTAGGGCCATTGAGAATGAGGAACTGCCCAAATTAAGCTAGGAATTGGAAGATCCTTGTAATAGGACATTTTGTCACTGCCTCCCACTCTTACAAGCATGCTTTATATCAAGTCGATGCTGTAATGTTAGAAGAAATGCTAGAAGTGATTCAGAATATGTGTGTTACATGTTTCTTGCTGCTTTCAGTAATGTCTTGTGAACGAGATAAATTTAGAGTAGACCTAGGCAGCCCACTAGCAGCAATTGAAAGCAATATTGCTTTGGTAAGATGTTATCTATGATGGCAGGCCCTCAGTCCTCTACCCTTAATCCACTTACAATGATTTAATGTGACAATCTGAACAAGAAATTAGACCAGTGCCAATGCATACAAAGGCAGTCTTCTAGTAAGCATGGTTACGCTTTCTTCACAGGAGCCTATTGTTCTAAAGGTGGTCAGTTATTAGGTACTTAATATATTCCAGCCACTATCTTAGGTTTTTTGGATATTTGTCAGTGAACAATTCTAACAGGAGAAGATAATCATACATACAGAGTACATTAGAACATAAGTGTTATGGGGAAAAAGTCATTCAAAAGATGGAGGGATATGATCATTTAGGTTGCTTTGTGAAATACAGAGATGAAGGTAGACCATCAAGAAAGATAGACTTGAGCCAAGACTTGAAGGAGTGTGGTGACTCCAGGCAGAGGAGAGAGGTCCTACAATGGAACTATGCTGAAGTGTTTCAGGAAAATTGGGGAAGTTATTGAAGAACACTGTGCAAAGGGATGGTTGCTAGAGTAGAACAGAGAGCCATATCTTGCCAAGCATGCAAGCCATTGTAGATACTTTATTTTGAGGGAAACACGGCTGTTGAAAAAAAAAAATCGAGGAGGAAGTTGTAACTCAGATGAAAGAGGATGTCATGGCTTAGGAAGAAGAGGTAACAATGGGTATAGTGGTTATTGGTTGTATTCTAGGTATATAGTAAATGTGACAGCAAGCAAGATTTGTTTAAGGGCTAGAAGTAAAAGAGACAAGTCCAGGGTGACTTTAACTCAAAGGTTTTAGTCATGAGCATCTGGGAATACAAGGTTTTCAACCAAGATGGGGAAAACTTCAGTTCCAGCAGGGTTTTAGGGGAAGATTGAGAGTTCAACTGAATATGTTGAATCTTTAGATGTCTTTAAGACACAAAATGGCAGTAGTGAATAGGCACCTGATGTATGAGATACACCAAAATTGATATTATATTACTTTAGTAGGTATTGCCCATATTCATTTAAATGATTGAGGATTTTAGTATAGAAAAGGTAAAGAACAGCAAGGACTGAATCATGGAGCATTCAAACATTAAGAGTTCAACAATAAACAACACTAAAGAAACTAAGAGCCGGGTGTGGTGGCTCACCCCTGTAATCCCAGCACTTTGGGAGGCCAAGGTGGGTGGATCATGAGGTCAGGAGATCAAGACCATCTTGGCTAACACGGTGAAACCCCATCTCTACTAAAAAAAAAAAACTACAAAAAATTAGCCGGGCATGGTGGCGGGTGTCTGTAGTCCCAGCTACTTGGGAGGCTGAGGCAGGAGAATGGCGTGAACCCGGGAGGCAGAGCCTGCAGTGAGCCGAGATTGCGCCACTGCACTCCAGCCTGGGCTACAGAGTGAGACTCTGTCTCAAAAAAAAAAAAAAAAAAAAGAACCAATAATAGAGGAAAACCAAGAAACTGTGGAATCACCAAAGTCAAATAAAAGTGAATTGAAGGAGAATCAACAGGCATCAGATAGCTTTGGCAGACTGATTATACAACACGAGGTTTGAAATGGCTATTGAATTTATCATTTTCTGTATCAGTAACCTTGAGAAGAACACAGGTTTTTTTTCTTGATTTCTGGTGGATTGACTTTGGAGTGATAGAAGCAAAAGCTTGAAAAGATAGTTGAGGATGAGTATAGAGAACACTGCATGAGGGACACAGCAAGCCACAGGCACACATGTTAGCCCAGCCTCCAGGTAACAGTGGAAACACTGCAGGAGAGTCACATGCACGCCCTCAGATCAGTCTGAGGGAAGGATCCCATGGTGTATCCTTTGCTCCTAAAGTTTTGTCAGCCTGGTCAGCTTCCTCAACACCTAGAATCCCTGCAACTTCTGCTTGACCTCCTGAAGGAAATAGGCCAGAACCTAAACCCAATATACAGCTGCAGAGTTCCTGGATCCAATGCTGCAGGGACTCATCCAGGGCAACCACAGAGGTCACTGACATGCAAATTCACTGCTAGTGCCACGTACATATGCTGTTGGAGGATCAGTTTGAACTTCCAGACACCAGGCTCACACAGAAGCAAGGAGAAAGGTGGAGTTGGTGCCAGAAAAAGAGCTGGCTGCTATCTTCCCTTACTCAGGTCTGAATAATCACAACTGGGTTGCCTTGGACACTCCATTAAAGGTCAAAATTAGGGCTTAAGGTATGCCCTTTGGAGTCCCCTTTAAATCAGAGGCAAACAGCAAATAATGCAAGCTCTAAAATACCCAAACAGGAACCATAATGGAAAAAAAAAAAAAAATCACAAGCCGAGGGTCAAATGGAAATACAGGAATAGGTTAAATAGAAGAACTGCAGACCTGAAAAGGCTTGACCCCAGTGCAGTCACAAAGGGGAAAAAGTACGTATCACTCAAAAAGGAAAAGAAAAATGTCGATGAAATTGAACACAATGTTTATTAGAATGACAAGACTGACTATGGCTGGATAATCATCTTGTGACTAATGAAGCCATTTGAACAGGCACAGAGACAGAGTCAGCTTGTTGATAAAAGGAATGGAAATCCACAACTCCATAATAATCACACCTGCCCAATCATTAACAAATAAATGTGGAGAAAGAAGCACTATGGAAGTGGATCCCCAAGAATGTTGTCCCTGATGAACCCGAAAAATGATTTTTGTTGATAAGATTGCGCCTGACAAAAATCTAGACCCATCAGAAATAGGGAAGACTGGCCGGGCGCGGTGGCTCATGCCTGTAATCCCAGCACTTTGGGAGGCCGAGACGGGCGGATCACAAGGTCAGGAGATCGAGACCATCCTGGCTAACCCTGTGAAACCCCGTCTCTACTAAAAAATACAAAAACAAAAACTAGCCGGGCGAGGTGGCGGGCGCCTGTAGTCCCAGCTACTCAGGAGGCTGAGGCAGGAGAATGGCGTGAACCCGGGAGGCGGAGCTTGCAGTGAGCTGAGATCCGGCCACTGCACTCCAGCCTGGGTGACAGAGCGAGACTCCGTCTCAAAAAAAAAAAAAAAAAAAAAAAAAGAAATAGGGAAGACAAAAAAAGATGGAGGTCATGGAACAGGCTAGAGCTCACCCATGATAAATCACAGCCAACTGCCATATGGAACTGGGAACAAATGCAAAATGAAGACTATTTCACTAGACACCACACATAGACACACAAAAACACAAAATTACATTCATACACACAGACATACAACAGTGACACAGAAACACACACTCAGGCAGCTCCTGAGGCTGCAGGGTTCTGCTCTTTGTGAGGAGGAAGTCCCTCCAGGAAGAGAGCAGCCTTGAGACACAGGCCAGTCCTCAAGGTGACAGGAGGGACAACTTTTGGGGAGACTCACTCACACACTATCTAGGCGGGCCTGAGGCTGGGATCCCACAGTGCATTTCTGGGGCTCCCCTTGATGTTTCTTCAGCCTTTTCAGCCCTCCACGATGCCTAGAATCCCAAGAACATCCTGTTGAACCCCTGGAAAAGACAAGCCAGAGCCCAATGCCAATGAACTGCCACAGAGGGCTCCTGCTCCGCTGGTGGAGGAAGAGGTTGCACAGGACAGAAGACCTGTCCTAACCATCCTGTCCTCAATCCCCACTTCACTGGACTTCTTCCTGAGTTCCTGGTGGAGGAACAGCTTTAGGACAGGAGATGGGCGCTCCTTACTCCTCTTTGGATCTGATTCTGGATTGGATGGTGTGGGCAGAAATTGGGTCAGATGGGGCTGAGAATAAAATCTGGTGAGGTGTGGAGGGGGCTGTTGGGGCACATAGACACCTGAGTTCCCCAAGGAAGGTATCAGCAAAAAATTCACTGACCCATGAGCTCACTGCCTCCCTTCAACCTGGCCCTAGCAGGGCCCTGCCCTGGCCTCAAAGCCCAGGGGCTCCCGCTTCTCACTACTGTCCAGGAAATGTGGAAATGAGGACAAATGCAAGGTGGGGCAAAGGCAACCACACCTGGAACTATCATTCCATAGGGGAAGATGGGTTGGGAGTGTGTCTCTGAGGCAGCTGGGGTAATACCAGGACAGACAGTGGTGTTCAGGCATGCTATCAAGGGGCACTGAGGACCCCCAAGAAAGCAAAGAAGAGAGTGTAAGTGTCCAGGAAATTATCCATTCCTTCTAGGTTTTCTAGTTTATTTGCGTAGAGGTGTTTATAGTATTCTCCAATGGTAGTTTGTATTACACTCTCCCAAGACTAAACCAGGAAGAAGTTGAATCCCTGAATAGACCAATAGCAGGCTCAGAAATTGAGGCAATAATTAATAGCCTACCAACCAAAAAAAGTCCGGGACCAGACGGATTCACAGCTGAATTCTACCAGAGGTACAAGGAGGAGCTGGTACCATTCCTTCTGAAACTAGTCCAATCAAGCATTTCTTCTGAAACTATTCCAATCAATAGAAAAAGAGGGAATCCTCCCTAACTCATTTTATGAGACCAACATCATCCTAATACCAAAGCCTGGCAGAGACACAACAAAAAAAGAGAATTTTAGACCAATATCCCTGATGAACATCGATGCAGATATCCTCAATAAAATACTGGCAAACCGAATCTAGCAGCACATCAAAAAGCTTATCCACCATGATCAAGTGGGCTTCATCCCTGGGATGCAAGGATGGTTCAATATACACAAATCAATAAACATAATCCAGCATATAAACAGAACCAAAGACAAAAACCACATGATTATCTCAATAGATTCAGAAAAGGCCTTTGACAAAATTCAACAGCCCTTCATGCTAAAAACTCTTAATAAATTCTGTATTGATGGAATGTGTCTCAAAATAATAAGAGCTATTTATGACAAACCCACAGCCAATACCATACTGAATGGGCAAAAACTGGAAGCATTCCCTTTGAAAACTGGCACAAGACAGGGATGCCCTCTCTCACCACTCCTATTCAATATAGTGTTGGAAGTTCTGGCTAGGGCAATCAGGCAAAAGAAAGAAATAAAGGGTACTCAGTTAGGAAAAGAAGAAGTCAAATTGTCCCTGTTTGCAGATGACATGATTGTATATTTAGAAAACCCCATCGTCTCAGCCCAAAATCTCCTTAAGCTGATAAGCAACTTCAGCAAAGTCTCAGGATACAAAATCAATGTGCAAAAATCACAAGCAGTCTTTATTTATTTTATTTATTTATTTATTTTTTTTTGAGACGGAGTCTCGGTCTGTCGCCCAGGCTGGAGTGCAGTGGCCGGATCTCAGCTCACTCAAGCTCCGCCTCCCGGGTTTATGCCATTCTCCTGCCTCAGCCTCCCAAGTAGCTGGGACTACAGGCGTCCACCACCTCTCCCGGCTAGTTTTTTGTCTTTTTAGTAGAGACGGGGTTTCACCGTGTTAACCAGGATGGTCTCGATCTCCTGACCTCGTGATCCGCCCGTCTCAGCCTCCCAAAGTGCTGGGATTACAGGCTTGAGCCACCACGCCCGGCCACAAGCATTCTTATACACCAGTAACAGACAAACAGAGAGCCAAATCATGAATGAACTCCCATTCACAATAGCTTCAAAGAGAATAAAATACCTAGGAATTCAACTTACAAGGGATGTAAGGGACCTCTTCAAGGAGAACTACAAACCACTACTCAGTGAAATAAAAGAGGACACAAACAAATGAAGAACATACCATGCTCATGGATAGGAAGAATATTGTGAAAATGGCCATACTGCCCAAGGTAATTTATAGATTCAATGCCATCCCCATTAAGCTACCAATGACTTTCTTCACAGAATTGAAAAAAACTGCTTTAAAGTTCATATGGAACCAAAAAAGACCCCACATTGCCAAGACAATCCTAAGCAAAAGGAACAAAGCTGGAGGCATCACACTACCTGACTTCAAACTATACTACAAGGCTACAGTAACCAAAACAGCATGGTACTGGTACCAAAACAGAGATATAGACCAATGGAACAGAACAGAGAGAGCCCTCAGAAATAATACCACACATCTACAGCCATCTGATCTTTGACAAACCTGACAAGAACAAGAAATGGGGAAAGGATTCCCTATTTAATAAATGGTGCTGGGAAAATTGGCTAGCCATAAGTAGAAAGCTGAAACAGGATCCTTTCCTTACTCCTTACACAAAAATTAATTCAAGATGGATTAGAGACTTAAATGTTAGACCTAAAACCATAAAAACCCTAGAAGAAAACCTAGGTAATACCATTCAGGACATAGGCATGGGCAAGGACTTCATGTCTAAAACACCAAAAGCAATGGCAACAAAAGTGAAAATTGACAAATGGGATCTAATAAAACTAAAGAGCTTCTGCACAGCAAAAGGAACTCAAACAAATTTACAAGAAAAAAACAAACAGCCCCATCAAAAAGTGAGCAAAGGATATGAACAGACACTCCTCAAAAGAAGACATTCATAAAGCCCAACAGACACATGAAAAAATGCTCATCATCACTGGCCATCAGAGAAATGCAAATCAAAGCCACAATGAGATACCATCTCACACCAGTTAGAATGGCAATCATTAAAAAAATCAGGAAACAACAGGTGCTGGAGAGGATGTGGAGAAATAGGAACACTTTTACACTGTTGGTGGGACTGTAAACTAGTTCAACCATTGTGGAAAACAGTATGGCGATTCCTCAAGGATCTAGAACTAGAAATACCATTTGATCCAGCCATGCCATTACTGGGTATATACCCAAAGGATTATAAGTCATGCTGCTATAAAGACACATGCACAAGTATGTTTATTGCAACACTATTCACAATAGCAAAGACTTGGAATCAACCCAAATGTCCACCAGTGACAGACTGGATTAAGAAAATGTGGCACATATACACCATGGAATACTATGCAGCCATAAAAAAAGGATGAGTTTGTGTCCTTTGTAGGGACATGGATGCAGCTGGAAACCGTCATTCTCAGCAAACTATTGCAAGAACAGAAAACCAAACACTGCATGTTCTCACTCATAGGTGGGAATTGAACAATGAGATCACTTGGACACAGGAAGGGGAACATCACACACTGGGGCCTATTGTGGGGAGGGGAGAGGGGGGCGGGGGGAGGGATAGCATTAGGAGATATACCTGATGTAAATGACGAGTTAATGGGTGCAGCACACCAACATGGCACATGTATACATATGTAACAAACCTGCACATTGTGCAGATGTACCCTAGAACTTAAAGTATAATAATAATAAAAAAAATTTTGTTTGAAAAATAAACATTTGAGAAAATAAAAAAAAATTAAAAAAGAAAACAAAGAAGAAACAAAGGACTCCTGAGACTGAAAAAGGGCCTGTGCTGGAGTCCAAACCACCTTTGGGGATTCCTGCCAGAAGACCCATGAGGTTTCTGTAAAGTGTACCCATGCCCAACTCCAACACGGGGGACCCCTAACACAGCCTCACCTGCATCCAGCCAATCCCCAGTCCCTTTTATTCAATAAAAAAAAAAAATAAGTGGCAGCCAAAGGATTCAGTGCTGGAAAGCAGTCACATCCAGGAACAGGGGAGTTAGATATCCCTCAAGAGTGAAAAAAATGAAAGACAACCTTAATTAGAAGGCAAAGGCCAGCCATGGGTGTTACCTCTCATCCTATGTGAATCATGCAGTCATCTGATTGGATATTGCAAGAAAGTGTCTTTTTTGTTTGTTTGTTTGTTTTGGTGAAAGCTGTGAAAACCTAGAGCTCCATGATCACCACACCTGCCCAATAATTAAAGATGTGCAGAGAAGGAAACACTCATTAAAGGATCCCCTAGAATATTGTCCTTGGTGAACTGAGAAATATTGTTTGTTGATAAGATTGAGCCAGACCAAAAAAATCTAGACCCATCAGAAATATGGAAGATAATAAAAGATAGAGGGCATAGTAAGAGAACAGAGGCGATGTAGGGGAAATTACTGCCACTGCTATGTGGATGCAGGAATGAGTGCAAAACTTGTGACCTAGCCAGAAAGGCTGCAGTTTGATTTAAAGAGATTGTTCACACGTTATTGTGTTCTTCTCAGTATTCAATCATGGTGACTTTTGATGTGACTATTAAGGGAAAGGAAGAATGGAGTTAGAAGCATCTTCTTTGACATCTGACTACACCACTTCTGCTCATGGAAAACGTGTTCCCGTGAGGTTTCTGTTGTTGGATGTGGTATTGTCACCTTATTTTAGAAAAGTTGGCCTCTCCAGAGACAAGGTTATTTTTATTCCTCCTGGTGCCAGGCAGGCCCCCTCCTACCCCAGGCCTTAACAAAACACAAGGCCGGGCGCGGTGGCTCAAGCCTGTAATCCCAGCACTTTGGGAGGCCGAGGCGGGTGGATCACAAGGTCAGGAGATCGAGACTATCCTGGCTAACATGGTGAAACCCCGTCTCTACTAAAAATACAAAAACCTAGCTGGGCGCGGTAGCGGGCGCCTGTAGTCCCAGCTACTCGGGAGGCTGAGGCGGGAGAATGGCGTGAACCCGGGGGGCGGAGCTTGCAGTGAGCCGAGATCGCGCCACTGCACTCCAGCCTGGGAGACACAGTGAGACTCCGTCTCAAAAAAAAAAAAAAAAAAAAAAAACAAAAAAAAAAACAAAACAAAACACAAGCTGGAACTACACAGAAAACAGATTACACACAGCCCAAGCAGAAACACAAGGAGAGGTACACCAGAAGGAATCCAGACTTGAAAGAAACCTCCTCCAGTGCACAAGGAACATTTGGCCCACCAGATACCGCAAAGAGAAGACACACACACAAACACATCCCACACAAATACACACACACACACACAGATACACAACGCTTACAAAGTGCTGACCAGCTACAGCCAGTTTGGACCAATAAGTGTTGGTTTATGCCAGTTCTAGTTTTTCATGGCTGGTTCTGACTGGTTTAGAATGGCTTCAACTGACCAGAACCTGTTTAGTGTGACTATAGTGAATTTGACCAGCTTGGGCCTGTTTTGACTGACCAAAACCAGTTTATGCCAGTTCTGGTCTTTGTTGGTTTTGATCACATTAGACTCATTTCAACTGGCCACAACTGTTTAATGCCCAGTAAAAATGGCCTCAACAGGTTTTGACCACTTTCTTATATCATCTATATCCTCATGTAACCCTTGTCATTTTTTATGAGAGACTTCTTACCAAATGAGGGACATGAGAAATATTAGAACTTGAGCACACAAACAAGAACCACTGACAACCTACAGGGGAATTACCATTATTGTAGATGAAAGAGGACCTTCTATATTTTCCCTTAGACCTTAGAATCTTTTTCACTCTTTCATTGTACAATTTTGAGCACTGTTTTTACTGGTTTTCACAAGTTAGAATTGTTTTATGCCAATTGTGATCATTCTAAGCTGATTCTGACCAACTTAGACCAGTTCCAACTGGTCAAAACTGGTTGGTACTGGGTATTACTGGCCTTGAGCAGCCTGAAGCAGTTTTGATTGGGCAAAATCAGTTCATGCCTATTCTGAATGGTTTTGCCAGTCTGACCAGTTTAGATCAGTTCCTCTGGCCAAAAATGACTGATATTGGCTCTGACTGGCTACAACTGGCTTGAAAAAATAAGCACCAATTTATGCCACTTCCAATTTGTCATAGCTGGTTCCAACCAACTTAGAATGGTTTCAGCTGGCTACAACCACTTTAGAGGGGCTATAATTAACCTTGACCAGCTTGCACCTGTTTTGACCAGCCAAAATCTGCATATGCCAGCTCTGACTACTCTTGGCCAGTTCCGAAAGGTTTACACTGATTTCAACCAGCCACATCGGTATAGATGGAGTATAACAAGCCTCAACAGGTTTTGATCACTTCAGTGTAGAAGCTATAGCATCATGCAGGCCTTGTCAGTTTCTTTTTGACATATTTCTTACAAAATCAGAGACATCTAGACACACAAGCAAGAAACACTCAAAACCCTTTGAAGAAAGTTTCACTATTATAGATTAAAGGAGACCTTCTACATTCCCTTAGACTTGGAATACTTTTCACTCTTTCAGTTTGAAACCAGCCCAATTTTCCAACAAGCTGGATGTCCATAAAACTGAAGCTTGAGAAACTTGTATTTGTACAGTGAAATACATTTTCTGCTTGTTGACCAACTCATCTTCTTTCCCCTCCTGTTTTTATTCTGGGCTATTTAAACCCTTAACTTTAATCAAGGAGGAGGGACGAATTTGAGATTTGACTCCCATCTCACAGGCTGATGTCACCTGGGAAATAATAAGCCTGCTTCCCTGGGATTACTCATCTCACTGATTGACTTTTTTGCATTAACTATTGGGACCCAAATATAACTCCTGGTGTTTGCTAATAATTGTACAATTTTGAGCACTGGTTTTGACTAGTTTTTATAAGCCAGAAACATATTTTCTTTGAGATGGAGTCTCATACTGTTGCCCAGGCTGGAGTGCAGTGGCACAATCTCGGCTCACTGCAACCTCTGCCTCCCAGGTTCAAGCAATTCTCCTTGCCTCAGCCTCCCTAGTAGCTGGGATTACAGGTGCCCACCACCATGCCCAGCTAATTTTTTTGTATTTTTAGTAGAGAAGGGGTTCCACTATGTTAGCCAGGCTGGACTTGAACTCCTGACCTCGTGATTCACCTGCCTCGGCCTCCCAAAGTGCTGAGATTACAGGCGTGAGCCACCGCACCTGGCCAAGTCAGAAACATTTTAAGCCAATTATGACTGGTCTTGGCTGGTTCCAATCGGTTTGGATCAATTTCAACTGACTGCAAATGGTTAAGACTGGCTCTGACTGGCGGCAGCCAGTTTGGAATGACCATAATTGGTTAATGCTGGTTCTGACTGGTCATGGCTGGTTCCAAATAGTGTAGATTGGTTTCAACTGCCCAAAATCTGTGTAGCTAGTGTAAAAGGAAAATAAATATCGGGACCCCAAAATCACTAAACCAAAGGAAAAAGTCAAGCTGAGAACTGCATCGGGCAAACCCTGTCTCCCATTTTATTTCTAAATATGATAGCTACAAAGATAAAAAGCTATTATACATACCTCCCTCACAATTTGTCCACAAGGAAATTTCTTACGGGCCTCAAAAGCTTTACCCTAAAACCGTTCTGTTGAATGTAACCCTGGTGAGGTAACTTGATAGCTTATCTTCACAGGTGTGAGACAAAGAACAGAACGCAGCATCCCTCTGCTCACCTGAGGCAAATGCATATCTGATTGCTTTCTCTGCCCTATTGTTTACGTAAAAATTCAAATTCACTAAGCCAGACTGATTCAGTAAAAGGCTAATCAGAGACTCAAAAGAATACAATTTGCCTCTTAGCTACCTATGACCTGGAAGCCCACCACTTCAAGTTGTCCTGTATTTCCAGACTGAACCAATGTATACCTTACACATATTGATTGATGTCTCATGTCTTCCTAAAATGTATAAAACCAAGCTATGCCCCAAAAACCTTGGGCACCTGTCATCAGGACCACCTGAGGCTGTGTCACGGGGTGTCCTTAACCTTGACAAAATCAACTTTCTAAATTGATTGAGACCTGTCTCAGATACTTTGGGTTCACAACAGGCTGTATCTGGCCTTGACTGGCTTGGACTGGTTTTGACTGGCCACAATTGGTTTGTCAATTTTGACTGGTCTTGGCCATTTCCAACAAGTTTACACCAGTTTCACCTGACCACAAACGGTTCAGACTGGCTCTGTCTGGCTACCATCAGTTTTGACAGACTGAAATTACTTTATTCTCTTTCTGACTTGTTATGGCTAGTATTGACCAGCTTTTACCAGTTTCAACTGGCCATGACTGGTTTAGATGAGCTATCACTGGCATTAAACACTTTTGACTATTTCTTCGTAGAAAGGGTATTCTCATGTAATCCTTCTCAGTCTCTTTTTGAGGGACTTTTTACCAAATAGGAGACATTAGTAAAACTAGAACTTGAATGCACAAAGAACTGTACAAGAACCCATATTGTGGTTTCCTTGGAAAGGAACTAGAGAGGCAGGATATGCAGGTTTAGGATTCATTAGTTTTAATACTTTCAATGGGCTCTGAGGTATAAGGGCTGGCCCTAGTGGTTTCATATGTGGCCCTGGGGTGGCTAGAGCAAGTGTTTAGTGGCCCAGATTGTGAGAGCTTAATAAGGCAAGTGGTTGGGGCTGTGGATTCTGGGTTGGTTGATTTGTATTTTAAAGGCACATTCCTGGGAGGAGGACTCCGAAGCAGGGTGGGATGAAGGAGGCAGGAGACCAAGACAAGGTAATACAGACATATTGTTGGATTGCACAGAACAACATGTGTCCAGCACATACATCTAGGGCAGATGTGAAAGCGTCAAGTTTACAGAAGCTTATGCTTAACACTGGTTTGAGTTGGCCTTTCCCCAATGATTGGTGATGTTAAGCATCTTTTCATGTGCTTATTAATGTATTACAATATACAGACTATTCCTTTGGGAAAATGTCTGTTGTAGTCCTTTGTCATTTTTAACTGACTTGTTTACTTTTGGTTATTGTTGAATTTTAGACGTTCTTTGTATGTTCTGGGTACTAGTCCTTTATCAGATAAATGATTTGCCAATAGTGTTTTCTCCCATTTTGTGGGTTGCCATATTACTCTAATGATAGTATCCTCTGATGCACAAAAGTTTTAAATTTTAATGAAGGCCAATTTTTCTATTTTTTTCTTTTGTTGCTTGTGCTTTTTGTGTCATATCCAAGAACCAAATCTAATGTCATGAAGCTGTTGCCCTATGTTTTATTCTAAGGGTTATATAGTTTAAGCTGTTACATTTAGGTATTTGTTCTACTTTGAGTTATTTTTTGTATATGGTATTAGGTAAGGATCTAAATTCATGCTTCTGCATGTTGGTATCTAGTTTTTCCAAACACTTTTGTTCAGAAGGCTGTTTTTTCCCCCAGTGAGGGAAATGAATGGTCTTGACACCCTTGCCAAAAAATCATTTGACCGTATATGTGAGGGTTTATTTCTGAGATCTCTATTATTCCATTGGTTTATATGTCTTTTTGTTTGCTAGTACCACTATTTTGGTTACTGTAGCATTGCAGTAAGTTTTTAATCCGGAAATGTGAGCCTTCCAACCTTATTCTTTCTCAAGGTTGTTTTAGCTATTTGGGGTCCTTTCAGATTCCATATGAATTTTATGATAAATTTTTATATTTCTCCATAAAATATATGTAGATTGCCTTAGATAGTACTGACTCCCAAAATGCAAATATTGGTCTATATGATGGTGTCCCAAAGGTCTCTTAAGGTCTATTCACTTTTTTCACTCTTTTTTTTTCTGTTCCTCAGACTTTATTATTTTAATTTCCATATCTTCAAACTTGCTCATTCATTCTTCTGCCTGCTCAAATCTGCCTTTGAACCCCTTAGGACTTTTTCATTTCAGCTATTGTACTCCAGAATTTCTCTTTTTTCAATGTTTTCTATTTCTTTACTGATATATCTATTTTGTTCATAAAATGTGTTCTAGCCAGTTAACTGGCCAAAGAAGTCTACAGTCAATGCTATTCCTATCAAAATACTGTCATTTTTCACAGAAATAGAAAAACTACTCTAAAATTTATACAGAACCAAAAAGAGGCCAAATAACCAAAGCAATTCTAAACAGAAAGAACAAATCTGGAGGCATAACATTACCCAACTTCAAACTACTATAAAGCTACAGTAACCAAAACAGCATGATACTGGTAATTAATAAATAAAACCCACAAACCCACAAACCCACATACACCAATGGAACAGAATAGAGAACCAAGATATAAAGCCACACACCTACAGCCATCTGATCTTTGACAAAGTTGACAAAAATAAGCAAAGCAGAAGAATTCCCTATTCAATAAACAATGCTGGGATAACTGGCTAGACATATGCAAAAGAATGAAACTGGACTCTTATCTTTCAAAATGTACAAAAATTAATTTGAGGTGGACTAAAGATTAAACGTAAGACCTCAGGCCACGCGCGGTGGCTCACAGCTGTAATCCCAGCACTTTAGGAGGCCAAGGCGGGCCGATCACCTGAGGTCAGGTGTTTGAGACCAGCCTGGCCAACATGGTGAAACCCCGTCTCTACTAAAAACACAAAAATTAGCCGGGCGTGATGGCAGGTGCATATAATCCCCACTACTCAGGAGACTGAGGCAGGAGAACGGTTTGAATCTAGGAGGCAAAGGTTGCAGTGAGCCAAGATCATGCCACTGCACTCCAGCCTGGGTGACAGGGTGAGAAAAAGAAAAAAGAAAATAAAAAAGACCTCAGACTATAAAAATCCTAGAAGAAAACATAGGAAATATCCTCCTCAGCACTGGCTTTGGCAAAGAACTTATGGCTAAGTCTTCAAAAGCAATTGCAGCAAAAACAAAAATTGACAAATGGGACTTAATAAAACTAAAGATCTTCTACATAGCAAAAGAAACTATTAACAAAGTAAAGAGACAACCTACAGAATGAGAGAAAATATTAACAAACTATGCATGTAACAAAGGTCTAACATTCAGAATCTATAAGGAACCTAAACAAATCAAACAAAAAACAAATAAATCAATTTTAAAATGGGCAAAGGACATGAACAAACACTTCTCAAAGGAAGACATACACATGTCCAACAAACATGAAAAAATGTTCATCATCACTAATCATTAGAGAAACGCAAATCAAAACCACAATGAGATACCATCTCACACCAGTCAGAATGGCGATTGTAAAAAAGGTAACAGGTGATGACAAGGCTGTGCAGAAGAGGGAATGCGTATACACTGTTAGTGGGAATGTAAATTTAGTTCAGCCACTGTGGAAAGCAGTTTGGAGATTTCTCAAAGAACCTAGAACTACTATTTGACCTGACAACCCCATTCCTGGGTATATACACAAAGGAAAAATAAATTGCTCTTCCAAAAGACACATGCACTCATATGTTCATCTTCATTGCAGTGCTATTCACAATAGCAAAGACAAGGAATTAACCGAGGTGCCCAGCAATAGTGAACTGGATACAGAAAATGTATTACATACATACCATGGAACACTACACAGCCACAACAATGGAACACTACACAGCCACAGCAAAGAGTGAAATCATGTCCTTTGCAGCAACATTGATCCAGTTGGAGGCCATTATCCTAAGCTAATTAACGTGGCAACCGAAAACCAAACACCACATGTTTTCACTTATAAGTGGGAGCTAAGCATTGAGTGCACCTGCACATAAAGATGGGAACAATAGTCCCTGGGGATGACTAGAGGCGGAAGAGAGAAAGGAGGATATGGACTGAAAAACTACCTATTAGGTAGTAAACTTACCACCTGAGTGACAAGATCATGTGTGCCCCAAACCTCAGCATCACACAATATACTCATCTAGCAAACTTGCACATGTACCCGCTCAATCCAAAATAAAACTTGGGGGAAAAAAAGAGACAAGCAATTAAATGAGTTTTTTTATAGACAACAAATAATTGGGTCTTATTTTTATATGCACGTTGATAGTCTCTGTCTTTTAATGATTGTTGCATGTTTCTTATGTACAATTTGCATGCAACAAAATGCATAAATCTTAAGTGCACCATTTGCTGAGTTTTGACAAATGCATAATATGTTGAATATGTATGTTTAGTCAACCTGTTCAGCATCAGGCTCCTGCCCCAACACTTCCTCCTTCGGAATGCCTATTTCTTTTTTTTTTTTTTTTTTTTTTTTTTTTTTTTTTTTTTTTTTTGGGGTTTTTTTCTTT
>NC_037687.1:42828322-42866422 GCF_003255815.1 Theropithecus gelada | reverse complement strand
TTTTTTTTTTTTTTTTTTTTTTTTTTTTTTTTGAGACGGAGTCTCGCACTGTGTCACCCAGGCTGGAGTGCAGTGGCGCGATCTCGGCTCACTGCAAGCTCCGCCTCCCAGGTTCACGCCATTCTCCTGCCTCAGCCTCCGAGTAGCTGGGACTACAGGCGCCCGCCACCACGCCCGGCTAGTTTTTTGTATTTTTAGTAGAGACGGGGTTTCACCATATTAACCAGGATGGTCTCGATCTCCTGACCTCATGATCCACCCGCCTCGGCCTCCCAAAGTGCTGGGATTACAGGCTTGAGCCACCGCGCCCGGCCGGGAATGCCTATTTCTGGTCGTGGCCAGAGGCACACTTCCCAGTCTGTGGACGGCCACTTTGCTGGCTGTAACCCTTTATAAAAAATAAAGTCTCCTCTGTTTTTTAAATTTAAATAGTGTATGGCCAGGCACAGTGGCTCACGCCTGTAATCCCAGCATTTGGGGAGGCCAGGGTGGGTGGATGATTTGAGGTCAGGAATTCAAGACAGTTCCAACATGTGAAACCCCATGTCTACTAAAAATACAAAAAAATTAGCCAGACCTGGTGGCATGCACCTGTAATCCCAGCTACTCGGGAGGCTGAGGCAGGAGAATCACTTGAACCTGAGAGGCGGAGGTTACAATGAGCTGAGATCACACCACTGCTCTCCAGCCTGGGCAACAGAGTGAGACTCCATCTCAAAAAAAAAAAAAAAAAGAAAGAAAGAGAAAAAAACTGTGGTTTTTCTTAAAGTTAACATATCCATATCGGTACTTAGTGGCCCACGAAGGAAAGGTAAAAAGGGTAGCTCCATTGGGTCCTACCTAATCAATGTTTCCTCTATCTTAACTTGGGTTGCCATAACAAAATTGCATATACTCGGTGGCTTAAACAACAAAAATTAATTTTCTCACAGTTCTGGAAGCTGGAAAGTCCGAGATAAGGTGCCAGCATGGTCCACTTTTGGTGCGGGCTCTCTTCCTGGCTTGCAGATGGCTGCCTTCTTGCTATGTCCTCCTATGGCTTTTCCTAGATGCAGGAGACAGAGAGAAAGAGAGAGAGAGAGCCCCTCTTCCTATTTTTGTAAGACCACCAATTCTATCAGATGAGGATTCCACCCTTATGATCTTAATTAACTTCAATTACCTCCTAAAAGCTCTGTCTCCAAAATAGCCACATTGAGGGTTAGGGCTTCAACCTCTGAACTTTGGGGGGACACAGTTTAGTTCATAGCACCCTCCAAAGGATACTCCTCTCCTTTGACATGTGTGATGTTAACCACAACCATCACACATGTCACACAAGTGAATAGGGTTCCTGACCATAAAGCTTCAGCAACCGAAAGCCTGGAGCTACCCTTGGTTCTGGAAGCTTCTTTACTTTTACTTTGAAGTTTTCAGTTCCCATTGAGGGAGACCCTCATCCCACCTGTAGATGAATCATTTTTCTTCTTGGTCAAACTGGAGACTGCGTGGAATCACTTTTATTCTTCTGCAATATCATTCCAAAGCCAGAAGAGACAGCTTTAAATTAGAGCACCTGGGTGAGACCTGGGACGCTGGCCCCGTATTCCCGACATTCCGCACTGCGGCCTTCCATTGAGTGACTGCAGCTGACTGCCAATTCCCAGCACCATAAGCTTATGTTTACAATCAAGGACTCTTCCACCTGCCTTACACACAAACTCAGCAGAGTCATTTTATTTTTTTTAGTTACTTTTTTTTTTTTTTTTTTTTTTTAAGACAGAGTCTCGCTCTGTAGCCAGGCTGGAGTGCAGTGGTGGGATCTCGGCTCACTGTAACCTCTGCCTCTCGGGTTCAAGCGATTCTCCTGCCTCAGCCTCCCAAGTAACTAGGACTACAGTTGTGTGCCACCATGCCCAGCTAATTTTTTTGTTGTTGTTGTTTTGTTTTTTTGGTATTTTTAGTACAAACCCTGTCTCTACTATATATCAAAAGGTCTTTTCAGGTCAGGAAGCCATACAAGTGCGCAGTGTGTGTATACTAGCCAGGACCAGTCTGTGCTCAGTGGTCTTTTCATCAGGAGAAAGTTACTGAAGTTAGTCTCTTGTCCAGTCAAAGCTATAGTTATAGCTGGTGGAATAGGGGGTGGGGGTCAGTCAGCATCTGGTGGAGCTGAAAATTGTTTTAATATTGTTTATGTTGAGGCCAGTGCTTGTTTAGCCGCCAGAGAGGGAAAAAAACACAAAAAACAAAAAACCTGTGGCAGTTAGAACATACTTTATTCTCTTTTTTTTTTTTTTTTGAGATGGAGTTTCATTCTTGTTGCCCAGGCTGGAGTGCGGAAGCATGATTTCAGCTCACCATAACCTCTGCCTTCTGGGTTCAAGCGAGCCACCGCGCCTGGTCAGAAAATAATTTATTCCTTAAGTGTAGGGAGATGTGACCTATTCCTTGCCTGGCATGGCCTTGCGTCCAGTTTGTCTTACTGCCACAAAGCATCTGTTCTGTCAATCTTATGATCTCTGTTTTAACATTCATGTTGGTCATTTAAACTACAAAAGAGAAGGGTATAATGAGGCCTGTCTAACCTTCCATCCTGTCATGGCTGGGAACTAAGTATTTAAGAGTTTTCTGGGGGCCGGGTGCGGTGGCTTTACACCTGTAATCCCAGCACTTTGGGAGGCTGAGGGAGCCAGATCACCTGAGGTCGGGAGTTCAAGACCAGCCTGACCAACATGGGGAAACCCCATCTCTACTAAAAATACAAAATTAGCTGGGCGTGGTGGTGCATGCCTGTAGTCCCAGCGACTCGGGAGACTGAGGCAGGAGAATCCCTTGAACTTCGGAGGCAGAGGTTGCAGTGAGCCAAGATCGTGCCACTGCACTCCAGCCTGGGCAACAAGAGCAAAACTCTGTCTCAAAAACAACAACAACAAAAAGAGTTTTCTGGGGTCCCCTTGGCCACAAGGGGGTCTATTCAGTCGGGGAGTGGTTTAGGATTTTAGGTTTATAAATCTTAGGGAAAGACTCCCAGGAGAGTAAGTAAGACATAAAGCCATATCATGTAAAGATGTAAGTGTATGTCCTTGTTATAACAGGCAGGGTTATAATATTAAAATAATGATAATGATGATGTTAACAATGTCCTCTTCCTATGGGGCGGGGATACAGGAGTAACCAGCCTTCTCAGGAGAAGTATTATGGCTACACTATTACCACTGTACTACTTTATAACTACAGCATGATCACATACACTATAACCAAGCCTGGGAGTGATCACAGTAATGATGTCCTTTCAGGTGCAGCATTGCATAGGGGTTAATAGAATGGACTCTGTAGTCAGCCAGCCTGGGTTTGAATTTCCCTGTGCTATTTACAAGTTTTGTGATCTTGGAAAATTCCTTTATTCCTCCGTGACACATTCTTTGTGCGGGAAACAAGTATAATTGTGCTCATCTCAAGCATTAGAGGATTGAACGAACCTAGAACATGGCCTGGTACACATTAAACACTTAACTAAAATCTGCTGTCATCATTATTGTCATCACAATTAGCACTGTGTACTGGGTGCCACATCATTTATGCTTCACAAAGACCTTATAATGTGCGGACTATTTCCCTCTGGGTTACAAGATTGTCATTATTCAACAGTGGTATCAATTGCAACGATAATGGTAACATAAATGCAAATAACCACAATATCAGTGTGGTAGCCAGCCTCCAAGATTGCCCTCAATCAATCTTATCTCCTGATATTCAAACTCTGTACAGAGTCCTCTTTCACGATAAATAGAATTGACCACTGTAACCAATACATTCACTATGTGGTGAACACACTCAAGTATTCTTATGGTGGGTTCCATGAGGTGAGAAACTGAGGCTTTCACCTTCTGCTCATGGTCATGTGAGCTTAGAATCAGATCCAGTTAGCCCCAGTTAGCCTTCAGATGACTGCAATTCTGGCCAACATCCTGATTGCAACCTCATGAGTGTTCCTGAGCCAGAATCACCTAGCTAAACTGTGCCTAGATTTCCAATCCTCAGAGAGTGTGTGGGAGGATAAGTGTTTATTATTATGTTAAGCCACTAAGTTTTGAGTAATATGTTACAAATAGCGATAAATAATTAATATGGTTGTCCTAGTCTGTTTGGGATGCTATAACAAAATCCCTAGGCTGGGGGATTTATAAACAAGACAAATTTATTGCTCACAGTTCTAGTGGCTGAAAAGTCCAAGATTTAGATGCCAACACATTCAGTGTCTGGCGAGGATTGTCTGCTTCATAGATGGCGACTGCTTGCTGTGTTCTCGCATGGCAGAAAGGAAGAGAAACTCCCTTGGCCCTCTTTTATAAGCCCATGAATTGCATTCCTGAAAGCAAAACCCTCATGACCTAATCACCTACCAAAGACTCCATCCTCTTAATATTATCTCAATGGGAAACTGATTTCAATATGTAAATTTGGTGGGGGGAGGCACAAATTTAGACCATAGCAGCAGTCAACACTGTATTGTAAATGTGCCCATTTTCCACAATATAATAGAACACACCATGGGTTTTCAGGATTGGCATTTATTGTAGGCACAAACTTAATATATTAACTCAAATGACTGTACTAATGTGCTTCTTATATTGTCCTATTTCACAAATGTAAACAGAGAACACCATTTTTTGTTTTAATAGCAGTATTCCTTGTTATAATAAATATTAAAATAACACCATAATAAAATCACTAAGGTTACAACCTAACTGTGCTGAATTCACAGAGGGTGGAAAACATCACCCCAGGGGTGGGACTCCTGTGTTTATATAATACAAACACCTGAAGGTGGCAGAAACTAGCAGAGACAGAGGATTTCTTAGCATCAGAATTGATATGTTGTTATTTATGATATCTTAATAATTTAGAGGCATAGAATAAATAATGACAAGGATTCTGATATTTGTTATAAAGTATAATTGTGTTGATTATATTTAAAATCATTAACAGAAACAATGTAATTGTAGAATTAAGTATAACTGTAAGTGGTATGGTATGGCATGGTGTATGGTATGGTATGATATGAGGAATGTGGAGTAGAGTATGGTGGGGTGGCATAGGATATACCATAGATAATAGTCACATTGGGTTGGGTGCGGTGACTCAGGCCTGTAATCCCAAAGCTTTGGTGGCTGAGGTGGGCAAATCATGAGGTCAGGAGATGGAGACCATCCTGGCCAATGTGGTGAAACCCCGTCTCTACTAAAAATACAAAAAATTAGGCCGGGCGCGGTGGCTCACGCCTGTAATCCCAGCACTTTGGGAGGCCGAGGCGAGCGGATCACAAGGTCAGGACATCGAGACCACGGTGAAAACCCTGTCTCTACTAAAAATACAAAAAATTAGCCGGGCGCAGTGGTGGGCGCCTGTAGTCCCAGCTACTTGGGAGACTGAGGCAGGAGAACGGCAGGAACCCGGGAGGCGGAGCTTGCAGTGAGCCGAGATCGCGCCACTGCACTCCAGCCAGGGGGACAGAGTGACACTCCATCTCAAAAAAAAAAAAAAAAAAAAAACAATTAGCTGGGTGTGGTGGCGGGTGCCTGTAATCCCAGCTACTCGGAGGCTAAGGCAGGAGAATCCCTTGAACCTGGGAGGCAGAGGTTGCAGTGAGCCAAGATCGCGCCACTGCACTCCAGCCTGGGCGACAGAGCGAGACTCCATCTCAAAAAACTAAAAATAAAAAATAGTCACTATTTGGCACTAGTAGCCCAGTTGAATGCTAAGGGTGGAGGGTGTGATTCATCCTGGCATTACGGGAAGTGTCCATGACAACCTTGGCTTTAAGCTGACTTTGGCCACAGGGTCAATATCTGCCACACTGCGTCACATCCATTATCCAACAAGGCACCTGAGCCCCAGAACCCTCAGCCCTGCCACATTCCTCTTGCTTCTGGGGTTCCACATTTTCCAGTGGCTGCTCAAGTGGAGGAGGTGGAGCAGTTGACACTGACAATGGGATACAGGATAGAAAGTGCTAGGGTAGATGCTGATGGGAGTGGCTCCCTGCCTATGGATCCCCCACTACTGCCCCTTTCCCCCTCTACGTGGCCTGACGCTGTGACTAGGAGGAGGCTAAGTTAGGAGATCTTGTAAACAGTGGGGAATGTAGATAGGTAGGATACTCAGTTGGGCACTGCCCTGACGTGGAGTTAGAGCTGGGTATGCTGGACCATGGTGGGAGGAGGCATTAAATCTTGAATTAGAAGACCTGAACCCACCCCCACCAACTTCCCCACGCATGTAACCAATCTGTGTGGGGCATTTGGTCAACCTCGATATTATTGCTATTATTCATTCATCCATTTAACAAGCTTGTACTGAGCGTCTGCTTTGAGCTGGCACCGTGCTGGGTGCCTGGGATACAGCAGAAACAAGACAGACAAAGTCTGGGTCTCATGAGGCTGATGATCCAGTGAGGAAGAGGGATGAGAAACCAAAAAAAGGAATATTTAATCAGGTCAGATAGTAGTAGTATTTGCAATGCAAATATAGTACAAAATAAGGGAGCAGCAAGTGAGCCTAGAGATGTGTTACCTCAATGGAAGGATGCCATGGGGGTGGAAGCACTCCAAAGGTGGAAGAGGAAAGCAAGATGCATGGGTGCTGGAGAAGCAGAGTACTCTCAAAACAGTCAATGCAGAGGCCCAAAGCCAGAGAAAGCATCCTTGATGTTAAAACAGCCAGAATTGAGATGCCTGACAAATAAATATGTTGACTAACTCCAACTGCGGGCTCTCTGGACCCTATGGCCTCTTTTATTGTAGTTATATCTTTGCACTACAAACATTAAATGCAACAATGTGAAAGTAGAAATAACCGGCCGGGCGCGGTGGCTCAAGCCTGTAATCCCAGCACTTTGGGAGGCCGAGGCGGGTGGATCACGAGGTCAGGAGATCGAGACTATCCTGGCTAACATGGTGAAACCCCGTCTCTACTAAAAATACAAAAAACTAGCCGGGCGTGGTGGCGGGCGCCTGTAGTCTCAGCTACTTGAGAGGCTGAGGCGGGAGAATGGCGTGAACCCGGGAGGCGGAGCTTGCAGTGAGCCGAGATCACGCCACTGCACTCCAGCCTGGGAGCACAGCGAGACTCCGTCTCAAAAAAAAAAAAAAAAAAAAAAAAAAAGAAAGTAGAAATAACCAAAATATTATGTGAAAGTTTGATATGTAAAATATTAAAATTAGGTAATCATATAAAATAAAATATATACTATAAAACAGGTACTATTCTATAAAATACAAACTATTTTATTGAAGGAATATACAGTAATAAATAGTACAATATGCTATATAACATACTGTAGACACAATTTCCTATGGTATGTAATGACAGGCGCATATAAAATTAAAATATATAAATCTAGTTATTTACATTTATAAATCTTTTATCAAATGTAATTCAAGTTATCACATGGTAAAATATAACAGTACTTTTGAGATTCATCCATGTTGTAGCAGGTGTCAATAAATCATTTTTTTATATCTGAGCAGCCCTCCATAGAATCGGTACACACAATGTGTTTAATCTCTCATCCACTGATGTACATTTGTGTTGTTTCCTCATTTTGGCAATTATACAATTGCTGTGAACATTGGAGTGTAGGTTTTCATGTAAACAGAATTTTTATTTCATCTAAGGTAAATACCTAAGTGTGGGGTTGCTGAGTCATATGATCAATGTATGGTTAATAGTATAAGAAGGTGCCAAACTTTTGTGCAGAGTGGACAGACCATTTTATATTCCTACAAGCAACGCAGGGAAATTTCCATCAGTCTGTATTCTTGCCAATGTATGGTACATTTTCATTTTTAGCCATTCTAAAAGCCCATTCTGTAGCAGTATCTCATTGTGGTTTAATTTGGATTTTCCTGATAATTAAAGATGTTCAGCATCTTTTCATCACCTTATTTTCCATTTGTTTTCATATAACCATACGGATGAATCTCAAACACATCACGTTAAATCAAAGCACTCCGACTCAAAAGGAGATACACATACACATACAAAACACACACACACAATGACTCCACTTATACAATATTATGGAAAAGGCAGAACTATAGAGACAGAAACAGACTGGTGATTGCCAAGGCCTGGGAGTGGGAAAAGGGACTAAAAAGTCTCTTTCACTCATACAGTTTCTCTCCAGTGTGAATTCTATGATGTGTAATCAACTCTGACTTCTGTCGAAAGGTCTTCCCACATTCAGAACAGATGTAGGGCTTCTCTCCGGTATGAGTTTTCTGGTGCTTACTGAGATTTGACCTGCCACTAAAGGCCTTCCCACACTCGGCACACACATAGGGTTTCTCTCCTGTGTGAATTGGCTGATGCACCAGGAGCTGAGACTTGGAGGTAAAGGACTTCCCACAGTCACTGCATTCATAAGGTTTCTCGCCAGTATGAATTCTTTGATGAGTAATAAAGTTTGACTTGCGGACGAAAGCTCTTCCACACTCGGTGCATACATAGGGTTTCTCTCCTGTATGAATTTTCTGATGAACAATGAGTATTGATTTCTGGTTGAAGGCTTTCCCACATTCGTGGCATTCATACTGTCTCTCTCCAGTATGAATTTTCTGGTGTATATTGAGGTGTGACTTCTGAGTGAAGGCTTTTCCACAAGTACTGCATTCATAAGGCTTCTCCCCAGTATGGATTCTCTGATGTGTAATCAAGTCTGACCGCTGGGTGAAGGCCTTTCCACATTTGGAACATACATAAGATTTCTCTCCTGTATGAGTTTTCTGATGTGTAATGAGATTTGATCGGTTGGTGAATGCCTTCCCACATTTACTGCACATATAGGGTTTTTCTCCTGTGTGAATTCGTTTATGAAAAATGGAGTTGTGACTTGGAAGTAAACAATTTCCCACAGTGACCACATTTATAAGGTTTTTCTCCAGTATGAATTATTTGATGTGCAATCAAATGTGCCTTCTGAATGAAGGCCAGTCCACATTTCATGCATACATATGATAAGAAAGAAATTAGAGCAGTTCTTTCTCTTGATTGTAATGTTGATTGCATGATTAGATACAATTGTCAAAACTCAGAGCTCTACACTAAAAAGTGTGAATATTACTCAATGTAAATTATACCTCAATTATAACATTAAAAATATTTCAGTTATGTCCACACAAAAAGCCTGCACAGATATTTATAGCAGCTTTCCTTATAAGTGCCAAAACTTGGAAGCATCTGACAGTCCTTCAGTAGGTGAATAAATAAACCTCCAGACAATGGAACATAATTTGGCGCTAAAAAGAAGTGCAATATCAAGCCATGAAAAGACATGGAGGAAACTTAAATCTGCATTACTAAGTGAAAGAAGTCAATCTGAAAAGGCTACAACCCGTATGATTTCAACTATATGATATAAAAGGTAAAAGGTAAAACTATGGAGACAGAAAAAAGGTTGCCAGGGTTAGAGGGGACGAAGGGAAGACAGGCAGAACACAGAGGATTTTTAGGGCAGTGAAACTACTCTGTGTATAACGGTGGATACGTGCCATGATCCACTTGTTCCAACAAGCGGAAAGTACAAGATACATTCTATGGTGTTACACCAAGAATGAACCCTAGAGACTTGGGGTGACAATGAGTGTCAGTGGAGGTTCACCAATTATAACAAATATACTACTCTGAGAGGAATGCTGATAATGTGGGAGGCTATGCATATGTGGATTAGGGGATATATGGGAAACCTCTGTAATTTCTACCCAATTTTGCTTTGAACCTAAAACCACTCTAAAAAATAAAGCCTTCTGGGCCGGGCGCGGTGGCTCAAGCCTGTAATCCCAGCACTTTGGGAGGCCGAGACGGGCGGATCACGAGGTCAGGAGATCAAGACCATCCTGGCTAACACGGTGAAACCCCGTCTCTACTAAAAATACAAGAAAATTAGCCGGGCGAGGTGGCGGGTGCCTGTAGTCCCAGCTACTCGGGAGGCTGAGGCAGGAGAATGGCGTGAACCCAGGGGGGCGGAGCTTGCAGTGAGCCGAGATCGCGCCACTGCACTCCAGCCTGGGGCACAGAGCAAGACTCCGTCTCAAAAAAAAAAAAAATAAAAAAAAAAAATAAATAAATAAAGCCTTCTGTACATATGGGTATATGCATATACACATATATGTAAGTACTATAATATTGTTACAATACATATATAAGAGAAATAATCAAAAGTCATTTACAACAAATTGTTTCCCTTCATGAGGCTTGGGCATACGGAGGATAGTCAGATGCTTATGTTGACTGATGACTAATATTAACAGGATGCTCTCATTGGGCCCTGCTGGCTCAGATCCCCTCTATCAGGTGACCCAAAAAAAGTCACTTCATTCTCCCATAATCCCATTTTACAAGTGAGGCAATTGAGGCCCAGAGGAGGTTTCTGTGAAGGCTGAGGGTCCCTACGTGGATCAGTGTTGGCACCAGAATTTGAACCAACATAGATAGCTTTCACTGTTCTGCTCACACCACTACTCATGTAGTAGACAGGAAGCCCAGCTTGTGATCTCCTGAGATCTCCAGATCATCCTTGGCCCACCCTGGGTCCATCATTCCATTGTGCCTTGGGGGGACCTCAGAGGAAATTGTCTATGAAGCTGGGACCTCGTCCTCATCACCATCTTCCAGGGATCATGATCAAGCAAACATGGAGATGCAATTTTGGAGAAAGTACAGTAGCCAAGAGTGACTAAGGCACCTCATGAAGCAATGTGGGAAGTTGGGAATCAGCAGACATTGGATTAACAGGGGCCAATGGGGAGCCAAGAGATACCATCAAAATTTAAGGAGGGGTCAGACACTGTGTTAGTGATTAATGGGCATCAATAGACATTGGGCTAGTTTTTGTTTTTTTAAACTGGGGTCCTATAAAGAAGGGGACAGAAGAGGCTCCAAAATAGATGGGAAAGGTGGACATTATGGTTCATTGTAAGCCACTGCCCTTACCTGAATGAAAGGAAGTCAGTCAACAGCATCCACCGTATCGAAGGCATTCCCACATGCTGGGTTAGGGACAGTTAGATACTGCTAGGTGAGTAATGGGAGCTCATTCTGAGGGAAAAGTCAATAAGGGGGACCACAAGACATCCTGCTAGAAGTATAATAAAAGTATCAGGAGATAGTAACTATTGTATTGCGGGGGGCACACCACTGTCCCTGATTCTGAGGATTGTAATAAGTGGTCATCACGCAGAATGGAGAGTGGACCTTACTAGACATGGTCACAAGTGGGAGGAGGTAACAGACATTATGCTGGAGTGAGGTGATTGTAAAAGAGGTAATGAGGAGATCTCCAGAAACTATTTCCTGGAACTGATGAAGTGTGACACACATCTAAGAGTAAGGTAAAATGGGAAAAATAGCCAGGCATTGTGGTCCTTTCCAGCCCTAACCATATGGTTGTGTTGATTTTCACATAAGTTATTAATCTGTTACATGAAAGTCACATCATTAAGGAAGCCAAATGCTAAGCTTCAAGTCAGTGATGAGTAATGAAAAAAAAGAAAAAAAGGCAACTGAGTTGGAAGAACTCTGACAGCAGAAGGGAGATTTAAGTTGTCTCAGATGACCTGAAAATTCTTACCTCAGAAGCTTTCTTGAAGGCGATGGGAGTTCACAAGACACTGTGCTGGGGGTCAAAACACAACGTGCTGAGGGCCTGTGAGGTTGAGAGACAGTCCTGGTAGATACTGAGGGGGTTGCAAGTCTTGGTGCTAGATGACAATGGGGACTCAACATACATTCTGAGGTTTACATCTGTATACATGAAGGTTTTTTCTTTTTTCATTGTAGCATCTCTTTCTTGATAGAAATATTGAATGAGGGTTGGAAATGACCAACTGTGGTAGATTTGAACGAGAAAGAAAAACACCCACGAGCCTGTTACACAATGTTTTCCGCAACGAACAACTTACATAACTTAGGATTCATCACTATCAAAATAACTACGTATTATGTTGCTTTATCATTCAATTTGTTGGCACTATACCTAATCCACAGTAAATAGGATTATCATTAACATAATATGATCTTTCTTATGAAGAATTTGGTAACAGTGTTCTATTGTTTTCATGAGGCTTTTCCTATTCACCAAATTGACTCGGTTCCTTGTCAGTATGAATAATCCCCCAAGGTTTACTGGGGATGGTGACAATGTAGGAAGGGTCCCTCGCTTCATTCAGTGCCTTCTCAGGGGCCCTCTCCAGAACAGCCATGTGTGACATTCTGATGTGGTTGTTTTTATTTACAATAATATACATATTTTTCTGCTGCATGCATGCAACAGTGTACAATCAGACCCAACCCTCAGTGGGGTATTCCCACACTGTTTCTCTCAAGCATGGTTGCTCTGATGGACACTGAACACTGATTTCTGAACAAAGCCTTTCCCACAGATGCCACACTTGTAGGGTTTGTCTCCAGTGTGTGTTGTCTGATGTTTATTTAAATTTGACCTGTCAGTAAAGGCCTTCCCACACTCAGCACACACGTAAGGCTTCTCTCCGGTGTGAATTCGTTGATGCACTTGGAGCTGTGATTTTTTAGTGAAAGACTTCCCACAGTCACTGCACTCGTACGGTTTCTCTCCAGTATGAATTCTATGATGTGTAATCAACTCTGACTTCTGTCGAAAGGTCTTCCCACATTCAGAACAAATGTAGGGCTTCTCTCCGGTATGAGTTTTCTGGTGCTTACTGAGATTTGACCTGCCACTAAAGGCCTTCCCACACTCGGCACACACATAGGGTTTCTCTCCTGTGTGAATTGGCTGATGCACCAGGAGCTGAGACTTGGAGGTAAAGGACTTCCCACAGTCACTGCATTCATAAGGCTTCTCTCCAGTATGAATTCTTTGATGAGTAATAAAGTTTGACTTGCGGATGAAAGCTCTTCCACACTCGGTGCATACATAGGGTTTCTCTCCTGTATGAATTTTCTGATGAACAATGAGTATTGATTTCTGGTTGAAGGCTTTCCCACATTCGTGGCATTCATACTGTCTCTCTCCAGTATGAATTTTCTGGTGTATATTGAGGTGTGACTTCTGAGTGAAGGCTTTTCCACAAGTACTGCATTCATAAGGCTTCTCCCCAGTATGGATTCTCTGATGTGTAATCAAGTCTGACCTCTGGGTGAAGGCCTTTCCACATTTGGAACATATATAAGATTTCTCTCCTGTATGAGTTTTCTGATGTGTAATGAGATTTGACCGGTTGGTAAATGCCTTCCCACATTTATTGCACATATAGGGTTTTTCACCTGTGTGAATTCGTTTATGAACATGGAGTTGTGACTTGGAAGTAAACAATTTCCCACAGTGACCACATTTATAAGGTTTCTCTCCAGTATGAATTATTTGATGTGCAATCAAATGTGCCTTCTGAATGAAGGCCAGTCCACATTTCATGCATACATATGATTTTTCTCCTGTATGAATTCTCTGATGCACTGTGAGTGCTGACTTCTGAGTGAAGGCTTTTCCACAGTCACTGCATTCATACGGTTTCTCTCCAGTGTGAATTCTCTGATGAATAATCAACTCTGACCTGTAGGTAAAGGCCTTCCCACACTCAGTACATATGGAAGATTTCTCTCTACTTTGAACTTTCTTATGCGTAATGAGGTTGGAATTATTGTTGAAGACCTTCCCATATTCGGTACATATATAGGGCTTCACTCTCGTGTGAACGCGTTGATGGACCTGAAGTTGTGACTTGGAAATGAAGGATTTGCCACAGTTACTGCACTCATATGGTTTTTCACCAGTATGAATTCTTCGGTGTGCAATCAAATGAGTCTTCTGGATGAAGGCCTGTCCGCATTCAATACAGATGTAGGATCTCTCGCCTGTGTGGATTTTCTGATGCATCTTGAGTGTGGACTTTTGTGTGAACGCTTTGCCACAGTCAGTGCATTCATGGTGTCTCTCTCCAGTATGAATTTTCTCATGTATACTGAGATCTGAGTTATAAGAGAAGCCTTTCCCACATTGGCTGCATTCATAGAGTTTCTCTCCGGTATGAATTCTCTGATGTCTGAAGAGAGACGACACTTGAAAAAAGGATTTTCCACATTCATTGCATTTAAAGGGTTTCTCTCTCATATGGGTTTTCTGGTGTATAATAAATTCTGGCTTCTGTACAAAAGCCCTCCCACATTCAATACATACATAGAGCTTTTCTCCTGCAAGAACTTTCAGGTGTACTTTGAGCTGTGACTTCTGGGTGAATATCTTTTCAAATTCAGCGCATTCATAAGGTTTCTCCCCGGGATAAACTTTTTGTGGTTGAGAGGATACTTGTTTATAAGTGAGGATTTTTCTACACTGATTTTGGTCCCATAATTTCTCTCCTGTTGGAATACACTCATGGTTAGTATAGGAAGACATTTTATCATTTGGTAATCTTTTTAACATTCTTTGAAGCATTATTTTTATTATGACTGTATAAATCGAAATTATGCTTTAAACTATTTCCAAATGAGCCACATTGATGGGGTCTTTTGGGAGGAGAAATGATGTTTGAGTTCACATGAATTATTTTTCTACTATCCTTATAGTCATAATGCCTCCTTGTTATCAATATTTTCTTGATGAAAGCAACATCATTTTGATATTTATTTTCTCCACTGATAGCTCTCTATTTGTCACCAATCGTCACAATTATTCTAGACTAAAATAGAATCTCACATTACTTTCATCATGTCCTTTTCTTTCAATATGGAAAGAAACCTCTTCAAAGATTCCCTGCTCTAAGGTCTGAAACCTAAACTCCTCTGCTCAAATGAGAAACAGGTGATTTTAGTTCAAAGAGCAGCTAGCAGAGGCTAGGGGGTATGGTACAAATGACTCATCCAGGCTGAACACAGAGAAAAGGGTGATGGTGAGTAACATGAAAAGGAAGGTGGTGATAGTGTTGATAGGAAACATTCTGGAAAACAATTCAGCAGTTAGAGGAAATAAACTAGATGAACAGATAACACCATGGACAGATGTGGAAAAAGTAAGGCAAAAAACACTATATATACCACAGCATCATTCAGATAAACTAATGATCCAAACTCTTAATTCACTTACAACATGCATGAAATCAAAAATGTTTCCATCAAATAAAACAGTGGCTTATGACAGGCAGAAAAATGGGTGTGGGGGAAACAGAAAAAGGAATAAATCAAAAAATAAATAAGAGAGAATCCTGACCCAGACTCATGACGATAGTGTGTCTTAAACTGAGGCCTATGACTGAACTCAAACCTCATCACGTAAACTATAAAAATAAAGCAATCAAAATCAACAACAAAAACGAACCCTGGTCAATGTGGAATCACTCAAGCACCATCAGGAAGAAAGGTCAGGAAGGGCGATTAATCATGTTAAACACAGCAGAAAGATAATCCCAAAGATTAAGTAACAGTGACCCCCAAGTCATCAGCTTATCCAGGCATGAAGGACTGGGAAGAAGTAAGAAATTTCATGGCCACTCCTCTGCAGAAAACAAAAAGAGAGGCTGATTGGACAGAAAGCTCTGAGGCACCTCAAAGTTAAAAAAAAAAAAAAAAGGAAAGAAAGAAAAGAAAAAAAGAAAAGAAATAAAGGTGACTAGCAGTAGTGGGAGTGTGTGACAGAGTAACTTTGAAACAAAGCAGATCCGTGAATGTCTGAAGGTAAAAGAAAAACTCTAGGACTATGGGGAATGTAGGGGAAAAGAAGAATGTTAAAGAAAATGAGTATAACCAAGAAAGAAAGATCTCTTAATTCTCCTAAATAAATGAAGCAGACTGGCACATGATTCAGAATCCAGAAAGCCAAAGAAGAACACTGAAGAGATAAAGGTCAGCCAGGCTCAGTGGCTCATGCCTGTAATCCCAGCACTTTGGGAGGCCGAGGCGGGTGGATCACTTGAGGTCAGGTGTTCGAGACCAACCTGGCCAACATGGTGAAACCCTGCCTCTACTAAAAATACAAAAATTAGCTGGGCATGGTGGCTGGCACACACCTGTAATCCTATCTACTTGGGCGGCTGAGGCACGAGAATCACTTGAACCCAGTAGGTGGAATCTGCAGTGAGCTGAGATCATGCCACTGCCCTCCAGCCTAGACAATACAGCCCAGGCTGTGACTGAAGCTGTGACAAAAAAAAAAAATGACAAAAGTCATCCAGGGAGAATGCATTTAGTGATCTGAGAGGCCAAGGGGCATCAAGCAATACAAAAACATTCAGAACTTTCCAGAAAAAGCATCTTAATAGTATGCCAAGGGTGTTGGTGTTTCTCAAGACAGCTGAGATTTCCTCCCATCACCCATCTACCCGAGTCACACTCGCTTCACTCACCTGGGCAGCTTTGACGTGGCCTCTCACCCTGCAGTGCCCATGGTTCCTTTCCTTGCTCCAACATGACCACCTCTGCTTCAGGAACTTGATACCCTGTTCATGGGAAATGATAAAGGTCTGGGTCCAGCTAATTGTGTTTCAGGGCCCAGCCAATAAACTCTTATTCTTTGATGAAGATTTTTTCTTCAGAAAAGTAACCATAACTTTTCAGGGTAATATTCTGAGTACCCTAAACAAATAAAGAATCCTAGACAAATCAAGGACAAAATCATCACCTATTTAAGATGCAGACAGCATTCATCAATGAGAATGGAAGCATTCTCAGTGAGGCCTCCTTTCAGAAATGAAGGTGACTGTGCTTACCCACTGAGAGAAGATGGCTGTAGGTCTCCAGCATCACATCCCGATACAGATTTCTCTGAGAAGGGTCCAGGTGCCGCCATTCCTCTCTGCTGAAATCGATAGCTACATCCCTGAAGGACACTGATCCCTGTAAGGGCACATTCCTGTTCAATGTGCATAGTCAGTTTAGGGGGTTGGAGAGACTATATTTAGGAATATGGAATACAGTTCTTGTTGTTTTAAATTTACATTCTCTTTTTAAAAACTCACTCCCATTTCTCTAATACTTTATTATGAAAATTTTCAAATATACAATTTAAAATAATTGTACAGTAAGAAATGTATACCTACCACCTAGAATTTATCATTAACACTTTACTTGCTTTATCATACATCTAAGCCATTCTTTTATCTATCCATCTTGCTTCTTTGTACATTTCAAAGTAAGTTGCAGATGACACCACACTTCCTCCTAATACTTCTTTTTTTTTTGAAACAGAGTCTCGCTCTGTTGCCCAGGCTGGAATGCAACGGCATGATCTCGGCTCACTGTAACCTCTGCCTCCCAGGTTCAAGCAATTCTACCTCAGCCTCCCAAGTAGCTAGGATTACAGGAATGCACCACCACGCCCAGCTAATTTTTTTTTATTTATAGTAGACATGGGTTTTGCCATGTTGGCCAGGCTGGTCTTGAACTGCTGACCTCAGGCGATCCACCCGCTTCAGCCTCCCAAAATGCTGGGATTACAGGCATGATCCACCGCGCCCAGCCTCTCCTAATACTTCAAAATGCAAAGCATGAACTAGGGTGTAAAACTTGTTAACCTTTCTTAGGTAAAATTTACATACAATTAAAAGGACCAATCTTTAATTTACCATTTAAAGTTTTGACAACTGTATACACCTGTATAATCCGGGAATTTCTAAGAAATATGTTATATATGTGCATATTAAATAGTTTTACGTATGTTGTGGAACACAGAAATCCCATCAAGAATTTCTGCTATTTGTTCTGTACTATAGTCAGTCGATTACTCATTTTTCAAAACTGGCAATTGAAATAAGCTATGTTTTAGTTTCCTAGCAACTGGATGAATAACCTGCGATACACTTTCTGATCAGTTTAGGATGAGCCCTTATGCTAGCCCTGGGAACACAGAAATAATTATGTGTCCAATCTTCTAGCAACTTAAAAGATGTGGACAGCATTCATCAATGAGAATGGAAGCAGGGTGGAAAATAGGCCGGGTGCGGTAGCTCACGCCTGTAATCCCAGCACTTTGGGAGGCCGAGGCGGGTGGATCACAAGGTCAAGAGATCGAGACCATCCTGGCTAACACAGTGAAACCCCGTCTCTACTAAAAATACAAAAAATTAGCCGGGCGTGGTGGCGGGTGCCTGTAGTCCCAGCTACCGGGGAGGCTGAGGCAGGAGAATGGCGTGAACCCGGGAGGTGGATCTGAAATTCAGTGAGCTGAAATTGCGCCACTGCACTCCAGCCTGGGCAACAGAGCAAGACTCCGTCTCAAAAAAAAAAAAAAAAAAACAAGACTTTGAAAATAAATTAGACTGAAGCTTTTTAAAAAAGAAGACATAACAAATTCATTAAGCTATTGGAAAGCAGATGCCTTATGTGGAACACACTGAGGGCCCAAAGAAACAAAAAGTACATGTTACATGAGGGAGTAAGTTTACATTCCATAGAGTTGACGAATTTAACTTGGAAGATACAAAGTGTAACCCAGAATATGGGGTGAGGGGGACAATGCCCAGAAAAGACGAGAATAAAGGGTCTAGAGATAGAAAAACACACTACAAGTTTAGGGAACAGCAAACAGGTTTATATAAATGGAGAGAAGTCTGCCTGATGTGTCAGAAAAGCAGTATAGGAAAAACAGTTTGGTCAAAGTATGGAATTTTTACTTTCAGTAATGGTAATTAAGGTAATCAGATTTATATCTAAATGTTTTTTAAAGTTCTGTATTACAGGACAACCAAACAGTTGGTGAGGAAAAGCTCTTTTTTATTTTTTCAGACAAGAGTCTCACTCTGTCACCCAGGCTGGAGCACGGTGGTGCGATCTCGGCTCACTGCAACCTCCACCTCCTGGGTTCAAGCAATTCTCTGCCTCAGACTCCCGAGTAGCTGGGATTACAGGCACCTGCCACCACACCGGGCTAATTTTTGTATTTTTAATAGAGACAGGGTTTCACCATGCTGGCCAGGATGGTCTTGATCTCCTGACCTCATGATCTACCTGCCTCGGCCTCCCAAAGTGCTGGGATTACAGGCGTGAACTACTTTGCCCGGCTGGAAAAGTTCTTTATAGAATGATTCTAGCTAATAAATAAAGAAGTTAGGATAAAATTAAAATACCACCATGTATAACTACTAATGAAATAACGGGGCCAATAATCATTAATGGCTGTTGGAATGTTTCAGTTGAAAGGCTGAGGGAAGTGTACAATGGACAGATCAGCTAGTAACATCTGCATCCACGAACCAGCTCTCGTGGGCCTGCTGACATGGCATAGTAATTAATTTCATTACACTACTTATGAAGTATTCTTGCCAAAAAATAAAATCCAAACCCCTATCTCACCAAGCCTCCAGATCTAACAAGCCATTCACAGGAGTGGGAAGGAGAGTGAAACATACTGAACAATATGAAGACCAAGACATCAGCTAAATTCAGAAGGTAGCAAATGACCCACTTCTTCAAAACATTAATTACAAGAGAATGGACATGGAAGGGAATATTTTCTTTATTAATAGAGACTTAAGAGCCATACTAACTGAATGCAACTTGTGGACTTTCGCTCCTAATTAAAATGAACCAATCTTAAAAACATATTTATGACAATTTAGAGAAATGCAAATGGTGGGTATTAGATGGTATCAAGGAATTACTGTTATTTTGTTGTGCGACATTAGCATCCTGGTTATGCTAAACAAAAAAGAAAAAAGGAATTCATATCTCTTTGAGATATATATCGAGGCATTTTTAGACAAAACACGTTTTTTTTTTAGATTTGCTTTAAAATAATCTAGCCACTGAATGGGAGGCAGTTTCAGATGAAGTAAGAATGGCAGAATGGGCCAGTCGGGGTGGCTCATGCCTGTAGTGCCAGCACTTTGGGAGGCCAAGGCAAGTGGATTGCTTGAGGTCAGGGGTTTGAAACCAGCCTGTTGGAGAAACCTCATCTCTACCAAAACAATACAAAAATTAGCTGGGCATGGTGGCAAACATCTGTAATCCCAGCTATCCAAGAGGCTGAGGCACGAGAATCACTTGAACCCAGGAGGTGGAGATTACAGTGAGCTGAGGTTGTGCCACTGCACTCCAGCTTGGGCAACAGAACGAGACTCCAACTCAAAAAAAAAAAAGGCAGAATGTTGATGATGACTGACACTGGGTGACAGGGATAATCAGTGAAAGGGATCTTTATACTATTATCTTTACTTTTGCATATATTTAATTTTTTTCATAACAAAATACTTTTTGAAAACAAAATATATGATTCTCCAAATTAAAAAAATCTAACTTGGAATTGCACAATTAAAGGAATGCCTATTACCACATGGAGCTGTATACATTTAAAGAAAGTATACTAGAGACTTGAATATCCCTCCCTCACCTTAGCAATTTATCAAAATACTAGACAGGACATCATCAAGGTTATAGAAAAGGCAGCTGTAACAAACAACAGCAGAATGCACATTCTTTTCAAGCACCCATAGAAAAGTGAGCATGATAAGCCATATCCTAGGCTGTGAAACAAACCTCAACAAGTTTATAAGAATTAAAACAATACAAAGTATGTTCCACAAGGGAATCAAACAAAAATTAATACCAGAAACAAAACAGAGAAAATCGCCAAGCAAATGATTAAATAACAAATAAAAACAACCTTAAAAACCCACAAAATATTTGAAAATTAATAGCACTCTTCTTTAATGACCCACAGGTCAAAGAAGACATCGCCAAAATAATATTTAAAATACATAGAGTTCCATGTATAGACAGTAAAAATACAACCTATCAAAATCTGTGGGATGCAGGCAAAGCAAGGCTGAGAGGGAAATTTATAGTATTAAAGGATTACATTAGAAAGGGAAAAAGCTACAAATCAATAATGTATGCTTCTACCTCCAAAAACTAGAAAAAGAGGCCAGGCATGGTGGCTCACTCCTCTAATACCAACACGTTGGGAGGCCAAAGTGGGAGGATTGCTTGAGCCCAGGAGTTCGAGATCAGCCTGGGAAACATGGCAAAACCCCATGTCGATCAATAATACAAAAATTAGCCAGGTGTGGTAGTGCGCGCTTGTGGTCCCAGCTATTTGGGAGGCTGAGGTAGGAGAATCACTTGAACCTGGGAGGGCAGAGGATGCAGTGAGCCAAGATGGCGCCACTGCACTCCAATCTGGGCACCACAGCCAGACCCTGTCTCAAAAATAAATAAATAAATAATAAACTAGAAAAAGAAGAGCAAAAGAACTCAAAAGCAAGCAGAAGGAACTAAATAATAAAAACTAGAAATCAACAAAACTGAAAACAAAAGATCATTGTAACACAATCCAGTTATTAGAGAACAAAATAATAAAATCGACAAATTCATTGATTGGTCTATTAGTCAACCAGACTGGCAAAGATAAAAAGACATCAATATTAGGAATAAAACAGTAAATATCATTATAGATGCAGCAACCATTTAAAATACAATGAGAAGGCCAGGCGCGGTGGCTCAAGTCTGTAATCCCATCACTTTGGGAGGCCGAGGTGGGCGGATCACAAGGTCAGGAGATGGAGACCATCCTGGCTAACACTGTGAAACCCCGTCTCTACTAAAAAAAAATACAAATAATTAGCCAAGTGTGGTGGCGGGCGCCTGTAGTCCCAGCTACTCGGGAGGCTAAGGCAGGAGAATGGCGTGAACCTGGGAGGCAAAGCTTGCAGTGAGCCGAGGTCACGCCACTGCACTCCAGCCTGGGCAACACAGTGAGACTCTGTCTCAAAAAACTAACTAACTAAATAAATAAATAAATAAAACAAAATACAATGAGAAAAATAAACACTCCAAGCTAATAAATCCAGTAACTTAGAAAAAATAAGCCAATTCCTCAAACATCACAAACTACCAAAACTCAAACCTTTGAAAATGGATAAGATGAACAATCTTATGACCATTATATTAATTTAACTTTATAATTTAAAAGCTCCTGAAAAAGAAATCTCTAGGCCAGATAGTTTTACCAGATAATTCTTTTTTTTCTTCTTTTTAATTTTTTTTTTTTTTTTTTTTTGAGACACAATCTTGCTCTGTCATCCAGGCTGAAGAGCAGTGGTGTGATCATAGCTCACTGCAGCCTCAAACTCCTGGGCTCAAGCGATCCTCCTGCCTCAGCCTCCTGAGTAGCTGAGTCTGCAGGCACATGCCACCGTACTCAGCTTTTACCAGAGAATTTATCGAACTTATAAAGAAGAATGTGTCATTTTTACATAATCTCTTCCAAAAAATAAAAGAGAGGAAACACTTCCAAACTAATATATATATCTATATATATATACTTGCTTTTTTGTTTGTTTTTGTTTTTTTAAGACGGAGTCTTGCTCTGTCGCCCAGGCTGGAGTGCAGTGGTGCGAACTCGGTTCACTGCAAGCTCTGTCTCCTGGGTTCATGCCATTCTCCTGCCTCAGCCTCTGGAGTAGCTGGGACTATAGGTGCCCACCACCACGCCCAGCTAATTTTTTGTATTTGTAGCAGAGACGGGGTTTCACCGTGTCAGCCAGGATGGTCTCAATCTCCTGACCTCGTGATCCGCCTGCCTCGGTCTCCCAAAGTGCTGGGATTATAGGTGTGAGCCACCGTGCCCAGCCCCAAACTAATATTCTTAAGTCTGGTATCACTCCAATGTCAAAATCAGACAAACACAGTAACAACAACAACAACAAAAAAAACCACACACACACACACACAAAAACTACATATCTCTCATGAATTTAAATGCAAACATTCCCAACAAAATGTCAGCAAATTGAATTCAAGAATCAATAAAAAGTATCATGTACCACAATAAACTGGAATTTATGGGAGAACTCTTTGTACTGTATTTTCTAACTCCTTATGTATCTATAATAATTTCAAAATAAAAAATTGAAATATATATATTACTTAAAGAAAGATTATTTTCAAAACATACATAACATTTGGGAATAGACAAGACTGGAAGATCAGAGACTCATTGCACAATTGATGAGAGAGAATATAAATTGTAATTGACCCTGAAACAACACAGGTTTGAACTGTGTAAGCCCACAGACACATGAATTTTTTTCAATAAAAGTTACACAGTGTGCATGCCTCTCCTGCCTCCCCTTCCACCTTCTCCACCTCTTCCACGTCTGCCACCTGAGCCTGCAAAACCAAACCTTCCTTTTCCTCCAACTCCTCAGTCTGCTCAATGTGAAGATGACAAAGATAAAAACCTTTACGATTATCCACTTTCGCTTCATGAATATTCAATATAAATATCTTCCTTTTGACTTTCTTAATAACATTTTTTCTCTGGCTTACTTTTTTCTAAGAAAGAAAAAGTCGTATGTATGAGCAGGTCTCTGAATTCAGGAGAGGGCATGAGCACGCAGGAAGAACTTGGAGTGAGAAATGTATTAAAGATACTTGTGATCATTAATATCTGAAAGTTATTTTTTTTTTTTTGAGACGGAGTCTCGCTCTGTCACACAGGCGGCAGTGCAGTGGCGCAATCTCGGCTCACTGCAACCCCTGCCTCCAGGTTCAAGCGATTCTCCTGCCTCAGCCTCCAGAGTAGCTGGGACTACAGGCACCAGCCACTATGCCTGGCTAATTTTTCTCTTTTTAGTTGAGATGGGGTTTCACCATGTTGGCAAGGCTGGTCTTGAACTCCTGACCTCAGGTCATCCACCCATCTGGGCCTCCCAAAGTGATGGGATTACAGGCATTAGCCACCACACCCAGCCTAAAAGTATGATTCTTAAAAGCTACTTTTTAAATTTATTCATTTAATTGTGTTCATAGATCACAATTTGTTTCTTTGTGATGTGTGTTGATTCGTTTATGAGGCTTAGAACATCTCCATTTATTAAAAGGAAGGCTTATACACTGTTGGTGGGAGTGTAAATTAGTTCAGGCCTTGTGGAAGACAGTGTGGTGACTCCTCAAAGACCTAAAGACAGAAATACCATTTGACCCAGCAATCCTGTCACTGGGTATATACCCAAAGGAATATAAATCATTGTATTATAAAGACACATACCCACACATGCTCTCTGCAGCAGTATTCACAACAGCAAAGACATGGAATCAACCTAAATGCCCATCAGTGATAAACTGGATAAAGAAAATGTGGTGTATAATACACCATGGAATACTACGCAGCCATAAAAGAGAATGAGATCATGTATTTTGCAGGAACGTGGATGGAGCTGGAGGTGATAATCCTTAGCAAACTAACGCAGGAACAGAAACCAAATACCACATGTTCTCACTTATAAGTGAGAGTGGATGAGAACACATGGACACAAAGAGGGGAACAACACACACTGGGGCCTTTTGGAAGATGGAGGGTGAAAGGAGGAAAAGGATCAGAAAAAATAACTAATGGGTACTAGGCTTAATACCTGGATGATGAAAGTCAATACAACAAACCCCCATGATACAAGTTAACCTATGTAACAAACCTGCCCTTGTACCTATACACTTAAAAGTTAAAACAAAAAGTTTCCTATATACTTGAAATGAATATGCATGCTCTAATTTTCTCTTCATCATACACTTGCATATTCATACCCTACACACACTGAACCCCCAGACCCCAAAACTCATGTCATCAAAAAATGTAATGGGGAATCAAGACAATGTCATGTTAGGCTGGAATGGAGTTTTGACACCTCACCAAATGATCTTACACAAACAGTTTGTCAGGAAGAAATCTCCTCATTCAAAGATAATAAACATCTGATGTACAAAGATGCTATGAGTAAAAAAAAAAGAGGAGATTAGGAGGAATACACTAGAAATAAATTGACATACAAGAGAAGAAATCATATCCTCCATGAATTCAAGGAATTCACTAAAATAATTAACTACTTATGGAAAAACAGACTAAGAATATAGTGATATAAATTTCTGAAAAATAAATGAACAGAACTCAGTAAGAAAAAAAAAAAAAATGCAACACAAAAATAAAAGTCTCCCTGAAAAAAAAATGAAAAGACCCTGCAAAAACAAAAGGTGGCAAAGAGCAGATTAAGACAAGTAACATGAGATGGAAATAAAGTTTTTTTTAAAGAAAAATAGAAAAAAAAATAAAAGGAGTTTAATAAAAATATCCAATGAACAAAAGAATACTTGAAGTGGCACTATAGAACTGTTATCATTATTCATAGTACAAATTTAATAAATACTGTCTTAAAGAGTAGATTCGGGCCGGGCGCGGTGGCTCAAGCCTGTAATCCCAGCACTTTGGGAGGCCGAGACGGGCGGATCACGAGGTCAGGAAATCGAGACCATCCTGGCTAACACGGTGAAACCCCGTCTCTACTAAAAAAATACAAAAAACTAGCTGGGCGAAGTGGCGAGCGCCTGTGGTCCCAGCTACTCGGGAGGCTGAGGCAGGAGAATGGCGTAAACCCGGGAGGCGGAGCTTGCAGTGAGCTGAGATCCGGCCACTGCACTCCAGCCTGGGCGACAGAGCCAGACTCAGTCTCAAAAAAAAAAAAAAAAAAAAAAAAAAGAGTAGATTCGAATATTTAGTTCAAGAAGTTAAAGTTATAAAGATGACACACACCAAAAAAAAAAAAAAGGAATCCAAACACTCCAAATTACATGGAAGACACACAGAAACAAAGCACAAATATAGAGTATATAGTGAAAGATTTATAAAATAGCAACATCAGAAGCATGACATAAAATGCATCCTTCCAAAAAAAAAAAAAAAAAAAAAAGCACAAGAACTCCAAAGGATGACATTAAAAAGATGACCAAAGGCATATCTGGAATTGCCAACAGAAAAGAAATAAGAGCCTCCACCTTAATATTAGATAGGGCTGAATTGTAGGGGAAAAAATATTAAACAAGGACACAATGTGAAATGAGTTTCAGATGCTGTATTTACTATCAGTGCACCAAACTACATAGCATCAAAATTTATAAACAAAAACTACAGGAAAAAGGCCGGGCATGGTGGTTCACTCCTGTAATCCCAGCACTCTGGGAGGCCGAGGCGGGCGGATCACGACATCAGGAGATAAAACCATCCTGGCTACCACAGTGAAACTCCGTCTCTACTAAAAACACAAAAATTAGCCGGCCTTGTGGCAGGCGCCTGTAGTCCCAGCTACTCGGGAGGCTGAGGAAGGAGAATGGCGTGAACCCGGGATGCGGAGCTTGCAGTGAGCCGAGATTGCACCACTGCACTCCAGCCTGGGCAACAGAGCAAGACTCCATCTCAAAAAAAAAGAAAAAGAAAAAGAAAAAGAAAAGAAAAAACCTATAGGAAAATATAGAAAGAAATACATTTGTGGTGGGAAACTTTAAATAATTTCTCTCAGCTCCATGAGACAAAGTAGAAAAAAATGAGTACTACTATAAAAACCTCATAGCTATATATCTTATTGATAAGCTATCAAATTTTTTTCAAGTGCCTATGCAACAATCCCAAAACAAAACAAAAAACAAACAAAAAAATACCCGTAATAATCTCTCTAAAAGTAAATTTCTCCAGTGCTGCAATCCTAATCTTATTAAAAGTAAAGTTTTTTGTTTTTGTTTTTGTTTTCAAGACAGGGTCTCACTGTCATCTAGGCTGGATGTAGTGGCAATGTCGTGGCTCACTGCAGCCTTGACAGGCTCACACAGTCCTCCAATCTCAGCCTCCCAAGTAGCAGGGATCACAGGCGCACTGCCAAAACACTCAGTTAATTTTGGTTTTAGTTGTAGAGACAGGGTCTCACTATGTTGTGCAGGCTGGTCTCAAACTCATGGGCTCAAGCAATCCTCCCGCCTCAGTCTCCCAAAGCACTGGAATTACAAGCGTGAGCCACCACACCTGGCCAAAAGTAAAGTTAAAAAATGAAAATCTTAAAATCTAGAAGTAAAATGTGGTAAATGGTAATTAAAGATTTGGTGGGGTAATGTTCTAGAAATTCATCCTTTTCAGCCAGGCGCGGTGGCTCACATCTATAATCCCAGCACTTTGGGAGGCCTAGGCAGGTGGATCATGAGGTCGAAGTCGAGACCATCCTGGCCAACATGGTGAAACCCCATCTCTACTAAAAAAAATTACAAAAAACAAACCTGGCGCGGTGGCTCACGCCTGTAATCCCAGCACTTTGGGAGGCCGAGGTGGGTGGATCTCGAGGTCAGCAGATCGAGACCATCCTGGCTAACATGGTGAAACCCCGTCTCTACTAAAAATACAAAACATTAGCCAAGTGCAGTGGTGGGCGCCTGTAGTCCCAGCTACTTGGGTGGCTGAGGCAGGAGAATGGCGTGAACCCAGGAGGCAGAACTTGCAGTGAGCTAAGATCCTGCCACTGCACTCCAGCCTCGGCGACAGAGCGAGACTCAGTCTCAAAAAAAAAAATTAGCTGGGCATGGTGGTGCGTGCCTTTGGCCCCAGCTACTTGGGAGGCTGAGGCAGGAGAATTGCTTGAACCCAGGAGGCGGAGGTTGCAGTGAGCCAAGATCGCCTCACTGCACTCTAGCCTGACTACAGAGCAAGACTACCTCTCAAAAAAAAAAAAAGAAAAAAGAAAAAAGAAATTCATCTTTTTCATTTAGATTTTTTTATTCATTTGCATGAGATAAATTATTTTGCTAAATTATTTTAGTACAGTTTTGCTATATACCAGAGCTTCTGATATATAGATAGCATTTTTATTGTTTTTGAGATATTTTACAATTTTAGTTCTGACTTTGACTTTGGAGTGGGTTGCTGAGAAAATAGCAGTTGTTTCACTAGTCCCAGTAAAAACCTACTAGGCTATAATGTTTTCTTCTACTCTTCAATGCAGTTAGTTAACATATTTGACTTCTGAATCTATCTTCATAATTTCCAGTTCTTTCAGGCATCAAGGTTAACACTGTAAACAAAATAAAACAAAAACCAAAAGCAAGGTTGAGAATAATTTTAGCTATTATTCTTTACCCAAAACTTCAGCATAATAACCAACTGTAAAAACGCATGACCTTTCCATTATTTTTTACTGTGTTGGAAATGCTGAATCAACATTTTAATTTCTTCAAGGACTTTGAACCATTTATTCCTAACAATTATATCTATTTTTTGTAAACTTTTATCCTTTTGTTTATACTTTCATATTTTTGGCATGACTTTATATAATATTCATTTATGATTGTCTGAATCTTAGATATGGAAGTAACTGTTCCTCCTGTTTTGTTACATTCTTTTTTTTTTTTAGTCTAACTCTGTCTTCCAGGCTGGAATGCAGTGGTAAGATCTCGGCTCACTACAACCTCCGCCTCCCAGATTCAAGTGATTCTCCTGCCTCAGCCTCCCAAGTACGTGGGATTACAGACCTGCACTGCGGTATACCCCACTAATTTTTATATTTTTAGTAGAGATGGGGTTTCGCCATGTTGGCTAGGCTGGTCTCGAACTCTTGGCCTCAAGAGATCCACCCACCTCAGCCTCCCAAAGTGTGAGCCACCATGCTGGCCCGGTCTTTTTTTTTTTTTGAGACGGAGTCTTGCTCTTGCTGTGTCGCCCAGGTTGGAGTGTAGGGGAGTGATCTCGGCTCACTACAATCTCTGCCTCCTGGGTTCAAGAGATTCTCCTGCCTCAGCCTCCTGAGTAGCTGGGACTACAGGCGTGCACCACCACACCTGGCTAATTTTTGTAGTAGAGACGGAGTTTCACCATGTTGGCTAGGATGGTCTCGGTCTCCTGACCTCATGATCCACCCACCTTGGCCTCCCAAAGTGCTGGGATTACAGGTGTGAGCCACTGTGCCCAGCCACCCAGTCTTTGATTATTTAGATATTTACTCCTTTTTCTTGATTGTTAACACATAAAAGCAACTTGTGTTTCTGTCAAACTCATATCTTAGGTTTTTTTTTTTTTCCAAACGTCCAGGATTCCGAAAAGAAGCAATTAAATCTATAGTTTTTCCCCTCTATCCACAGGTTAGCCTTGGCACACAAACTTAGTTTATTTATTTATAAGACAGGGTCTCACTGTGTCACCTAGACTGGAGTACAGCGGCATGATCTTAGCTCACTGCAATCTCCACCTCCCAGGCTCAATCGATCCTCCCATGTCAGCCTCCCAACTAGCTGGGACTACAGGCCTGCACCACCACACTTGGCTAATTTTTGTATTTTGTAGAGACGGGGTTTACCATGCTGCCCAGGCTGGTCTCGAACTCATGAGCTCAAGCAATTCACCCACTTCAGCCTCCCAAAGTGCTGGGATTACAGGCATGAGCCACCACACCCAGCTTACCACACAAACTTTAAAATGCACTACTTTATCCAAATGGCTTTTTTTTTTTTTCGTTTTTTTGTTTGTTTGTTCATTTGTTTTTTGACACGGGGTCTCACTCTGTCGCCTGGGCTGGAGTGCAGTGGCACAATCTCGGCTCACTGCAACCTCTGCCTCCTGGGTTCAAGCAATTCTCCTGCCTCAGCCTCCCGAGTAGCTGGGATTACAGGCGCCCGCCACATACCCAGCTAATTTTTTGTATTTTTAGTAGAGACGGGGTTTCACCATGTTGGCCAGGCTGGTCTGGAACTCCTGACCTCGTGATTCGCCCACCTCGGCCTCCCAAAGTGCTGGGATTATAGGCATGAACCACTGCGTCTGGCCCCAGATGTTTTTTAATTGTGGTAAAAATACACATAACATAAAAGTTGCCATTTTAATATTTTTAAGTGACCAGTTTAGTGGCATGAAGTACATTCACATTGTTGTGTAAGAACCTTTTACTTTTTATTTTTATTTTTATTTTATTTTTGAGATGGAGTCTTGCCCTGTTGCCCAGCCTGGAGTGCAAGGCTCAATCTCAGCTCACTACAACCTCCACCTCCCAGGTTCAAGTAATTCTCAGCCTCAGCCTCCCAAGTAGCTGGGATTACTGGTGCATGGAACCATACCCAGATAATTTTTTGTACCTTTAGTAGAGATGAGTTTCACCATGTTGGCCAGGCCGGTCTCAAACTCCTGACCTCATGATCCACCCACCTCGGCTTCCCGAAGTGCTGGAGTTACAGGCGTGAGCCACTGCCCCAGGCCTTACTTTTTATTTCTAATTTAATGCTCTTAGAAAACAGAATCAAGGTCAGGCATGGTGGCTCATAACTGTAATCCCAGCACTTTGGGAGGCCGAGGTGCATGGATCATGAGGTCAGGAGATGGAGACCATCCTGGCTAAAACAGTGAAACCCCATCTCTACTAAAATACAAAAAATTAGCTGGGCATGGTGGTGCACGCCTGTAGTCCCAGGTACTTGGGAGGCTGAGGCAGGGGAATCGCTTGAACCTGGGAGGCGTAGGTTGCAGTGAGCTGAGATTGCGCCACTGCACTCCAGCCTGGCAACAGAGCAAGACTCCATCAAAAGAAAAGAAAAAAAAAAAAAGAAAGAAAGAAAACAATCAGTATGATGATTTCTATTTGTCTGCCTTTAGAGTAGTGTACTAAAATGGCCAATAGTATATTTAATGATTTCTGTTCATTTTTACTTAATGTAACTTAAGATACATTATTACTTTGATAACTTTTATTTGTATATTATTCCTTTTGTAAGTATGAACCATCCTCTTCATCACTTTAAGTGATTTTCACCTTAAATTCCTCATTCCTTTTGACCTATTCCTAAATTGCATCCCTAGCTTTCTTTTGGCTCATTCCTTTATTTTTAAATGAGGATAAAAGCAGCCCCTGACCGCTGAGAGTTAGCCTGGCACTATCAGTTAAACCTCAGTTTTGCTAGAAGCTAGCCTGGCAGGGGCCAGCTAACTCATGGTGTTCTCCATGGCGCTACACAAAAATAATCTCTTGGGGCCGGGCGCGGTGGCTTAAGCCTGTAATCCCAGCACTTTGGGAGGCCGAGACGGGCGGATCACAAGGTCAGGAGATCGAGACCATCCTGGCTAACCCGGTGAAACCCCGTCTCTACTAAAAAATCAAAAAAACTAGCCGGGCAAGGTGGCAGGCGCCTGTAGTCCCAGCTGCTCGGGAGGCTGAGGCAGGAGAATGGCGTGAACCCGGGAGGGGGAGCTTGCAGTGAGCTGAGATCCGGCCACTGCACTCCAGCCTGGGCGACAGAGCAAGACTCCGTCTCAAAAAAAAAAACAAAAAACAAAAAAAAATCTCTTGGAACACCAACAGCAAACAAGACCAATCTCTGACCACCATGGTAGAAGACAAAATCAAGAACACTCTGTCATTGTACTTGAGCACAGGCAAAAATGAAATCATCTTCAAACCCCAAAAGTAAAAGTCTCCTTACTCTGCCTAAGAAAAGTGACTGCCAATTATACCTTTACCAATTACAACTTTTGCTTCAATCTACCCTTCGTATCTTCTAGATATCTTCTAGATAAAAATGATTAAGATACCCAATCATAAAATTTCCCAAAAAGAACAGAAGTACAGGTTCAGTGAAATTCAGCTAAGATTCTTATTATCCGTGACTAAAACCCTGAAATGAAATTCTACTATGACCTATACATGCAACAGAAAGGCATAACAATGTCTACTGCTACATAGTTCATAATATAATCTGTATTTTACCAAACAAATATTTAAAAAGCAATGTGTGAAAATTTAGTCTACTATGGCACCTTTTGTGAAATAGAAAAAAATGTGTAGCTGGTTTTACTTGTTTACAAAACTAAGCAATCAAAGAAAAAGAATGAAACTGGTCCTCTATGTTGAGAAACATGAGGGTAGGTGGGGAACGGAGGTGGGTCAACCACAGATTCATGTTTCCCCTGAATTTGTTTCCTATAACACTGTCTTTTTTTTTTTTTTTTTTTTTTTTGAGACGGAGTCTTGCTCTGTCGCCCAGGCTGGAGTTCAGTGGCCGGATCTCAGCTCACTGCAAGCTCCGCCTCCCAGGTTCACGCCATTGTCCTGCCTCAGCGTCCCGAGTAGCTGGGACTACAGGCACCCGCCTCCTTGCCCGGCTAGTTTTTTGTATTTTTTAGTAGAGATGGGGTTTTACCGCGTTAGCCAGGATGGTCTCGATCTCCTGACCTCGTGATTCGCCCGCCTCGGCCTCCCAAAGTGCTGGGATTACAGGCGTGAGCCACTGCGCCCAGCCTCCTATAACACTTTTCAGGGTGTGTTGCCTTTAAATATATTTCTAATGGCTTTTAATTTTTATTTTTTACTATTATTCCCATTTTACCAACAATATTTTTGAACTAAGTGTATATGTTCCCTATTCAAAAAACTAAACTTTCCTAATACACTATCACAATATCTCCAGAGGTATAAGAAATAAAATTATACTCATGAAATAAGAACAAGATGCTAATCAAAAAGAATATTTAGAAAATAAATTACAGTTATTAAAAATTAAAACGTTGAATTAAAATGTTGATACTGGTAATGAGAAACTCAAAAGAAGAGCTGGAAGGTAAATGTGACAAAGCTTCCCGAAAAAGAGAGCAGCAAAGAAACAGAAAACAGTAGAGGGGAAAAAAAATGGAGAACCAATATCCAAAAAACAGATATTAAAAAAAATAGAAAAAGAAAATATTTGTGTTTGAGGAGACAGTTTAGGAAGAAACAGATAAATACTTTGAAAATCCCACAGAAAAGTGACTTCTAACCAGGAAAATCTATCCACAGCCCAAAGATCAATGTAGTGTGATGACAAAATAAACAACAGTTTTTCTTGACAATGCACCTCTCCACTGTCACACAGGTGGCCTCCAGAGGTGAAGACATTACCCACGTGTTGCTCATTCTCAACAGGGAGATCAAGATTTGTTTCAGGAGCAGCAGGTCTTAGAGTCCAGCTGCTTCCTGTGGCCCAGCTGCCTCCCTCAGTCATGAGGTTCTAGTGACAGATCAGAGCTTTCTACTCCTGGATTGAATTTCCACCCCCTGGGACTCCTCTTCCTCACCTCACAGGAGCTGCCATGATCCTCTGGAGCCAGGGCTGAGGATTTCTGAGATGAGGTCCAATTAGCTGGCATGGCCACACTGGGTCTCAACCCTTTTTCTCTAGGGTGTGTGAAGCTTGGCAGTCATCTGTGAACTCAAGCAGAGCTGCTCTGAAGAGGTAGGCTGGAGTCTGGAGGAAGATCTGGCCCAGGAGCTCCCCAGAGACACCCAGAAATCTGGAATGACAATGTTCCCATAGTCAGTCATTTAATATTCACCACATAAGCACTTCCTGGATACATCAAGGTGCAGGTCCCTGAGCTAAAAACCAAAGCAGTGGTTCTCAAACAGGTACGCATTCAAGTTACCTGGAGGACCTGTTAAATGAAACACAGTTAAAAATTCTCAGCCCTACTCCACAGTTTCTGATTCAGTAGGTCAAAAGTAGAACCCAAGAAGTTTCATTTCTAACCGGTGCCCAAGAAACGCTGATGCTGTCACTACAGGGACCACACTTTGAGAAGCAGCGCTGTGGAGAACATAAAATTTAACAAAATCTGTGATAGGTATTAGTTACAGTGAAATATGGGAAAAGTCACGAGAGATGGAGTAACATCACTGCAGATTTTTTGAACTGCAGCTCTACCACTTTTCACCTATGAGAACAGAAGTTTCTTCACTCTTTTTTGAGACGGAGTCTCTCTCTGTTGCCAGGCTGGAGTGCAGTGGTGCCGTCTCGGCTCACTACAACCTCCGCCTCCCAGGTTCAAGCAATTCTCCTGCCTCAGCCTCCCGAGTAGCTGGGATTACAGGCATGTGCCACCACACCCAGCTAAATTTTGGTAAAGATGAGGTTTCACCATGTTGGCCAGGATGGTCTCGATCTCCTGACCTCATGATCCACTCACTGCGGCCTCCCAAAGTGCTGAGAATACAGGCATGAGCCACCGTGCCCAGCCATTTCTTCACTTTTAATTTCAGAAATGAGGATGAAAATGCTGATCTCAAAGTTACAAAAATTAAATGAGATAATACTTGTAAAGTGCTCAACACCTCCCTGGCACACAAAAATCATACAATACATATTAGCGATTACCATGCATTATCAGATATTAAAACAATATAAAAACAATGTAATAAAAACAATAAATATACCAGACAATATTGATCTATATATGTGACAAAAGTGGTATTCAAATGAGTGTGCATAAGACATTCATTGCATAAATGGCAGTGATATAACTGGCTGGCCACTTGGAAAAAAACAAACTAGATCTCCATCACACACTATTCACTGTAAGCAAATGCCAGCAGGACTGATCACTTAATTACGTGTATTTGTGAAATCCCAAAGATTATTGAAATAAATTTTAGAAGTATATATGTGTATAACACTGTGGTGGGCTGGGAGGGATCTTATTACACATAAGAGGAAACACAGACGCTATAGCAGAAAAATCAGATACTTTTGATTAGATGATATTTCCTAATTTTATGTTAAAATATACCACAAAAAAAAAAAGTAGGACAAAAGATATGAAAATTCACAGAAAAGGAAACAAATGGCAATTAACCAAAAAGATGCCAACTTTAGTAAATGGAAAATGCATCAGAGCAATTAGATATAATTTTCTCTCAAAATTTTAAAAACTTTTAAAATGCAACAATATCCATTGCTGGAAAAGCATTTGGGAAAATGAGTTATTTTATAAATTGTTGGTAGAGCTTGAATTGTTATATTTTGAGCTACTTAGTCATATCTATAACGTATTAAAAATGCACATAGGCCGGGCACGGTGGCTCATGCCCCTAATCCTAGCACTCTGGGAGGCCGAGGCAGGTGGATCACTTGAGGTCAGGAGTTTGAGACTAGCCTGGCCAAAATGGTGAATCCCCGTCTCTGCTAAAAAATACAAAAAATTAGCTGGGCATGGTGGCACGCGCCTGTAATCCCAGCTACTCTGGAGGCTGAGGCAGGAGAATCGCTTGAACCCACTAGGCGGAGGTTGCAGTGAGCTGAGATCGCGCCACTGCACTCCAACCTGGGCGACAGAGCGAGACTCCATCTCTAAATAAATAAATAAATAAATAGCCGGGCGCGGTGGCTCAAGCCTGTAATCCCAGCACTTTGGGAGGCCGAGACGGGCGGATCACAAGGTCAGAAGATCGAGACCATCCTGGCTAACACGGTGAAACCCCGTCTCTACTAAAAAATACAAAAAACTAGCCGGGCGAGGTGGCGAGCGCCTGTAGTCCCAGCTACTCGGGAGGCTGAGCCAGGAGAATGGCGTAAACCCGGAAGGCGGAGCTTGCAGTGAGCAGAGATCCGGCCATCGCACTCCAGCCTGGGTGACAGAGCGAGACTCCGTCTCAAAAATAAATAAATAAATAAACAAATAAAGTGCACACAATTGTTCCTAATAATATAATTTCACATATATAAAGCAGAAAAAGAAGGAAAGACAAATGGACAAAGAACCTTTCCAGAGTGACTACTTTACCTTCCTCTAATTAATTAAGCAGACAATCTGTGAGGAGGCAGATTTTTTTAATATATGCTTAATTAATATCTATAACAATACAATCAGAGAACATAGTACACCGTTTTTATGTAATAGATGTGACATTCATGAAAACTGTCCACGAACTAGGTCATAAGGCAACTTTTCAATTTGAGCATTAAACAGACATTACTTAAAACAAACAAGGAACTTCTAAATAACTCATGGATCAAAGAAAAAAAAACACTTAGATTTGAACAATTTTTTATACAAAGATTCACCAAAACTTGAGAATTTTTATATTAAAGAAGACTGAAAATTAAAACGCTGAACGTTCAACTCAGGTTAGAAAGCAAGCTGATTACAGTCCTCACCGATCACCATAGCTGACCCTACAGGCTCTGTCACTGACCACAGACTCCCATCACTGACCTCCAAACCTCTATCACTCATCTCCAAGAGCCCCATCAATGACCCGAGAAATCCGTCACAATCAACAACGGACGCCACAGAACCCCATCACCGAACCCTCAAAACAATCTCTAACTCCACAGGCAACCTCGACACCCCCTATTACTGGCTCCACAGAAACCCCAGTCGTGACCAACCAAAATCACCTCAAAGAATTCTCGGTATTGGGATATGAAAATACTCCTGACACCAGCGGCAAAAAAGCCTTGAAGGACCGCTTCCACTTCCGGTCCGACTTCTAGCACCTCCCCTTTGTAGGCTGTTGATATGGCGCATGCTCTGAATAAACTTGGAAGCCAATTTCAGCGAACAGTCAACAGGGCGCAGACACAGCGCACAGTTTCCGTAATGTGGCGCTGTACGGCAGAGAACATGGCCGCGCCCTTGTGGTATTTATTCGTGTGGGCCCCCATCTTGGAAGCATATCCGTTCCGTAGAACAGAGGAATTGGCCGCCGGCAGGGTTTCCTAGAGCGACGCAGGTATAGTTTACATAGGACGCTGGAGTGTGACTCTTGTCTGACTAGGCTTCTACTCTGGAGGAGAAAGTTACTGGAAATGTGGGTCTGGCGCTGTATGTTGTATTTAGAAAAGCTAAGTTACCCTTCTGAATACAGGACACTGAGGATAATAATGACCTGCTGGAAGAAACCACCAGGGAAAAATCACCAAGAAAAGAGGATCCTGGGAGAAACCACAGGCAGATGATAGGAGGAATCAGGATAGTACAGTCCACTTTTTAGAGATGCCATTCAGGGAAAAGGTGGAAAGGTCACTATGGGAGTCATCTCTTGAGTGAAACCACCCTGAAAGTCTGAGAGACATCTGAATGAGTAGTAGGCTGCAGGAAGGGTGGTACAACTTTTAATGGGAGAAACCACTTTTGGAAATAGGGTAGAAATCCGAGAGTATTAATACAATCCTCTCCTGGGAGATACCACCAGAGGAGGGAGGAGAAGTCCACGCGTCCACTTCTGAAGGGCTAAGTCGGGTGGGAAAGTGAATAGAGATTTGAATTACGCATTACCCTCCACACTAACTACCTCAAGTGCAGCTATAGTAGGCAGCAATAATAACAACACTAAGAGTCTTTAGTATGGCCAACGTGTGACTAAAAGCACCTAAAGAAAACTGTTTTTATTTACCTTGAAGTTAAAATATAATTAATAACAATCGCCTTACCATGTCAATGAAGCTTTAAATGCAGTCTCTGACCTTTAGCTTCTCCTCTGTGGAAATTCTGAAGCTGCTTAACACCTCTTTACTCCCCTTTTTGGAGGATGTGGATGAGGAGTTGTAAAGATATAATTCCTTTCACTTGGTGAACTCCTAAACATTATTCACAGCTCAGCTTCTGACAGGAAGTTCTACCTGACAGTGGTGGGAAGTTATCTACCCAATGTGTTCAGTTCCAGCAGGTGGGAAACTTGTTTTCAGGGAACTGAACCTACACTCATGTGGGCATGCTGGATGCCTTCAGACCAGTGATGTCTGTCTCTGGGACTCGGCTTAAAAATATGTTTAGAGCCGGGCGCGGTGGCTCAAGCCTGTAATCCCAGCACTTTGGGAGGCCGAGGCAGGTGGATCACGAGGTCAGGAGATCGAGACTATCCTGGCTAACATGGTGAAACCCCGTCTCTACTAAAAATACAAAAAAAACTAGCCGGGCGAGGTGGCGGGCGCCTGTAGTCCCAGCTACTTGGGAGGCTGAGGCGGGAGAATGGCGTAAACCCGGGAGGCGGAGCTTGCAGTGAGTCGAGATCGCGCCACCGCACTCCAGCCTGGGCGACACAGCGAGACTCCGTCTCAAAAAAAAAAAAAAAAAAAATATGTTTAGAGAATTAGACTCTGCTGATCTCAGGTTCTCTTTCTTCTCCCAAAGGATGGTCTGAGAAAACATCTGTAGAAGTCCATTAGTGAACACACATTTCTACCACGGGCCTAAGAATTGCTGTTGATTTTGTCAGTAATGCAGTTCTGTTAAAAAGAAGATGATGGCCGGGCGCGGTGGCTCAAGCCTGTAATCCCAGCACTTTGGGAGGCCGAGGCGGGTGGATCACGAGGTCAGGAGATCGAGACTATCCTGGCTAACATGGTGAAACCCCGTCTCTACTAAACATACAAAAAACTAGCTGGGCGTGGTGGCGGGCGCCTGTAGTCCCAGCTACTTGGGAGGCTGAGGCGGGAGAATGGCGTGAACCCGGGAGGCGGAGCTTGCAGTGAGCCCAGATCACGCCACTGCACTCCAGCCTGGGAGACACAGCGAGACTCCATCTCAAAAAAAAAAAAAAAAAAAAAAAGAAGAAA
>NC_037687.1:42767618-42828222 GCF_003255815.1 Theropithecus gelada | reverse complement strand
AAAAAAAAAAAAAAAAAAAAAAAAGAAGATGACTTATCTTTTAGGGATTCATGTGGAAATATTTATGGGTGGAATAATATTAGCTTTAAAAACTTCACTGAGAAAAAAAAAAACTCCACTGAGAAGGGGTATATGGTATTGCAAAAGAAAATGTTGACAAATGTTAAAGCCGGGTGATAAGTAGACAGAATTCATTATAATGTTCTCTTCCATAGTATTTGTGTGAAAATTTCATGGTAAAATTTTAATTTAAAAATAAAGGAATTAAAAACATTTACAAGGAAACATCAAGAAGACAGCAGGTATGGTCATAGTGTTAGGGAAGCAGAAACCTAAGAGACCCAGAGTGACACCATTTTAAGTTCAGCTCCATCTTGAGACTAGCAAGGCACATTCACTGCAAGTCACAAATCATGGTCCTAACATGTTTACAGTGAAGGAAGCATCCCGGTAATGCCTGCAAGGACAAACTTCTAGAACAACAGAAAGTCCAGATGTCCAATACCCATAACAATAAATGCTTTCAAGATCATTATAGTTATACTTTGATGTACTTACACACTAAAATTTTAGGGATAGTTTTCTTTAAATCAACAGAATAATAAATTTTGTCATAATGTCAGGCCACCCACGCATAGGCACAGCTTATTTCAGTCTTTACATAGACAAGACCCCTATATAAGAAAAACTTAACGGATGTTCCTCCACTTGCTTTCTGAGGACACCCTACTCTGTTGTGGAATGGCTTTCAATAAAGTATCTCTTCTCACTGCACTCTACAACTCACCTGGAATTCTTTCCTGCATGAGATCAAGAACCCTCTTTTGGAGTTTGGACTGAGATCCTTTTATTTCCATAACAATAGTATTATACAAACACAGGCATACCTCAGGGATATTTAGGGTTTGGTTCTAGACCACTACAATAAAGCGAGTCACACAATTTGTTTGGTTTCCCAGTGTGAAGGGGCGGCCTGCCCGTCCACGCCTATGGGTGTTTCTCGTCAGGTGGGACAAGAGACTGAGAAAAGAAATAAGACACAGAGACAAAGTATAGAGAAAGAAAAGTGGGCCCAGGGGACTGGTGCTCAGCATCCAGAGGACCCGCAACGGGCACTGGTCTCTGAGTTCCCTCAGTATTTACTGATCATTATCTCTACCATCTCGGAGAGGGGGCTGTGGCAGGACAATACGATAATAGTGGGGAGAAGGTCAGCAGGAAGACATGTGAACAAAGGTCTCTGTGTCATAAATAAATTTTAAAAAAGATGTTGTGCCTTGATGTACAAGTACACAAACATCTGGGTGCATTAAAGAGCAGTATTGCCACTAGCACATCTCACCTCCAGCCTTAAGGCAGTTTTCTCCTATCTCAGTAAATAGAATATACAGTCGGGTTTTACACCAAGACATTCCATTGCCCAGGGAGGAACAGGAGACAGATGCCTTCCTCTATCTCAACTGCAAAGAGGCCTTCCTCTTTCACTAATCCTCCTCAGCACAGACCCTTTACGGGTGTTGGGCTGGGGGTGTCGGGCTGGGAGATGGTCAGGTCTTTCCCTTCCCAGGAGGCCATATCTCAGGCTATCACATGGGGAGAAATCTTGGACAATACCTGGCTTTCTGAGGCAGAGGTCCCTGTGGCCTTCAGCAGTGTATTGTGTCCCTGGGTACTTCCCACAGTGTATTGTGTCCCTGGGTACTTGAGATTAGAGAATGGTGATGACTTTTACCAAGCATACTGCCTTCAACCACTTTTTTAACAAAGCACATCCTGCATAGCCCTAAATCCATTAAACCTTGAGTCAACATGGCACACGTCTCTGTGAGCACAGGGTTGGGGCTTGGGTTATAGATTAACAGCATCTCGAGGCAGAATAGTTTTTCTTAGTACAGAACAAAATGGAGTCTCTTATGTCTACTTCTTTCTACATAGAAACAGTAACAGTCTGATCTCTCTCTCTTTTCCCCACTATGACCTAATAATCTGCCAAAGGCCCCACCTCTTAAGATTATCCCACTGGGGATTAGGCCTTAATATGAACTTTGAAGGGACACAGACATTTAGACCATATAAATGGACAACACTGCATTATAAACGGGCCCATTTTCCAGAGTATAATAGCACACACTGGGTTCTCAGGATTGGCGTTTATTACAGTCACAAACTTAATATAACTCAAATGCTTGTATTGATGTGGTGCTTACATTATCCTATTTCACAGATGGAAACAGAAAATACCAGCTTTTGTTTTAATAGCAATATCTTTTTTTTTTTTTTTTTTTTGAGACGGAGTCTCGCTCTGTTGTCCAGGCTGGAGTGCAGTGGCGCGATCTCGGCTCACTGCAAGCTCCGCCTCCCGGGTTCACGCCATTCTCTGCCTCAGCCTCCCAAGTAGCTGGGACTACAGGCGCCCGCCACCACACCCGGCTCATTTTTTGTATTTTTAGTAGAGATGGGGTTTCACCATGTTAGCCAGGATGGTCTCGATCTCCTGACCTCGTGATCCGCCCATCTCGGCCTCCCAAAGTGCTGGGACTATGCCCAGCCAGCAATATCTATTATTATAATAAATATTGAAATACCACCATAATAATTTCACTAAGGAAGTAATCTAACTGTGTTGATTTTGCAGAGGGAGAAAAACATTACCCCTAGAGCTGAGGCTATTGTGCTCACGCAAACTCCAATCTGAAGGTGGCAGAAACTAGAAGGAACAGGATTTCTTAGCATCAGAGTTAATATATTATTCATGGTATCTTAATAATTAAAGGCATGTAACAAATAGTGACAAAGATTGTGATATTAGTTATAAATTATGATAATTATAGTTAAAATCAATAATGGAATCAACATAATGGTAGAATTAAGTATTGTAGTTAGTAAGTGGTATGATATGGGGGACTGGGGAGTGCGGCAGGATAGGGTGGGGTAGGATATAACATAGATAAGAGTCATATGGGCACAGTAGCCTCATTGAACCTGAGGGTGGAGGGCTCAATTCATTCTGACATTAGGGCAAGTGTGCATGACAATCACGGCTTTCACCTGACTTTGGCCACAGGGTCAACATCTGCCACACTGCATCACATTCATTTTCCAATGAAGTGCCTGAGGCCCAGAACCCTCAGCCCTGCCACATTCCTCTTGCTCCCTAGGTTCCATATTTGCCAGTGGCTGCTCCAGTGAATGGGGTGGAGCATATGGCACTGATGATGGGGTACAGGATTGAAAGTATTAGGGTGGATGCCAATGGCAATAGATCTCTGCCTTTGGGTCCCTCACGACTGTCCCCCACCAACATGGTATGCCACTGTGACCAAGAGGAGGCTGAGTTGGGAGACCTTGTGGAATGCCGGGGAAGGATGTAGGCAGGATACTTGGGAGGAGGGTGGCAGGGTGGTTGGGCACTGCCCACACATGGAATTAGGGCTGGGGTATGCTGAAGCATGGGGAGGTGCATTAGATTTTGAATTAGAGGACCTGGAACTAATCCTACCACCTCCCCATGCATTTAGCCAATCTGTGTGGGGCATTTGGTCAATGTCAAAACTATTGTTATTATTCATTCATTTATTCATTCATTTGCTTGTTTATTCATTAACTCATTTAACGAGCTCGTACTGAGTGTCTGCTTTGTGCTGGCACCGTGTTGGGTGCCTTGGACACAGAAGAAACAAGACGGACCAAGTCCAGGTCTCATGAGGTCTAGTGGAAAGGTTGGATGAAAAAACAAAAAAAAGAAATATTTAATATCAAGTCAGATGGTGATGCCTGCAACACAAATATATACAAAATAATGCAGCAGCAAGTGACCCCAAAGGATGTATTACTTCAGATACAAATGGTGGGTGGATGCTTTTCAAAGATGGGGGAAGAAAGCACGATGCATGGGCACTGGGGAAGCAGAGTATGCCCAGAGAACACAGTTGGTGCAAAAGCCCAAAGCTGGAGAAAGCTTCCTGGATGCTAAAACAGCCAGAATTGGGATTCTTGACAAATAATAAAAATATTGACCACCTCCAACTGCAGGCTGTCCGAACCCTAAGACCTGTTATTATGGTTATAACTTCATACTATAAACATTAAATGTGATTATGTAAAAGTAGAAATAACTGAAATGTTACGTGAAAGTTTGATATATAAAATATAAAAACTATATAATCATACAATAGATACTATATATTATATAAAATGGGAACATTTTATTGTAGTAAGGTATAATAATAAATATTAGAATATGCTATAACATACTGTAAACACAATATATACTGTATAATGATATGTACACATAAAATTAAAATACATAAATCTATATTTTTATAATCTAATATCTAATAATTTTTCAAATGTCATTTAAATTATCATATAGTAAAATAAAACAGTACTTCTGAGGTTCATCCACGTTGCAGCCAGTGTCAGTAAATGACTTCTTTTCACGTTGGGGTAGTATTCAATTGTATAGATGTTTGATTAATCACCCACTGTTACATTTGGGTTGTTTACTAATTTTGGCAATTATACAGTTGCTGTGAAATTTGAGTACACACGTTTTTATATAAACAATTTTCCATTTATCTAGGGCAAATACCTAGGAGCGGGACTGGTGGGTCATATGATAAGTGTATGTTTAACAGCATAAGAGGCTGCCAAGGCCAGGCATGGTGGCTCACGCCTGTAATCCCAGCATGTTGGGAGGCTGAGGCAGGCAGATCACCTGAGACCGGGAGTTCCAGACCAGCCTGACCAACATGGAGAAACCCCTAACTAAACCTCTATTTAAAAAATACAAAATTAGCCGGGCGTGGTGGCACATGCCTGTAATCCCAGCTACTTGGGCGGCTGATGCAGGAGAATCATTTGAACTCGGGAGGTGGAGGTTGTGGGGAGCCAAGACCACACCATTGCACTTCAGCCTGTGCAACAAGAGCAAAACTTCATCTCAAAAAAAAAAAAAAAAAGCTGCCAAACTTTTTGCCCAAAGTGAATGTAACATTTTACATTTCTACCAACAATGCAGGAAATTTTCCATTGCTCTGCATTGTTACCAACTCAGTATTATGTCTTCATTGTTAGGCATGCTAAAAGGTGTGTACAGGTATCTCATGTGGTTTTCATTTTCATTTTCTTGATAATTAAAGATGTCAATCATCTTTTCATCACCTTGTTTCCCATTTCTATCTCATATAACAATATGGATGGATCTCAAATACATCACATTAAATGAAACAAGTCAAACTCAAAAGGAGAGATACATACACATATATACACAGAGACACACACAGGATGTCTCCATTTATACAACATGTGGAAAAGGCAAAATTATACAGACAGAAAATGGGCTTGTGATCAAGGGCTGGTGGTGGGGAAAGGGATGGACTAAAAAGTAATAGGAGGAAATGTAGGGAAGTGAGGGAACTCTTCTCTGTCTTGATTGTGGTATTGACTGCATGATGTAATTGTCAAAACTTTGAAAATTCTACACTGGGTGAATATTACTGTATGTAAATTATACCTCAATAAATATGACCTTAAAATATTACAGTCATGTTCACACAAAAACCTGCACACAAGTGTTTATAGCATCTTTATTCATAATCAACAAAACTTGGAAGCAACTAAAATGTCCTTCAGTAGGTGAATGGACAAATAAATCACAGTACATCCAGACAATAGCATATTATTCAATGCAAAAAAAAACACAAAAGGCTAGCAAGCCACGAAAAGACATGGAAGAAACTTAAATCCACATTACTACGTGAAACAAGTCCATCTGAAAAGGCTGCATACTGTATGATTCAGAGGCTAAATTATGGAGACAAAAGAAAATAGGCAGGGGTGTAGGGGTGTAGGCAAAACACAGGATTATTGGGACAGTAAAACTGCTCTTTATCCTTCTATCATAATGCATACATGTCATTATTCATCTGTCTCAACCCACAGAATGCACATCAAGACTGAACCCTAATTAAACCATGGACTTTGGCCGGTAGCGTCAATGTAGTTTCATTAATTGTAACAAAAGTACCACTCTGAAGGCGGATGCTGATGATGGGGGAGGCTATGTACACGTGAGGGTAGGGGATATGTGGGAAATCTCTGTACCTTCTGCCCCGTTTTGCTGTGAACCTAAAACTTCTCTAAAAACTAGTCTTTTATATAAATGGGTATACAAACACATATATATGTCAGTACTAAAATATTACATTACAATAAATATAAAGGACAAATAATTGAAAGTCATGTACAGGGAAATGTGTTTTCCTCCATATTTCCTGGAATTCATGAGGAGTGATACACTTAGGAGTAAGGTAAAATGGGAATAATGAAGGGGACCAGACTTGGTTCTAGGGTATGTTAAAAAGGAAGAGATGATCTCCAGGGACCCTCCTGAGGGTCAGCAGACATTGTCCTAAGTTGGGGATCATGGTGTATCACAAGATATCCAGAATTGCAGGAAGAATAGTGAAGCTTCAGACACAGTGCTGGATGAGGTGAAGGGAGGTAATGGGTCAGCAGACATTGGTCTAAGATGTTGAGCAGCATGTAATGGGCCATCAGATACTGTGAAGAAGTGAGGAAGCAGAGCTAATGATGGCTCAGTAGACATTGATCTAAGGTGAGGTAACGGGATGTGTCACCAAGCACTGCCCAACTAGGGCTTGGGAATTAAAGGGGCATTATGGCCCTGCCCCTTTGACTATGTTCTATCCTTTGGGCCCCATCTTCACCTCCCCATACTGCCCTTCCTAAAGGTGAAACCATCTCTGCAGAGCCCAAATATTTCCCACTTCCAGAATTGCCAATAGACTGACCCCAGACAAACCATTCTGCAAGTTCCAGAGGGGCCACCCAGCAACTGTGCATCCAATCAGATCATCTGCCAGCATCTGTAAGGCCACTGCTGCCTATCTAGGGCAAGATACCTAATATCCAATGAAGATCCACCCATGTCTGTTCTAGTTCCCTGCTATTGGCTTCAGGCACTCCTCTCGGTGCAGGATGAGCAGGTGTGTGGGTTGGGTTCTGCAGTAAGTGGGGCTTTGTCGAGTTGCAACTGAGACGGGGCAGAGCTGCGCATGCTGAGGAAGAATGAGCAGGGAGTCTTTTGCAATCACATTGGAGCTGTGGGATTCTGGAATCATGGCAGGGAATCCTGGAAGCAAGTATCCACATGGGATTTCCTGTACGTTTTCCCTTCTTTAGCATCAGACCAAACGTTTTACAAGGACTTTTTAGCTTTAGGGTTGAGAAGGGATATAGCCTAGTTACAGACTGGAGGTGAAAAAGCCTGGTGTGTTTTAGGCAAGTTGATTCTCCCTGTTAGCGCTTCTTATGCTGCAACACAGAAAAAAATCATACAGAAGTCACGCAAGAAGCACGGGTCAACTCTCCACAGGGGCATTTATGGAATGCCTGCTGTATGGCAGTCATGGGTCTAGACTCATAGTGGTGAACAAAAGGGAAATATTTTCTAGTGTAGAAGCCACAGAGAAATGAGCAAAATATACCAGGCAGTATGGTGGAAAGTGCTAGGGAGAAGAATAAAGGAGGAAGGGTAAGGGGCTGGAAATTTGGAGGTGTCATGGAAACAAAGACATGAGGGACAAGTCACAGATAAAATAAAGAATTGTGCTCTTTGCAATGGGCACTGCAAATACAAAGGCCCTCAGTCAGGAACTGAACTGATGTTTGAGGCACATGGTGGGCAAGGTCCTTGTGGGGTGCATGGGATGAACATGGACACAAGTACACAGTGAACATATGGTGGGGTTAGTTTTCATGAGTTATTGATTTCATATGATTTATGATTTATCTCATATCTCACATAAAGTAAGATTGATTTCATGAGTTATCAACTTATGAAAGTCACATCATTATGGAAAGTAAACTGCTGGGCTTCAACTCAGCAACAAGTAAATTAAAAAAAAAAAAAAAGAAAGGCAACTCAGTGGGAAGAATTGTAATAGCAGAAGGAAGAATTTAAGTTGTCCCAGATGACCTGAAAATTCTAACCTCAGAGGCTTTCTTGAGGGTGGCGGGAGTGTACAAAACACTGTGCTGGGTCGGGTGCGGTGGCTCACGTCTGTAATCCCAGCACTTTGGGAGGCCGAAGCAGGTGGATCATGAGGTCAGGAGTTCGAGATCAGCCCGGCCAGCATGGTGAAACCCCCGTCTCTACTAAAAATACAAAAGTTAGCTGGGCGTGGTGGCACATGCAATCCCAGCTACTCGGGAGGTACACTCTGAGGTCTGTGTCTGAAAACATAGGGAGTTTGTCTTATTGCAGTATCTCTTGCTTGACAGAAATACTCAGTGGGGAACTGGATATGCACAACTGTGTTGGATTCAAAAGAAGAATGAGAAAATACCCACAATTCTGCTAGACAGTGTGTTCTGGAACAAACAACTTACAGAAGGATTCATCACTATCATATATATTGTCTTACCATTCAAACTCTTGGCACTATACCTAATCCACAGTAAATAGGATTATCATTCCCATAATATGATCTTTCTTATGAAGAATTTGGTAACAGTGTTCTATTGTCGTTTTCATGAGAAGGCTTTTCCTATTCACCAAAGTGACTCGGTTCCTTGTCAGTATGAATAATGCCCCAAGGTTTACTGGGGATAGTGACAATGTAGGAAGGGTCCCTCGCTTCATTCAGTGCCTTCTCAGGGGCCCTCTCCAGAACAGCCATGTGTGACATTCTGATGTGGCTGTTTCTATTTACAATAATATACATATTTTTCTGCTGCATGCATGCAACAGTATACAATCAGACCCAACCCTCAGTGGGGTTTTCTCACACTGTTTCTCTCAAGTGTGGCTGCTCTGATGGACACTGAACACTGATTTCTGAACGAAGCCTTTCCCACAGATGCCACACTTGTAGGGTTTGTCTCCAGTGTGTGTTGTCTGATGTTTATTCAAATTTGACCTGTTGCTGAAGGCCTTCCCACACTCAGCACACACGTAAGGCTTCTCTCCGGTGTGAATTCGTTGATGCACTTGGAGCTGTGATTTTTTAGTGAAAGACTTCCCACAGTCACTGCACTCGTACGGTTTCTCTCCAGTATGAATTCTATGATGTGTAATCAACTCTGACTTCTGTCGAAAGGTCTTCCCACATTCAGAACAGATGTAGGGCTTTTCTCCCGTATGAGTTTTCTGGTGCTTACTGAGATTTGACCTGCCACTAAAGGCCTTCCCACACTCGGCACACACATAGGGTTTCTCTCCTGTGTGAACTGGCTGATGCACCAGGAGCTGAGACTTAGAGGTAAAGGACTTCCCACAGTCACTGCATTCATAAGGTTTCTCTCCAGTATGAATTCTTTGATGAGTAATAAAGTTTGACTTGCGGATGAAAGCTCTTCCACACTCGGTGCATACATAGGGTTTCTCTCCTGTATGAATTTTCTGATGAACAATGAGTATTGATTTCTGGTTGAAAGCTTTCCCACATTCGTGGCATTCATACTGTCTCTCTCCAGTATGAATTTTCTGGTGTATATTAAGATTTGACTTCTGAGTGAAGGCTTTTCCACAAGTACTGCATTCATAAGGCTTCTCCCCAGTATGGATTCTCTGATGTGTAATCAAGTCTGACCGCTGGGTGAAGGCCTTTCCACATTTGGAACATATATAAGATTTCTCTCCTGTGTGAGTTTTCTGATGTGTAATGAGATTTGACCGGTTGGTGAATGCCTTCCCACATTTATTGCATACATAGGGTTTTTCTCCTGTGTGAATTCGTTTATGAACATGGAGTTGTGACTTGGAAGTAAACAATTTCCCACAGTGACCACATTTATAAGGTTTCTCTCCAGTATGAATTATTTGATGTGTAACCAAGTGTGACTTTCGGATGAAGGCCAGTCCACATTTCATGCATACATATGATTTTTCTCCTGTATGAATTCTCTGATGCACTGTGAGTGTTGACTTCTGAGTGAAGGCTTTTCCACAGTCACTGCATTCATACGGTTTCTCTCCAGTGTGAATTCTCTGATGAATAATCAACTCTGACCTGTAGGTAAAGGCCTTCCCACACTCAGTACATATGGAAGATTTCTCTCTACTTTGAACTTTTTCATGTGTAATGAGGTTGGAATTATTGCTGAAGACCTTCCCATATTCGGTACATATATAGGGCTTCACTCTCGTGTGAACGCGTTGATGTACCTGAAGTTGTGACTTGGAAATGAAGGATTTGCCACAGTTACTGCACTCATATGGTTTTTCACCAGTATGAATTCTTCGGTGTGCAATCAATTGTGTTTTCTGGATGAAGGCCTGTCCGCATACAATACAGATATAGGATCTCTCGCCTGTGTGGATTTTCTGATGCATCTTGAGTGTGGACTTTTGTGTGAACGCTTTGCCACAGTCAGTGCATTCATGGTGTCTCTCTCCAGTATGAATTTTCTCATGTATACTGAGATCTGAGTTATAAGGGAAGCCTTTCCCACATTCACTACATTCATGTAGTTTTTCTCCGGTATGAATTCTCTGATGCCTGAAAAGAGACGATACTTGAAAAAAGGATTTTCCACATTCATTGCACTTATAGGGCTTCTCTCTCATATGGGTTTTCTGATGTGTACTGAATTCTGGCTTCTGTACAAAAGCCCTCCCACATTCAATACATACATAGAGTGTTTCTCCTGTAGGAACTTTCAGATGTACCTTGAACTGTGAGTTCCACGTGAAGCCCTTTCCAAATTCGGCGCATCCATAGGATTTTTCCCTAGGATAAATTTTTTGATCTTGAGAGAAGGCTGGTTTATAACCAATGATTTTTCTATGTTGATTATGGTCCCATAATTTCTCTCCTGTTGGAGTACATTCACAGTAAGTATAGAAAGACATTTTACCATATTTAGTACTCTTCTTAACATTCTTAGAAGCATCATTTCTATAATGAATGTGTAAATCTAAATTATGCTTCAAGCCATTTCCAAATGAGTCACATTGATAGGGTTTTTACGGGGATGTAATATGTTTGGGTTCACACGAATTGTTCTTCTGATAGCCTTATATTCATAATGCCTATTTGTAGTCAATATTTTCTTGATTAAAGCAACATCACTTAGATATTTCTTTTCTTTTTTTTTTTTTTGAGACGGAGTCTCGCTGTGTCGCCCAGGCTGGAGTGCAGTGGCCCGATCTCCACTCACTACAAGCTCCGCCTCCTGGGTTCACGCCATTCTCCTGCCTCAGCCTCCCATGTAGCTGGGACTACAGGCGCCCGCCACCGCGCTCGGCTAATTTTTTGTATTTTTAGTAGAGACGGGATTTCACGGTGTTAGCCATGATGGTCTCAATCTCCTGACCTCATGATCCTCCCGTCTTGGCCTCCTAAAGTGCTGGGATTACAGGTGTGAGCCACCGCGCCCGGCCTAGATATTTATTTTCTTTTCTGATAATACTGTATCTGGTTATCAATCTGTCACAGTTATTCTAGAATGAAATACAATCTCACATCATCTCTGTCATCATCTTCCCTTGCATTGTGGAAAGAAATCTTTTTTTTTCCAGAGATTCTCTGGAAAAAAGGTTTGGAATCCAAATGCCCCTTTTCAAGGGATAGTAAGTCACTTTTTGCTCATAGAGCAGGTAGCAGAGGCTAGAGGGGAAGGTAAAAATGGCTCATCCAGATTGAACACAGAGAAGAGGGTAAGTGTGGGTAATTGGATGAGGAGGGTGACACTACTTATGGTGAAACATTCTGGGGAACAATTCAGCAGTTAAAAGAAATAAACTAGACGAACAGATAACGCCATGAATAGACATGGAAAAAGTAAGGCAAAAAACATGATATATAGCATAATAAGATTTATATAAACTAATGATCCATACCCCTAATTCACTTTAAATTTTACAACATGCACGAATTAAAAAATGCTTCCATTATACAAAACAGTGGCTTCTGGTGGGAAGGGAGATGGGTGAGGGGAAAGAGAGAATAGGAGATTTTATCACAAAAATAAGAGAGAATCTTTACCCACATTCATGGTCATAGTGTCCTAAACTAAAGACAATGATTAAACTCAGACCTCATCGGGTGAAATATAAAAATAAAGCATGACAAAAACAAATAAGCCCGGGCACGGTGGATCACGCCTGTAATCCCAGCACTTTGGGAGGCTGAGGTGGGCAGATCACCTGAGGTTGGGAGTTTGAGACCAGCCTGACCAACACGGAGAAACCCTGTCTCTACTAAAAATACAATGTTAGCTGGGCATGGTGGCTCATACCTATAATCCCAGCTACTCGGGAGGCTGAGGCAGGAGAATCACTTGAACCCGGGAGGCAGAGGTTGCGGTGAGCTGAGATCACGCCATTGCACTCTAGTCTGGGCAACAAGACTGAAACTCCGTCTCAAAAATAAATACATAAAAAATACAAAAATTAGCCAGCCATGGTGGCACGCACCTGTAATCCCAGCTGCTTGGGAGGCTGAGGCAAGAGAATCATTTGAACCTGGGAGGTGGAGGTTGCATGAGCCAAGATTGCACCACTGCACTGCAGCCTGGGCAACAGAGTGAGACTCCGTCTCAAACAAACAAACAAACAAACGAACAAAAAAAGCCAACCAGGCAGAGAGACCCTAACAGTGTGGAATCGCTCAAACATCAGAAGGAAATGTGAGAAAGGGTGATTAATCATGTCATGTCAAACACAGCAGAGAGGTATTCCCAAAGATTAAGTGACAATGATTCCCAAGTCATCAGCTGGATGAAAGGCCTGAAAGACTGGGAAGATACAAGAAATCTCATGGCCATTCCTATAGCGAAAATAGTTAGAAAGCCTGATTGGAAATAAAGTTCTTTTTTTTTTTTTTTTTTTCTTTTTTAGATTGAGTCTTGCTTTGTCACCTAGGCTGGAGTGCAGTGGCATGATCTTGGCTCACTACAACCTCCACTTCCCGGATTCAAGTGATTCTTGCGCCTCAGCCTCCCAAGTAACTGGGATGCAGGCATGCACCACCACACCCAGCTAATTTTTGTATTTTTAGTAGAGATGGGGTTTTGCCATGTTGTCCAGGCGGGTTTCAAACTACTGACCTCAAGAGATACATCCACCAAGGCCTCCCAAAGTGCTGGGATTTCAGGCATGAGCAACCACACCTGGCCCAGAGATAAAGTTCTGAGGCATCTTACGGTGAGAAAGACAGAAATAAAAGGGGTGTAGCAGGAGTGGGAGTGTGTGACACAGAGTAATTTTGAAAGAAAGCAGATCCAGGAATGCCTGGATGTAAACAAGAGACTCTAGGACAATATGGAAGGTAGGGAAAAAAAGAATGTTACAGAAAAGGAACATAATGAAGATATATCTTTAATGAGGCTGACTGGCACATGACTTATAATCAACAAGGAAGGTCATCCAGGTAGAAGGCATTTAGTGATCTGAGAGGCATCAAGCAATACAAAAAATTCAGAGCCTTCCTGAAGAGTGGTCATAACAGCACTTCACAGGTTCCAGTGTTTTTCAAGACAGCTGAGATTTCCTCCCGTCTCCCATCTAACCTGAGTCACACTCACCTCACGTCACTTACCTGGGCAGCTCTGACGTGGCCTTTCACCCTGCAGTGCCCATGGTTCCTTTCCTTGCTCCAACATGACCACCTCTGGTTTAGGAACTTGATACCCTGTTCATGGGAAATGATAGAGGTCTGGGTCCAGCTAATTATGTTTCAGAGCCCAGCCAATACAGTCTTATTGTTCAATGACAGTTTGTTCTTTTTTTTTTTTTTTTTTTTAGACGGAGTCTCACTCTGTGGCCCAGGTTGGAGTGCAGTGGCCAGATCTCAGCTCATTGCAAGCTCCGCCTCCCGGGTTCACGCCATTCTCCTGCCTCAGCCTCCCGAGTAGCTGGGACTACAGGCGCCCGCCACCTCGCCCGGCTAGTTTTTTGTATTTTTTAGTAGAGACGGGGTTTCACCGTGTCAGCCAGGATGGTCTCGATCTCCTGACCTCGTGATCCGCCCGTCTCAGGCTCCCAAAGTGCTGGGAATACAGGCTTGAGCCACCGCGCCCGGCCGACAGTTTGTTCTTTAGGAAAGTAACCAGATATCTCTGAGAACAGAGTAATATTCTGAGTACCCTAAACAAACCGAGAACCCTGGAGGAAAAAAGGACAAAACCATCACCTATTCGAGATGCCAACAGCATTCATCAACTGAGAATGAGAACACTCTCAGTGAGGCCTCCTTTCAGACACAAAGGTGACTGTGCTTACCTACTGACAGCAGGTGGCTGTAGGTCTCCAGCATCACATCCCGGTACAGGTTTCTCTGAGAAAGGTCCAGGTGCTGCCATTCCTCTCTGCTGAAATTGATAGCCACATCCCTGAAGGACACTGATCCCTGTAAGGGCACATTCCTGTTCAATGTGCATAGTCAGCTTTGCAGGGTGTAGTGACTATATTTTGGGATTATGGAATGTGGGTTTCATTATTTTTAATTTATTTCCTTTTTTTTTTTTTGAGACATAGTCTTGCTCTGTCACCCAGGCTGGAGTGCAGTGGTGCAATCTTGGCTCACTGCAACCTCCGCCTCCCAGGTTCAAGCGATTCTCCTGCATCAGCCTCCCGAGTAGCTGGGATTACAGGCGCGCACCACCACGCCCAGCTAATTTTTGTTATTTTTAGTAGAGACGGGGTTTCACCATGTTGGCCGGGATGGTCTCGATCTCCTGACCTTGTGACCTCGTGATCCGCCCACCTTGACCTCCCAAAGTGCTGGGATTATAGGCGTGAGCCACCATGCCTGGCCTTTTTTTTTTTTTTTCTCCCCTTGACATGGAGTTTCGCTCTTTTTGCCCAGGCTGGAGTGCAATGGAGTGATCTTTGCTCACTGCAACCTCTGCCTCCCAGGTTCAAGCAATTCTCCTGCATCAGTCTCCCAAGGAGCTGGGATTACAGGCATGTGCCACCATACCCGGCTAATTTTTGTATTTTTAGTAGAGACTGGGTTTCACCATGTTGGCCAGACTGGTCTCAATCTTCTGACCTTGTGATCCTCCCACCTCGGCTTCCCAAAGTGCTGGGATTACAAGCATGAGCCACCGTGCCTGGCCAATTTACTTCCTTTTAAAAAACCTGCCTCTCATTTCCCAAATAGCTTATTATGAAAAATTTTAAACATTCAGAAAATTAGAAAGAATTGTACAGTAAAAACCTATACATCTACTACTTAGCTCTACATTTAACACCTTACTCTACTTGCTTCATCACGCATTGATCCATCTTACTTTTTTTTTTTATGTATTTCAGGGTAAATTGTAGTCATCACTACACTTCTCTTAAGCACCACAAAATGCAAATCATTAACTGGGGTGTAACATTTGTTAATCTGATAAGGTAAAATTTAGTACAACACAATTAAATGCAACAATCTTTATTGTGCCATTTGACCTTCTGACAAATGTATACACCTGAGTAATACGAAATTTCTAAGAAATTATATTTTACATAGGTCACATATTAAGTATCCAGTTTTAGCCGGGTGCAGTGGCTCACACTTGTAATCCAAGCAAGAATGTCAGAGGGGGCCGGACACGGTGGCTCATGCCTGTAATCCCAGCACTTTAGGAGTTCAAGGTGGGTGGATCACCTGAGGTTTGGCATTTGAGACCAGCCTGGCCAACATGGTGAAACGCCATCTCTATTAAAAATACAAAAAATTAGCCAGGTTGGTGGCACGTGCCTGTAGTCCCAGCTACTTGGGAGACTGAGGTGGGAGAATCCCTTGAACCCAGGAGGTGGAGTTTGCAGTGAGCTGAGATCATGCCACAGCACTCCAGCCTGGGTGATAGAGCAAGACTGTCTCAAAAAAAAAAAATCTAGTTTTACATAATTTGTGGAACACAGAAATCTAACAAAGAATTCCAGCTATTTGTGGTGTTCTACAGTCAGTCAATTATTCATTTTTCAAAACTGGCCATTGAAATAGGCTGTCTTGACCAGGCCCAGTGGCTCATGCCTGTAATCCCATCACTTTGGGAGGCCGAGGCGGGTGGATCACGAGGTCAGGCGTTCGAGATGAGCCTGGCTAACACGATATTTTGTATATGTATTATATTTTGTATTTTAATAATAAAAGTCAGCTAGAGAAAGGAAAATGCTTTAAAGAAAATCAAAAGGAAGAGAACATATATTTATTATTTATTAAGTGGAAGTGAATCATCATGAAAGTCTTTGCCCTTATGGTCTTCAGGTTAAGGAGGCAGAGGAAGAGGAGGAAGAGGAGAGTCTGACCTTGCTGTTTTGGGTGGCAAAAGGGGAAGAGGTGAAGGTGGAAGGGAGGGCAGGAGAGGGAGGCACACTCAGTGTAATTTTACTGAAAAAAAAAATCTGTGTTACAAATGGGCCCACACAGTTCAAACCCATGTGGTTCAAAGGTCAACTGTAATTCACATTCTCTCATGTGAATTGTGCAGTGGGTCTTGTCAATGATCTTCCAGTCATAACTACTCCAAAATATTCCAAATGCTTTGGAATAATCTTTCTTTAGGAGTATTTTTTTTAAACTTTTTATTTTGAAATAATTATAGATTCACAGGGAATTACAAAATGATACAGAGGGTCCCCCTGTGAATTTCAGTTTATTGTAGTACATGATTCTTTTTATTCATTGCTGGATTCAGTATGCTGATATTTTGTTGAGGATGTTTGCATCTAAAATTATGAAAGATACTGATCTATAGTGTTCTTTTTTTTGTGCTTTGGTTTTGATGTCACAGTAATACTGGCTGTACAAAGTTAGTTCGGAAGTGGTCTTCCTTTTTTATTTTCTGGAAGAGTTTGTGTAAAAATGACACTAGTTCTTCTTCCTCTTCTTCTTTTTTTTTTTTTTTTTTTTTTTGAAACAGAGTTTTGCTTTTGTTGCCCAGGCTGGAGTGCAACAGCGCAATCTTGGCTTACCGCAACCTCCGCCTCCCGGGGTAATAGTTACTTCTATGTCTAAGATTCAATCATGAGTGAATATTATATAAAATCATGCAAACAGGGCTGGGTGTGGTGGCTCATGCCTGTAATCCCAGCACTTTGGGAGGCTGAGGCAGGCGGATCACCTGAGATCATGAGTTCAAGACCAGTCCGATCAACATGGAGAAACCCTGTCTCTAGTAAAAACACAAAATTAGCCGGTTGAGGTGGCGCATGCCTGTAGTCCTAGCTACTCGAGAAGCTGAGGCAGGAGAATCACTTGAACTCAGGAGGCGGAGGTTGCAGTGAGCCGAGATCGTACCATTGTACTCCAGCCTGGGCAACAAGAGCAAAACTCTGCTTTAAAAAAAAAAAAAAAAAAAAAAAAAAGGAAACAAACTAGAGTTTTTAAAAATGAAAACATTATGTTAAAATGTGGAGAGTGGTAATGAGAAGCTCAACAGAAGGGCTGGAAGGCGAAAGGTGTCAAAGTTACCCAGAATGGATAGCAGGAAATAAATAGCAGAAAATGGTAGAGAAAAGAAATGGAGAAGCAACATCTGAAAAACAAGTTTCAGAAAGAAAATAGAGAAAACATTTGTGTTTGAGGAGGTGGTTTAGGAAGAAATGAAAAAATGCTTTCGAAATATCAAACAAAAGTCACTTATAACGAGGAATTCTATTTGCAGCCAAAACATCAATATAGTGTGATGACAAAATAAACAACAGTTTTCCTTGACAGTCCACCTCTCCACTGTTATACAGGCGGCCTCCAGAGATAGAGACATTACCCACGTGTTGTTCATTCTTGACAGGAAGACCAAGTTTTCTTTCAGGAGCACCAAGTCTAGAGTCCAGCTGGTTCCTAAGGCCTATCTGCCTCTGCCCTAAGGCTCTGGTGACAGATTAGAGCTATCTACTCTCGGACTGAAATTCCACCCCCTGGGACTCCTCCTCCTCACCTCATAGGAGCTGCCCTGATCCTCTGGAGCCAGGGCTGAGGATTTCTGGGGTGAGGTCCAACTAGCTGGCATGGCCACACTGGATCTCAACCCTTTTTCTCTAGGGTGCCTGAAGTTTAGTGGTCATCTGTGAACTCAGCAGAGCTGCTCTGAAGAGGTGGGCTGCAGTCTGGAGGAAGGTCTGGCTCAGAGACTCCCCAGAGACACCCAAGAACCTAGAAAAACAATGTCCACATAGTCATTCAACATTCACCACATAAACACTTCCTGGATACATCAAGGTGCAGGTCCCTGTGCTAGAAACCAGAGCAGTGGTTCCCAAACATACGTGTGCATTCAAGTCACCTGGAGGGCTTGTTAAAACATAGTTTAAAATTCTCAGCTTCACCCCTTCGATGGGTCTAAGGTAGGACGTAAGAATTTTATTTTCTAATAAGTGCCCAGGAAATGCTGATGCTGCTGGTACAAGAACCACACTTTCAGAACTGTGGAGAACAGTGCTGAAACATGGGAAAAGCCATGAAATTTAGAGTAACGTTACTGAGGATTTGAACTGCAGCTGTTCCACTTTTCACCAATGAGAATAGAAAGAAGTTACTCAGATTTTGTTTCAGAAATAAGGATGAAAATGCCTGTGTCACAGTTACTAAGATTAAATGAGATGATGTTTTTAAAGTACTCAATGCCTCCCTGCCATGCAAGAATCATGCAATAAATATCAGCAATTACCATGCACTATATTAAAACTTAATACAGAAAACCATGTAATCAAAACAAGTAAGATAATATATCAGACAATATTGATCTATATACGAAATGAAAATGATACGTGACTGAGAGTGCACATGGCATTCATTGTATACATATCCCTAATTGGTGCACGCAATTGGCCATGCACCTGGAATAAAACAAACTAGATCTCCACCTCACACTATTTTTTTTTTTTAAAGATGGAGTCTCGCTCTGTGGCCAGGCTGGAGTGCAGTGACATGACCTCAGCTCACTGCAACCTCTGCCTCTGGAGTTCAAGCAATTTCTTTCTTCAGCCTCCTGAGTAGCTGGGACTAGGTGCATGCCACTACGCCCAGCTAATTTTTTTGTATTTTTAGTAGAGACAGGGTTTCACCATGTTGGCCAGGATGATCTCGATCTCCTGACCTTGTGATCTGCCTGCCTCGGCCTCCCAAAGAGCTGGGATTACAGGCGTGAGCCACCGTGCCCAACCCACTTCACACTATTAAGTAGACAAATTCCAGCAGCACTAAACATTTAAATACATGCATTTTTTTTTTTTTTTTTTTGAAGCGGAGTCTCGCTCTGTGCAGTGCACTGGAGTGCAGTGGCCGGATCTCAGCTCACTGCAAGCTCCGCCTCCCGGGTTCACGCCATTCTCCTGCCTCAGCCTCCCGTGTAGCTGGGACTACAGGCGCCCGCCACCTCAACCGGCTAGTTTTTTTTCGTATTTTTTAGTAGAGACGGGGTTTCACCGTGTTAGTCAGGATGGTCTCGATCTCCTGACCTCGTGATCCACCCCTCTCGGCCTCCCAAAGTGCTGGGGATTACAGGCTTGAGCCACCGCGCCCGGCCAAATACATGCATTTTTTAAAACCCCTAAGGATGTTAAAATAATTTTCAGACTATACATTTGTATAGCATTGTGGTAGGATGATAGGGATCTTATTACACATGACAGGAAACCCAGAAGTTATAATAGAAAAAAAAACCAGATATTTCTGATTATATGTTTCCTAATTATGTTAAAATAAACCATTAAATTTGACATATATATAAAAATTTTTTTCAATATGTGACCATAGGTTGCTTGTAACGTTAACTCTAGCAATCACTAAGCAGAAAAGGCCAGAAAAAAAGAGACTGGAAAAGGTATGAAAATTCAGAGAAAAGGAAGCAAATGGCAATTAACAAAAAGATACCAACTTAACTAAAAGAAAAACACATCAGAACAATTAGAGAGAAATTTTCCTTAGAATCATGAAAGCTTTAAAAAAGTTAATAGACCAGGTGTGATGGCGAGCGCTTGTAATCCCAGCTACTCAAGGCTACTCAAGGCTAAGACAGGAGAATAGCTTGAGCCTGGGAGGCAGAGGTTGCAGTAAGCGGAGATCAGGGCATTGCACTCCAGCCCGGGCGACAGAGCAAGACTCTGTCTCAAAAAAAAAAAAAAAAAAAAGTAACAACATCCACTGTTGGAAAGCATTTAGGCAAATTTCTTTTATAAATTATTGGTTAAGGCTTGAATTGCTATAATGTCTTTTGAGCTATTTAGTCATATCTATTATTTTTATTTTTATTTTTTTGAGATGGAGTTTCACTCTTGTCGCCCCAGCTGCAGTGCAATGGCATGCGTGATCTTGGCTCACTGCAACCTTCACCTCCCAGGTTCAAATGATTCTCCTGCCTCAGCCTCCCGAGTAGTTGGGATTACAGGCGCCCACCACACACCGGGCTAATTTTTGTATTTTTGGTAAAGGCGGGGTTTTACCATGATGGCCAGGCTGGTCTCGAACTCCTGACCTCAGGTGATCTGCCCACCTCGCCACCCAAAGTGCTGGGATTACAAGCCTGAGCCACCAGGCCGGCCAGTCATATCTGTTATTAGCAATACACTCAACTGGTGCCAATAATGTAGTTTTAAATATATAAAGCAGAAACTGACAGAAAGAAGAAAGGACAGGTGGACAAATAACTTTTCCAGTGTGAGTAGTTTACTTTCCTCAACAAAATAATCTGTGAGGAGCTACATAATACATATAACATGGGATTAACATCTATAACAATACAGATTAGAGAACATATTACACTGTTTTCATGTAATAGATGTGACATTTATGAAAAATGAGGAAGAACTAGGCCATAAAGCAATTGTTCAACTGAAGCATCACCCACAGACACTAATTGAAACATAAAGCGCACTTCTAAATGGCGCATGGGTCAAAGAAAAACAATTACTGGAAAAAAATTTTAAACACTTAGATTTGAACAATAGGAAACTGCTACACATCAAAACTTGTTCACCTTTATATTACAGGCTGAAACTGAAAGAACTGAACTTTTAACTCGGGTCAGAAAGCAAGCTGATCACAGTCCTCACCGATCACCATAGCTGATCCTACAGGCTCTCAGTCACTGACCACAGACTCCCCTCACTGACTCCTAAACACCAATCACTGATCCCAAAGAGCCCCTGTCACAGACACCATCAACCCGAGAAATCCCTGTCACAGACACCATCAACGGACGTCACAGACCCCCATCACCGAGCCCCGAAACCACCATCACTAATTCCACAGACAACTCCTCTATTACTGACTTCACAGAATTCCTAATCGCAACCAACCAAAATCATCACAGAGACCTCTTGGCAATAAAACGTGAAAATACTCCTGACACCAGCGGCGAACTAGCCTTCGGGGACCACTTCCACTTCCGGTCCGACTTCTAGCACTTCCCCTCGTGGACTGTTTATATTGCGCATGCTCTAAATTAACTTGGAAGCAATTTCCGCCCACAGTCAACAGGGCGCAGACACATCTTTAGAGACATCGTGCAGTTTCCGTAATCGGAGCTATCGGGCAGAGAATATAACCGCGCCCTTATGGTGTTTATTCGTGTGGGCCGCCATCTTGGATGCGTATCGATTCCGTACAGTGGAGGAGTCCGCCTCCTGCAGGGTTGACTAGAGTTAGGCAAGGATTTTCACGTAGAATGCAAGACTGTTACCATAGTTTGGCCACGCTTATACCCAAGAAGAAGACGTTCCTGAAGATAGGATCTGGAGCTTTATTTATTTATGTATTTATTTAATTTTTTTAATACGGAGTCTTGCCTAGGCTGGAGTGCACTGGCGCCATCTCGGCTCACTGCAACCTCTGCCTCCCAGGTTCAAGCGATTCTCCTGCCTCCGCCTCCCGAGTAGCTGGGATTACAGGCAAGCGCCACTACACCCAGCTAATTTTTTGTGTTTGTAGTAGAGACGTGGTTTCACCATGTTGGTCAGGCTGGTCTCGAACTCCTGCCCTCAAATGATCCGCCCACCTCGGCCTCCCAAAGTGCTGGGATTATAGGCGTGAGCCACCGCGTCCGGCTGTTATATTTATAATAGCTAAGTTACCCCTTGGTTAGGGCACACTGCAGAAAACAATGATTCACTAGAAGAAACCATGGGGGAACAAGGAAGCCAGGGATCCTGAGAGAAATAAGGAAGATAAGAGGAGGCATTAGGATCGTACAATCTATTTTTTGGAGACACCACTCAGGAGAAGGGTGGATTGGGATCCCAGTTCACTCCTGGGTGAAACCACTAGGCAAGAGGGAGTTATGTCACAATAGATAGTATCCTGCAGGAAGGGAGGTACAATTTTTAATAGTTGAAAACACATTAGGAAATAGGTTAGAAGTTGGGTTAGTACAATCCTCTCCTAGGAGATACCATAGAAGAGGGGTTAGAAATCTAAGCATCCCCTTTGAAATGGCTGGTAGGAGGCTTTGGGAGGTACAGATATTTTAATCCCCTTAATCTCCATCAGCATCCACCCTAGCTACCTCAAGCATGGCTACAGCAGGCAGCAACAATAAAAATAATAATAGTCTTGGCCGGACGCGTGGTTCATGCCTGTAATCCCAACACTTTGGGAGGCCGAGGCAGGTGGATCATCTCAGTGGGGAGATCGAGACCATCCTAGCCAACATGGTGAAACCCTGTCTCTACTGAAAATACAAAAATTAGCTGGGTGTGGTGGCACATGCCTGTAGTCCCAGCTACTTTGGAGGCTGAGGCAGTAGAATCACTTGAACCCGGGAGGTGGAGGTTGCAGGGAGCTGAGATCGAGCCACAGCACTCCAGCCTGGTGACAGAGGGAGACTCCAAAGAGCTGGGATTATAGGCGTGAGCCACCGTGCCTGGCCAGGGAGTTTTTTTGTTTTTGTTTTTGTTTTAATTGCAAAGAGATGTTGAATTTTGTCAAATGCTTTTTCTGTTTCTATTGAGATGACCATATGATTTTTGTCCTTCATTCTGTTAATGTGATGTATTGCATGTATTAATTTGCATATGTTAAACCATCTTTGCTTCCCTGGGATAAATCCCACTTGATCATCATGTATATAATCTTTTTGACGTGCTATCGGATTTGGTTTGCTAGTATTTTGTTGAGGATTTTTGCATCTGTGTTTATCAGAGATCTTGGCCTGAAGTTTTCTCTTTCTTCTGTCCTTGTCTGGTTTTAGTATGAGGGTGGTGCTGGCCTCACAGAATCAGTTTGGAAAAATTCCTTCCCCTTCAATTTTTTTGGATTAGTTTGAGAAATATTGGAATTTGTTCTCCCTTAAAAGTTTGGTAGAATCACATCCAAGAAGGGGATGATTGGAACCTCTAATTTTCAGGCAAACTGGACAGTTGTTGGTAATCAGGTGACTTAGTAGTTGTCATTGGCATCTGAAGAGGTGGGCAGTCTTGTGGGACTGAGCAATTAACCTGTAAGGTCTGTGCTGACTCAGGTTAGTGTCAGACTTGAATTCAATTGTAGGACACCCAGGCAGGGAGGGTTGGAGAAGGGGTGTCAGAAAAATTCCACATATTTTGTGTTAGAAATGAAACATTCTGGAAGTATTGAGTGTTGTGAGAGTATATTTTTAAAAACCAGTTTGTTTTTCCTATGCAACTGTGTAAAAAGACATATCAAGTCTCACTCCCCCCGCCACCCCAGTCACTATAGGTTACCACTATAGGTATTGTTTCCGGTTCACATTTCCAATACTTCTTTTTTCCTATCTTTTCTTTTTTTAGTGCATATAAACAAATGCTTATATCTAATCTGATTTCCTTTTCTTTTTTTAGACAAACTATATGTTATACTGTTCTATACTTTCCATTTTTTTATATATTCTAGAATTAATGTCATTCTGTAAAGATGACTTTTTTTTTTTCTGCTATGTGTGTACCGGCTGCATAAAACTTTATGATGTGACTGTGGTGATTTGAGCTGCTACCGTTATCAAATACTAAGCATCTATGTGGACCTTCCTCCCTCCCTGCCTCTCTCTCTCTCTCTCTCTTTCTTTCTTTGACGGAGTTTTGCTCCAGGCTGGAGTGCAGTGGTTCGATCTTGGCTCACTGCAACCTCTGCCTCCCAGGTTCAAGCGATTCTCCTGCCTTAGCCTCCTGAGTAGCTGGGATGACAGGCGCGTGCCACCACGCCCAACGAATTCTTTGTATTTTTAGTAGAGACGGGGTTTCATCATGTTTGCCAGGTTGGTCTTGAACTCCTGACCTCAAGTGATCCACCCATCTCGGCCTACCAAAGTGCTGGGATTACAGGCGTGAGCCACCGCGCCTGGCTGTGGATGTTTACTTCTATATTTCCCATCATCCTCCCTTGGTCTGTCTCTCTGACCACACACAAACAGTACACTGTTTTAAGTATAGAGGCGCGGTGGCTCAACCCTGTAATCCCAGCACTTTGGGAGGCCGAGGCGGGTGGATCACGAGGTCAGGAGATCGAGACCATCCTGGCTAACATGGTGAAACCCCGTCTCTACTAAAAAAATACAAAAAACTAGCCGGGCGTGGTGGCGGGCGCCTGTAGTCCCAGCTACTCGGAGGCTGAGGCAGGAGAATGGCGTAAACCCGGGAGGCGGAGCTTGCAGTGAGCCGAGATCGCGCCACTGCACTCCAGCCTGGGTGACACAGCGAGACTCCGTCTCAAAAAAAAAAAAAAAAAAAAGTATAGAGGCTTTATCATGTACCTCATATAACCTCATGAGGTTATACGTACGTAACTTCAAGTCTACTTTCTGTCTCTATGAATACACCTATTGTAGGCACCTCATATAAGTGGATTCATACAATATTTGTCCTTTTGGTCTGGCTTATGTCACTTCGCATAGTGTTGAAAAAGAAAAGAAACTTTTTATCTGAGGAATGCAAGCCCTCTTTACATGATCAGGCCCAGAGAGGGGTTGGGATGACACAGCTGTTGTGGTGGCTCATGCCTGTAATCCCAGCACTTTGGGAGGCCACGGTGGGAGGATTACTTGAGGCCAGGAGTTTGAGTAGACTGGGCAACATAGCTAAACCCCCTCTCTATAATTTTTTTTTTCCAATTAGCCAGGTGTAGTGGTGCACACCGATAGTCCCAGCTACTCAGAAGGCCTAAGCGTAAGGATGCTTAACTCTGGGAGTTTGACGCTGCAGTGAGCCATGATCATACCTCTGCATTCCAGCCTGGGTGACAGAGCAAGACCTTGTCTCTTAAAAAAAAAAAAACAGGCTGGGTGCGGTGGCTCACATCTGTAATTCCAGCACTTTGCGAGGCCAAGGCAGGCAGATCACTTGAGGTCAGGAGTTCAAGACCAGCCTGGCCAACATGGTGAAACCCTGTCTCTACTTAAAAAAAAAAAAAAAAATTAGCCAAGTGTGGTGGTGGTTGCCTGTAATCTCAGCTACTAGGGAGGCTGAGGCAGGAGAATCACTTGAACCCAGGAGGCAGGAGTTGCAGTGAGCCAAGATCGCACCACTGCACTCCGACTTGGGCAACAGAGGGAGACCCCGACTCAAATAAAGGAGGCTCTGGACAATCTGCTTTTTTCATTTTTCCAAGTTGGAGAAGCTGCCTGCATTCTTCAGCTCATGGGCTCCCTTCATCTTTACACCCAATAATGGCTGGTCGTGTCTTTCTCACAGCGCACAATTCCTACACTGACTTTTATGCCTTCTTCCTCATTTCAGACCCCATGTGATTACACTGGGTCTAACTGGACAATCCAGTATAATCCCCCTATGTTAAGGTCAGCTGAGTAGCAACTTTAATTCTACCTGTTAATTTAATTCCCCTTGCCATGTAACATAGTACATTCACAAGTCCCAGGAACTGGCATGTGGGTATTTTGGGGGGAGCATTATCCTGCCTACTTTAGATGTTGAGGTCATTCAAGAGGAAAATGATAGTTTTGTTAACATGTGATGTTAGAACCACTGAATTTTCATCTGGAAAATAATAACTTTGAACATTACCTCATATACACAAAAACTAACTTCAAGTGGCTGATGGACCAAAAATAAAAACTAAAACTATACAACCCTTAGAATAAAACTTAGGAGAAATTCTTTACAACACTAGGGGAGACAAAGATTCTTAGAAAGACCAGAAAGCATGAAGCACATTTTAAAGGTGAGAAATTGGATTTCATCAAAAGTAAAAACTGCTTTTTGAAAGACATCATGAAGAAACTAAGGGTTGGGCACAGTGGCTCACACCTATAATAACACAGCGAGACCCCCATCTCCACAAAACACAAGAAAGTTAGTTGGGTGTGGTGGTGCACACCTGCAGTCCCAGCTACTCAGGAGGATCTACTAAACCCAGGAGGTCAAGGCTGTGGTGAGCTGTGTTCACGCCACTGCACTCCAGACTAGGCAACAGAGCAACACCCTGTCTCAAAAAAAAAAAAGAAAAAAAAACCCCAAAAACTGAGAAGGTAAGCCCCAGGCAGGGAGAGAATATTTGCAATTTGCAATATATATATTTGGCAAATGACTTTTACCCAAACATATAAAGAACTGTTACAACTCAATAATAAGACAACCAATTTTAAAATAATATTTATTATTATTATTATTACTATTTTTTGAGATGGAGTTTTGCTCTTGTTGCTGTGGCTGAAGTGCAACAGTGTGATCTCGGCTTACAGCAACCTCTGCCTCCCCGGTTCAAGTGATTCTCCTGCAGGGATTACAGGCATGCACCGCCACACCCGGCCAATTTTGTATTTTTTTTTTTTTTTTTTTTTTTTGAGACGGAGTCTCGCTCTGTCGCCCAGGCTGGAGTGCAGTGGCCGGATCTCAGCTCACTGCAAGCTCCACCTCCTGGGTTTACGCCATTCTCCTGCCTCAGCCTCCCGAGTAGCTGGGACTACAGGCACCCGCCACCTCGCCCGGCTAAGTTTTTGTATTTTTTAGTAGAGACGGGGTTTCACCGTGTCAGCCAGGATGGTCTCGATCTCCTGACCTCGTGATCTGCCCGTCTCGGCCTCCCAAAGTGCTGGGATTACAGGCTTGAGCCACCGCGCCCGGCCCAATTTTGTATTTTTAGTAGAGACAGTGTTTCTCTAGTTTGATCAGGCTGGTCTCGAACTCCCGAACTCAGGTGATCTGCCCGCCTCAGCCTCCCAAAGTGCCGGGATTACAGGCCTGAGCCACTGCGCCCGGCCGAATATTTTCAATAGATGTCACAAAAGAAGATAAAAGAATGGCAAATAAGTATATGAAAGTATGCTAAGTTCATTGACATCAGGAAATGCAAATTAAAAACATAATTTGATACTACTGCTCATTCCTTAGAATAGCCAATAGATGCCTGATACAGGGATGGGGAGGTGGGAATCGACTTAACAATCTGGGGGGCGGAGGGCGGTGAATAAAAATATTCTGTATGCACTGGGCGCGGTGGCTCACGCTTGTAATCCCAGCACTTTGGGAGGCCGATGCGGGCGGATCACGAGGTCAGAAGTTCGAGGTCGGGAGTTCTATACCAGCCTGGCCAACACAGTGAAACCCTGTCTCTACTAAAAACACAAAAATTAGCCGGGCATGGTGGCGGACGCCTGTAATACCAGCTACTCCCAAGGCTGAGGCAGGAGAATCACTTGAACCTGGGAGGCTGAGCTTGCAGTGAGCCGAGATCGCGCCACTGCACTCTAGCCTCGGTGACAAAGCTAGACTCCAACTCAAAAAATAAAAAAAATTAAAAAATTAAATATCCAGTAACACAAAGGATAAACACTTGAGGGGATAGACACCCCATTTTACATGATATGATTCGTACGCATTGCATGCCTGTATCAAAACAATCAAAAATCTCATGTACCCCATAAATATATACACCTACTATATACCCACAGAAATTTAACTAAAAAGCTTAAAATTTTTTTTAATTTTTTAAAATGTTCTATATCCTGATTATGATGGCGGTGACAAGTATTTAAACATTCGTTGAAACTTATCAAACGTTTCACTTAAAATGAGGGCATTTTATTGTATCTAAATTATGCTTCAGTAAAGTTGATTTTTAAAAGACATGCACACAAATATAATTTACAACTCATATCATTAGCTCGTTTATGGTGTACCATTCAGTCATTCTTAGAGTATTCAAAGTTGTGCAAACATCATTATCTAATTCAAGAAGCTTTACATTACCCCAAAAAGAAACCCTTTAGCTATTACCACTCACAGTTCCCCTAATCCTGCTAGTCCTAAAAAACTCTTACTCCTTTTCCGTAGATTTGCCTATTTTAAATATTTCATATAAATGCAATCATACAGTATGTGGCTCCTCCACGGACGAAGGCAAAAATGACGATTTAAACAGTCTAGCATTCTCAGAGAGGGTTATAACGCCTAGTAGAGTGGGTCCTGGGTGCGCTCTGCATTGTGGGTCGGTTTGGGGCAGAAAGTCATTTAAGGGACCTCCTTCCACTTGCCGCAGCGCCTCACCGCTTCCGGCTCTAGACTACAGTTCCCAGAAATCCTTGCGGCTCTAACCAACTTCTGGCCCGAAGCTGGCGACCTTTTCCTGTTTCTCAAGGAACTCCCTGGGGTTGGCCGGTACCATGGAGGAAGATTGTCTTCAGGGTGCAGGGCCAGCGTCCTATGGCAGTTTCACTCTGAGCCTGTGTCTGGATCACGGAGACGCAGAGTAGCCGTTCGGAGTGGGGAGCAGGGATGTCCCGGAACTGTGCAGCAGCAGGAACCCGAAGGACCGGGCGCCATCTTCTCCGCGCGGTCCTACTCCGGACTGTATTTCCCAGAGATCCCCGCGAGTCCAAGGCAGCCGTTTCATTTGCCTGCTGGACCCTCGGCCTCAAGGGTAGGGGAAGTGCGCGGTGAGCGGCCTGGGTCTTGCGGGCTCGGCTGGGGCCCGCAGGTGCGTGCCTGGGAGTTTGAAGGGACTGACCAGGCTGGTTTGGAGTGTCGGGCATGTATGAGTTGGTCGGGCTGATGAAGGGGGGAGGGGGGAGGCGGGCGCGAGGCGTGGACTTACGTGTGTGAGTGTTACCTTACGTTACTGTGCCTTGCTGTGTGCGCGGGTGTGATTTTATATACTCGTTGTGGTTGTGTGATTGTAACAATGTAAGGCTGTGTGTGTAGGTATGACTGTGTCCCGTGTTGGGACTGTGATTGTGTGTGTGTAACTTTGCGTGACATTGTGGAGGGTGTTTGTGTGGAGAGAATCTGATGATGAGGCTGTGACTGTGTGTTACTCTGAGGGGTGCGTGTGTAATTGTGTTTGTATGACTGTTAGCAGCGCTTAAGTGTACTGGATGCCGTACTGAGTGACAACGTGAGAATGTGAGAGTGTGACCATGTAACTTTATGTGGCACTGTGTCTGCGGTTGGAAAGTGCGTGTAATTGTGCCGGGGTGACGATATGTGCGTCCTAATGGTCATTGTGTTATTTTGAATGTGTGATTGTGTGTAGTGCTCAGTAGGGGTCCTGGGGAGGGGGGGACTGTGACTTTGTGTGGCTCAGTAGTGAGTGTGATATTGTGACAATCTGTAGCACTCTGGTTTTGAATGGTGCTATGTTTGAGGGGTCTGTAAACATGCGAGTGTGACTGTGTATCCTCAACGTAGATGTGGGACAATGATTGTGTGACCATATATAGTGTTATTGTTTGGGTGAGGTGTGCCTGTGGAGGTGTATGTGGGTCCCCATGGTGGCTAGGTGGCTGCAGCATTGGGTATGCGGTGCTTGTGACTGTCTTTGTGACTCCAGCTCTCCCTGTGAGGTCAGGACAGATTCTCATGGAGAGGAGAGACATCACCCCTCTGATACCAAGAATGCTCAGGACATCCTACACATCTCTGGTTTTGTTTTGTTTTAAGATGGAGTTTCGCTGTTGTTGCCCAGGCTGTAGTGCAATGGTGCAATCTCGGCTCACCGCAACCTCCATCTCCCCGGTTCAAGCAATTCTGCTTCAGCCTCCCGAGTAGCTGGGATTACAGGCATGCGTCACCACGCCCTGCTAATTTTGTGTTTTTAGTAGAGACGGGGTTTCTCTGTGTTGGTCAGGCTGGTCTCGAACTCCCCACCTCAGGTGATCCGCCTGCCTCAACCTCCCAAAGTGCTGAGATTACAGGCTTGAGCCACCGTGCCGGGCCGCCTACACTTCTCTGACCTCCCCCATCCCTTCTTCTCTTCATAGATAGTAGCTGTAGATCCAGAATGACCTCTGATCTGCTCAGTCTGAGCCACAAGAAAGGCCTGGCATCTCATGATTCCTTTCTTCTTCAGCTCTGCTGTTCTCAGAGAGTTACCCAGAGGAAAAATGACTGTTGATCAAACCAAATACAAGGTGCATTGGGTTTCCTTTTTGCTTCTCTTCTCTGGATAGTCGTGGTTAACATAGAGTCAGCAAGTGACCTGGTTCTTTTTTTTTTTTTTTTTTTGAGACGGAGTCTCGCTCTGTCACCCAGGCTGGAGTGCAGTGGCCGGATCTCAGCTCACTGCAAGCTCCGCCTCCCGGGTTTACGCCATTCTCCTGCCTCAGCCTCCCGAGTAGCTGGGACTACAGGCGCCTGCCACCTCGCCCGGCTAAGTTTTTGTATTTTTAGTAGAGACGGGGTTTCATTGTGTTAGCCAGAATGGTCTCGATCTCCTGACCTCGTGATCCGCCCGTCTCGGCCTCCCAAAGTGCTGGGATTACAGGCTTGAGCCACCGCGCCCGGCCGTGACCTGGTTCTTATAAGTTTCTATTCAAGAAAATGATGAGAAACCTTGGAGTGGACACAGAGAGCCCAGTAGTCTGTTACTTCTCTCTACAAAATGTTCACTTATTAATTTAGAAAATAGAACACTTTTCCCAGTGTGCTAAAGTTTTGTTTTTCTTAAACACACACACACTCCCCCCTCCTCTGTCTCACACACACCCACACAATTCCAAAGAATTTGGAAAATAGGGAGTTACAAACAGCAAAAGTAAATCTACTATCCAGAAACAACCCAGTAATATTTTGGTCTATTTCCTTCTAGTGAGTTTCCTATGCACACATACATTATTTTCAAGATTGGAATTTTATGACATTTACTGTTTCGTATCTTGTATTTTCACTAAAAATTATGTATGGTTCTTATATTTGGTTTTCTTTTCTTTCTTTTTCTTTTTCTTTTTGGTCTTGAGATGGAGTCTTGCTCTGTTGCCGAGGCTGGAGTGCAATGGCGTGATCTCAGCTCACCCAGGCTGGAGTGCAATAGCTAGATCTCAGCTCACTGCAACCCCCGCCTCCCAAGTTCAAGTGATTCTCCCGCCTCAGCCTCCTGAGTAGCTGTGATTACAGGCACCTGCCATCATGCCTGGCTAATTTTTATATTTTTGTAGAAGCGGGGTTTCACCATGTTGGCCAGGCTATTCTTGAACTCCTGAACTCAGGTGAGACCTCCCAAAGTGCTGGGTTTACAGGTGTGAACCACTGCTCCTGGCCTATACTTTGTTTTCTTTGTTTAATCCCTTTATATTACATCATACAGAAAACTAGTTAAAATATAGACGTGTAGTTTAAGAAGTAATTATAAAGAGACCCTCTGCTCAAAAACTTGCTTCAGCACTCCAGAAGGGGGCCCTCCAGTCCTTCCACCAGAATAAACTTACCCTACCTCCCTCTTTAGGTAACACTTATCCTGACTTTGGTAATTGTTATTCTTGACTTTTTAAAAAAAGTTTTGTTTTGTTTTTACCACATATCTGCTTATCTCTAAGCAATATAGTTTAGTTTTACCTTTTTAACACTATATAAATGAAATTGTACTGTATAATGTTGTTTTGAGTCTTGGCTTTCTTGTAAAATATTATATTTGGGCCAGGCGCAGTGGTTCACGCTTGTAATCCCAGCACTTTGGGAGGCCAAGGTGGGCAGATCACCTGAGGTTAGGAGTTCGGGACCAGCCTGACCAACACGCAGAAACCCCGTCTCCACTAAAAATACAAAAAAATTAGCCAGTCATGGTGGCACATGCCTGTAATCCCAGCTACTCGGGAGGGTGAGGTAGGAGAATTATTTGAACCTAGGAGGCGGAGGTTGCAGTGAACTGAGATTGTACCATTGCGCTCCAGCTTGGGCAACAAGAGCAAAACTCCAACTTAAAAAATAAAAATAAAAAAATAAAATAAAATATTATGTTTGTTAGCCTCACCCTCGCTGTTATACATAGCTGCAGTTCAGACATTGGTTATTTCCTGTATGATAGGGCTGCTGTGAAAATGTTTTTACACGTATACCAGTATATATACATGCATACCTTCCTAGGATATAAGTGTATGAAGGAATTCCTGGGCCATACAGTACATTTTGCATCTTCAAATTTCCTAGATAATGCTGAACTGATCTACAGTATAGTTTTACAAATTAAATTCCTACCAACAGTTTATTAACATAATAGTAATCTTGTATTCTAACACATGGTTATTTGGTATTCTAATCTTTAATGAATCTGCTGATACCATGATATATCATGTTGTTTTAGAAGTATAACATACTGGCGGGGCGCGGTGGCTCAAGCCTGTAATCCCAGCACTTTGGGAGGCCGAGACGGGTGGATCACGAGGTCAGGAGATCGAGACCATCCTGGCTAACACGGTGAAACCCCGTCTGTACTAAAAAATACCAAAAAAACTAGCCCGGTGAGTTGGCGGGCGCCTGTAATCCCAGCTCCTCGGGAGGCTGAGGCAGGAGAATGGCGTAAATCCAGGAGGCAGAGCTTGCAGTGAGCTGAGATCCGGCCACTGCACTCCAGCCCGGGCGACAGAGCGAGACTCCGTCTCAAAAAAAAAATAAAAAAATAAAAATAAGTAAAAAAAGAAGTATAACATACATTCTGGGCCAGGCATGATGATAATCCCAGCTCTTTGGGAGGCCCACTGGGTAGATCGCTTGAGCCCAGGAGTTTGAGACAAGCCCAGACAAGGTGGTGAAATCCCATCTCTACAAAAAGTACAAAAATTAGCCAGGCATGGTTACATGCTGCTATGGTCCCAGGTACTCAGGGATAAGGTGGGAGGATTGCTTGAACCTAGGGAGGTTGAGGCTGCAGTGAGCTGCGATTGGACTACTGTCTTGCAGCCGGGGCAACAAAGCAAGACCCTGTCTCATATATATATATATATATAAAACATACATTCTGAAAAGTACAAAATCAAAGTATATGACCTGATGACTTGCATAAAAGTGAGCATATTCCTTTAACCAGACCTCAAATCTGATAAGGAAATAGAACATTATTGGCATTACAGAAGCCCAAGTCTTGTCCAGTTCACTCACTACCCACTTCTCCCAAAGGTAACTATTATTTTGTCTTCCATGGCCATAGACTCATTTTACCTATACTTGAATTTTGCTTGGCTTCTTTTTTTTTCACTTTTTTTTTCCTACTGTCAATCTCACTTGGACATGATGCTTGGCTTCTTTTACTCAATATTATATTTTATATGTAATATGAATGCGTTCTGCAATAATGTGTAGTATAAATATATACAATTCATCCATTAGTTATAGGTGATATAATGAATATAGTGAACACATTATTATTGCTGTTTAAAATTCTGTTGTATGAATATAACACTTTTTTTTTTTTTTGAAGCAGAGTTTCGCTCTTGTTGCCCAAGCTGGAGTACAATGGCACCATCTCAGCTCACCACCACCTCTGCCTCCCGAGTTCAAGCAATTCTCCTGCCTTAGCCTCTCGAGTAGCTGGGATTACAGGCGCACGCCACCACACCCAGCTAATATTTTTGTATTTTTAATACAAACAGGGTTTCACCATGTTAGCCAGGCTAGTCTCAAACTCCTGACCTCAGGTGATCCGCCTGCCTCGGCCTCCCAGAGTGCTGGGATTACAGGCATGAGCCACCGTGCCCGCCCGAATATAACAGATTTTACTTATCCATTCCATTATTCATTGGCATTTGATTTCATATTGAGGCTACTATGAAAAATGCTGCCGGGAACATTCTTGTACGTGTCTTTTGGTGCACATATGAATGCATTTCTCTTGGGTGTATTTCTAGGAGAGAAATTGCTGGGTCATAGGTTATGTGTATATGTTCAACTTTAGTAGATACTGACAGTTTTCTGAAATAGTGGTATTAATCTGTATTCCAAACTGCAGTGTAGACTTTATGACAAGAATATATTTTATAACAAGAAGCTTTACTAGAGATAAAGAGGAATAGTTTATAATAAAAAGATCAATTCATCAGTAAGATGTAACAGTTCTGAATTTATATGCCTTCATAAAATGGCTTCAAATATATTTGACATAACTAAAAGAAGTAGTAGATAAATCACAATCTTAGTGGAGAGTTTTTAGCACTCTTCTCAATAGCTGATAGAACAAGTGACAAACCCAATAAAGCTATATGGTATTTGAACAGTGTGATTGACAAGCTTGACCTGATTGATATGTATAGAACAGTGTACCTTACAACTACATAATATACATGCTTTTCAAATGAATATGAGACATTTATCCAAATTGATCATATGCTGGACCACAAAGGGAGTCTCAATAAATTTCAAAGGAATGAAATAATACTGTAACTTTCCTGACCAGAGTAGGTTAAGCTAGAAGTCAATAACAAGAAGATAATTAGAAATATCCCAGCTAGGTGTGGTGACTTATGTAATCCCAGCACTTTGGGAGACCAAGGCAGGAGGATTGCTTGATCCCCGAAATTTGAGACCACCCTGGGCAATATAGCAAGACCCCATTTCTAAATTAAAAAAACACAAAGAGATATCCCAATGTTTGGGATTTAAGCAATGTATTTATAAATAACTGGTGACTAAAAGAATAAATAAATTGCAGTAGATATTTAAAATATTTTAAACAGTGATAATGAAAAATAACATCAAAATTATGTTTCTAAAGCTGAATATGAGGAAAATATATAGCTGCAAATGCATATGTTAGAAAAAAATGAATGTTGGCTGGGCACCGTGGCTCACGCCTGTAATCCCAGCACTTTGGGAAGCCGAGGCGGGTGGATCACGAGGTCAGGAGTTCAAGACCAGCCTGGCCAATATGGTGAAACCCCATCTCTACTAAAAATGCAAAAAAAAATCAGCCGGGTATGGTGGCAGGTGCCTATAATCCCGTCTGCTTGAGAGGCTGAGGCAGAGAATTGCTTGAACCCGGGAGGCGGAGGTTGCAGTGAGCCAAGATCACGCCACTGCACTCCAGCCTGGGCGACACACACAAAAAAAGAAAAATAAATAAATGAATGTTGAAAAATTAATGATCTGTGTATTCATCTCAAGAAGCTAAGGAAAAGTTTGGTAAGTTAAATCCCCAAAATTAAAATCTAGGAAATAATAAGAATAAAAGCCCAAATATAAAATTTTTAGTATATTTTCTATTGCATATATTTTGGTATACATGTTTTGATGTACATAACGAACATATATTGAAATACGAAATGAATGTACAATGAAGAAAATTAACAAAGGCAAAAGCTTAGTTTTGGGAATTAATGAAATTAATAAATCTCTAACAAAACAAAATATGAGGTAACATAAAAATTGCCCATATCTGATAATAGGAAAATTAAACCAACAACAGACTTAATTTAAAGACTGAGGGCTCAATTAATTAGCGTTTGGTACCTGGGACTTGGTTCCACAAAATAAGCTCATTGGAATCTGAGCCACTAATCATTTTACCGGGTCCCTTTTTATACTTCATCGAACATGTAAATTTTTCTGGTTTTTTGTTTTTTTCTTTTTTTTAGAGATGGGTCTCTCACTCTTTTACCCAGGCTGGAGTGCAGTGGTGCAGTCACAGCTTACTGCAAACTTGGCCTCCTGGGCTCCAGTGATTCTCCCACCACAGCCTCCCAGGTAGCTGGGACTACAGACAACATGCCATCATGCCTGGCTTGCTTTTTTCTTTTAGTGATTTTGTTTGCATTTTAATTGTGGTATAAAACACGATATAAAGTTTACCATCTTAATCTTTTTTTTTTTTTGAGATGGAGCCTCACTCTGTCACCCAGGCTGGAGTGCGGTGGCATGATCGCAGCTCACTGCAACCTCTGCCTCCCGGGTTCAAGCTATTCTCTTGCCTCAGCCTCCTGAGTAGCTGGGATTACAGGTGCGTGCCACCATGCCTGGCTAATTTGTATTTTTAGTAGAGACGGGATTTTACCATGTTGGTCAGGCTGGTCTTGAACTCTTGACCTCATAATCGCCTGCCTTGGCCTCCCAAAGTGCTGGGATTATAGGCATGAGCCACTATGCCCAGCCATCTTAATTTTTTTTTTTTTTGAGATGGAATTTTGCTCTTGTTGCCTAGGCTGGAGTGCAATGGTGCGATCTCGGCTCACTGCAGCCTCTACCCCCCAGGTTCAAGTGATCTCCTGCCTCAGCCTCCCAAGTAGCTGGGATTCCAGGCCTGTGCCACCAAGCCCAGGTAATTTTGTATTTTTAGTAGAGACGGGGTTTCTCCGTGTTGGTCAGGCTGGTCCCAAACTCCTGACCTCAGGTGATCCACCCGCTTTGGCCTCCCAAAGTGCTGGGATTACAGGTGTGAACCACCACACCAAGCTAGTCATTTTTAAATGTACATTCCAGTGTTAAGTATATTCGTATTGTTGTACAACAGATCTTTAGAACTTTTTCATCTTGCAAACTGAATTATAACTATTAAGCTACAATGTCCCATTTCCCTCTTTCCCCAGCCCCTGGCAGCCACCGTTCTACTTTCTGTTTCTATGAGTTTGACTACCTTAGATACCTCTGTAAATGGAATCATATATAATAGTATTTGTCTTTTTGTGACTGGCTTCTTTCTAATCACAATACCTCAAGATAGAAAGAGGATTCACTGCAGTTAGTCAGTAGACACACACAATAATCCAAGTAGTAATGGGATACAATATAATAATGAATTAGTTAAATGCTTTGATAAATTACCTTGATGTGTTATTTTTTATTATCATTCAGTTTACTTTTTTTTTTTTTTTTTTTTTTTGAGACGGAGTCTCACTCTCTCCCCCAGTCTGGAATGCAGTGGTGCGATCTCAGCTTGCTGCAAACTCCGCCTCCCAGGTTCACGTCATTCTCCTGCCTCAGCCTCTCGAGTTGCTGGGACTACAGGCGACCACCACACCACCAGCTAATTTTTTGTATTTTTAGTACAGATAGGGTCTCGATCTCCTTGACCTTGTGATCCACCTGCCTCGGCCTCCCAAAGTGCTGTGATTACAGGCGTGAGCCACCACACCCAGCCAATTTTTTTTTTTTTTTGCAAAGGAGTCTTGCTCTCTCACCAGGGTGGAGTGCAATGGCACAATCTCAGCTCACTGCAGCCTCTGCCTCCTGGGTTCAAGTGATTCTCCTGCCTCAGCCTCCCAAGTAGCTGGGACTACAGATGCTCACCACCACGCCCAGCTAATTTGTTTTTTTTGTATTTTAGTAGAGATGGGGTTTCACCATGTTGGCCAGGATGGTCTCGATCCCCTGACCTGATAAAATATTTTTAACTTCCATTGCAATTTATTCTTTGAGCCACCAGTTATTTTAAATACATTGCTTAAATCCCTGACTTAGCATAATGTCCTCAGGGTTCAAACATGTAGCATGTGACAGGACTTACTTTTTTGTTGTTATTTGTTTTAATATGCTTTATTTTTTAGGGTGCTTCTAGGTTCACAGTAAAATTGAGCAGAAGGTACAGAGATTTCCCATATGCCTCTTTCACCCACACATGTATGGTCTCCCCCATCATCAATATTCCCCATCAGAGTGGGTACATTTATTACAACTCATGGACCCATGTGGACACATCATTATCACTGAGTCTATAGTTTACATTAGGGTTCACTCCTGGTGTTATACATCCATGGGTTTGGACAAATGTATAAAGACATGTATCTCCATTATGATGTCATGCATATGAATTCCATTGCTCTAAAAGGCCTCTTCCCTGACTGATCCTCCTTCCCTGTCAGCTCCTAATCTTTTTATTGTCTCCATAGTTTTGCCTTTTCCAGAATGTTGTAATCATACAGTATGTAGTCTTTTGAATTGGCTTCTTTCACTTAGTAATGTGCATTTAAGTTTCCTAAGCTGTTGATCATGAGACTGAGTCTCTTTTTATACTTCATCAGACATGTAAGTTTCTATTTTTAATATAGATTTTAATTTTTGTAAGTCAGTTCATTTATTGGACAAGATATGTGCTTTAAATTTTTGCATGGTCTGCAGTTTCACTACAGCTCATCCCCCTGTTATTAAGATACATTGACCTGGGCTAGTGGTATTTTAAAATCTTATTTATTTATTCTTTTTTTGAGATGTAGTCTTGCTCTGTTGCCAGGCTGGAGTGTAGTGGCATGATCTCGGCGCACTGCAACCTCGGCCTCCTGATTCTCCTACCTCAGCCTCCCAAGTAGCTGGGATTACAGGCACCCACCACCACACCCAGCTAATTTTTGTATTTTTAGTAGAGGCAGGGTTTCACCACGTTGGCCAGGATGGTCTTGACCTGTTGACGTCGTGATCTGCCCTCCTCAGCCTCCCAAAGTGCTGGGATTACAGGCATGAGCCGCTGTACCCAGCCAGGCATTTTTAAAAAACTTAAATCTCCCTTATTAATATCACTATGTAATTATTAGGGGTTTAATATTGTTAAGAGAATGTTTACTTCCTAGGTGATAATAGGTTGAGCATGTGTAGGGTCCAGCCCTACAGGGCCTGTGGATTTTTCTCTTTGTGTGTGGAGACAAGAGATTGTAGAACTAAAGACACAAGACAAAGAGAACAAAAGACAGCTGAGGCCGGGCGCGGTGGCTCAAGCCTGTAATCCCAGCACTTTGGGAGGCCGAGATGGGCGGATCACGAGGTCAGGAGATCGAGACCATCCTGGCTAACACGGTGAAACCCCATCTCTACTAAGAAATACAAAAAATAGCCGGGCGAGGTGGCAACGCCTGTAGTCCCAGCTACTCGGGAGGCTGAGGCCGGAGAATGGCGGGAACCCGGGAGGCGGAGCTTGCAGTGAGCTGAGATCCGGCCACTGCACTCCAGCCTGGGCTACAGAGCGAGACTCCGTCTCAAAAAAAAAAAAAAAAAAAAAAAAAGACAGCTGAGCCTGGGGGACAGCTACCACCAAGACACGGAGACTGGTAGTGGCCCCGAATGCCTGGTCGCGCTGTTATTTATTGTGTATAAGGCAAAGGGGCAGGGTATGGAGTGAGAGTCATCTCCAATGATAGGTAAGGTCACGCGAGTCATGTGTCCACCGGACAGGGGGCCCTTCCCTATTTGGTCCCTGAGGCAGAGAGAGAGAGGGGACAGTTTACATCATTTTTTTTTAAATGTATTTTAAAGACTTTAGTACTTTTACTAATTTTGTTACTGTTATTTAGAGGGCGGAGCCAGGTGTACAGGGCAGAACATGAAAGCAGACCATGGGCGTGACTGCTGAAGCACAGCATCACAGGGAGACGGTTAGGCCTCTGGATGGCTGTGGGCGGGCCTGACTCATGTCAGGCCTTTTACGAGAGGTGGTGGAGCAGAGTGTGTTTTAACTCCTCCGGAGAAAGGGGGACTCCTTTTCCCAGTCTGTTAAGTAACGGGTGCCTACCCAGGCACTGGTGCTGCCACTAGACCAAGAAGCCCTCTAGTGGCCCTGTCTGGACATAACAGAGGGCTCACGTTTTTGTTTGGGCCATTTTTTACCGTGTCCCTTTAGTTTTTATCTCTGTACCGTGTTCCTTTAGTTTCTATCTCTGTATGACCTGGGTTTTTATAGGTTATAATTGTAGCGCAATAAAGAGTAATGCTACAAACTAATGATTAATAATATTTATATATAATTGTAATTTATTTTTGGTACAACTATTTTTATTCTATATATTTTGTGTATTATACTAAAACAGCTTGTACCCTAGGTCTCTTGCCTTAACACCTGGTTGGCTTGCCGCCCACAGTATGCCATAAGCTTTAAGCTCTCTTTTGGAGCATTTGGCTAATTTGTTATTTTATTGTATCCCATTTCTATCCTTGGTTTTGTGTATGTGTACTAACTGCAGTGAATCTCCTATCTTGGGATATTGTGTGAGGCCACTGTTGTGATGGGTCCTCTGACTTTGGTACAGTTTTTCCTTTTTCTGGGACTAACTGGCTTTTTCAAACTTCCTGAGTTTATTCTTTTTATCTTGTATAGATGGAAACAAGCCGCTAATACTGGAACTATAAAAAACAGGATGAGAAAAAAACACATATATAATCACTCTCTATTGTACGTAAAAAAAAAACCACTTTTATCCACCTACCTTTTTTGTGTACTTTAAAACAATTTTTTTCTTACATGTTATTGTAGACTTAGAGCATTTCACAGCTATTTCAGTTGACTGATATCTGTTAAAGACTACCATAGTCTGGTGGAGTGGCAGAAGTATTCTGTTTATTGTTGTACAAGTTTTCATTCGTTGGCTAATGGGATTACCTTTCAGGAGACTCTTAAAAGGAGTCCTTTGAGCACAGATATTTTTAAAAACAGCCTCACCTTTTGGCAACAGCAAAAGATTGAATTTCTTTTCTTTTTTTTTTTTTGAGACAGAGTTTCGTTCTTGTTGCCCAGGCTGGAGTGCAGTGGCACAATCTCGGCTCATTGCAACCTCCAAGCAATTCTCCTGCCTCAGCCTCCCAAGTAGCTGGGATAACAGGCATGTGCCACCATGCCTGGCTAATTTTTTTATTTTATTTTATTTTTTTAGTAGAAACAGGTTTCTCCATGTTGGTCAGGCTGGTCTTTAACTCCTGACCTCAGGTGATCCACCTGCCTCAGCCTCCCAAAGTGCTGAGATTACGGGTGTGAGCCACTGGGCCCAGCCTTTTTTTTTTTTTTTTGAGTCAGAGTCTCACCCTGTCACCCAAGTTGGAGTGCAATGGCACAATCTCGGCTCACTGCAACCTCTGCCTCCCGGGTTCAAGGGATTCTTGTGCCTCAGCCTTCCAAGTGGCTGGTATTACAAGCATATATATATTTAAATAAAACAGAGCTAGAAGACTTAGTACCCCCTGCATCCCTTTGTGTTTAGGGGTGGATGCGAGTGTTGTGTGTGTGAATGTGGTGAGGGAAGTTGACTTTTTTAGGGTTGAGAAACAAAAAGACTTGATTAGGGAAGTCTTTGGTCTTTCTGATCTGAGTGCACTGTGTTCCTGGCCAAAAGGCACCATTTGTATGAGTCTAGTTTGGGGACCTGAGGGCTGCAAAGGAGGTCATGGTAGCTCAGTCTTGGGTCATAGTAGGTCAGTAGCTCAGGGCAGGCCATAGTAGCTCAATCGTGGGTTCAGAGCAACATCACTGAGGTGGGACAAGGTCTGGCCCGAATCCCTTGGCTAAGGCAGGAACTTAGGTTGTTTGCATGAGGGAGAATGAATCTGGGTCCTTGTCTTCCCTTGGATCCAGTTACCCAGGATCCATCTTGCTGCAGCTAAAGCCTGGGGTTTGTAGGGTTAAGGAAGGAGTAGGATTTGTTCCATATTCCCACTAACTAGAGTTATATCTTAAGACCAAGAAGTATGGAGGTAGTTTTATCTGGCCTCTGGTGTGATTTCTAGAGGGTTTTACTTCCCCAGTCACGCAATCTCAGAACACTATCCTTTTTCAGGAGAACAGCCTCAAGGAAGACTGACCGTCTGCAGTACTGGAAGCCATGGCTGAGGTGAGTTGATGCTTTTTCTTGCCTTCCTGACATTTGGTTTCTTTTTTTAAAAAAAGACATGAGCAATTGCTTTCCTTATCCTGACATTTCTGGCTAACAGAGTTCCCCTTCAGAATCCTGATCCCCATTTCTTCTTAGCTAGATAATTCTATACCATGTCTAAGTATCCCTTTTATTTTTATAAATCAACCAGCATTAATATTTTCATTCCGTAAATACCTATGCATCTTTTTTTTCAACTCTTTCCCAAGGACTGTGATAGGGGATGAAGTATCTCAAGGAAGCAAGAATAGATTCGTAAAATGAACTTACCCTGTCTGGACCATTATTTGATGAGTTGAAGGTGTGAGTTACTTAGATGGGAATATAGAAAAGCTAAGATTATCTGTACAGAGTAGCATTCTCCAGTAAGATAGGATGAAATGTGGTGCTGGTAGTTCCAAATGTTGGATTGTTGCAAAATCTGGTTTAGGCAGCTTTGGGGATCATGGGGTTGGTGGCTGATATAGATCTCTGCAACTCTGTAAGAACATCCTGGAGAGAAGTCCAATTTTAGGTTGACAAGGAAGTTTGGATTGTAAGGAATTTCTGTGAATCATCAAGTTTTCTTTATCTCAGGATTAAGGATAGTGATAATGGATGTTTACAATGGTTCAGCCAATGCATTCAGCCAATGCATTCAGCCAATGCATAAGTCATTTAGATCACACCATCAGAGCACAGAATAACCTTTTAAGTCTTATCCAGTAATATCTATATTGTAGAAAATTCTACCACCAGAAAAATAATTATTAAAGAATTTGTAAAAGGCCAGGCGCGGTGGCTCACGCCTGTAATCTCAGCACTTTGGGAAGTGGAGGCGGGCAGATCACCTGAGGTCAGGAGTTAGAGACTAGGCTGGCCAACATGGTGAAACCCCATCTCTACTAAAAACACAAAAAATAAGCCAGGCATGGTGGCACATTCCTGTAGTCCCAGCTACTTAGGAGGCTGAGGCAGGAGAATCCTTGAACCTGGGAGGCAGAGATTGCAGTGAGCCAAGATCACGCCACTGTACTCCAGCCTGGGCGACATCTCAAAAAAATAAAAATAAAATAACTTTACATATATCTTTTTTGTAGCTTTGATTGATGCTCTAAGATCACATGGGGGTAGTTTAGAATGTATTAGATGAAGGATAGCTTTGGACATAACACAGACTAAGAGTTGAGAACTTTTGTGTCAGGCACAAGCAAACTGATTATAGTTGTGTTATACCAGGTCATGTAGCTGCTGTGTAACGTGACCATAAATAGTCTTCCTGCATAGGACAAGCAAAAGGGGATGATTCATCAATGGGACAGAGATTTAAGACATTCCCTGACTACCCCTTGCATTGTTAGGTGAGGTCTTTTAGCAGAATCATGAAGACCTTTTTTCTCCCTTAATAAGGGAGAAAAATTGATGGCCTGAGAAATTTTTCTCTGCTTTTCAATTTTATGAATTTTTTCAGAAGTTGTAACATTATTATTACTGACTTTTTACTTATTTGATAAACATTAACTATTTTCGTTTTGGTCAGATAAATTATTGACAAAACTAATTAGTATTTTTTGTATAAGTAAGACATTTTCCTTTTTTCCTCAAAAATTTTTTTTCTTTTTCTTTTCTTTTTTTTGAGACGAAGTCTAGCTCTGTTGCCCAGGCTGGAGTGCAGTGGCACAATCTCAGCTCACTGCAGCCTCCACCTCCCAGGTTCAAGCAATTCTCTGCCTCAGCCTCCCGAGTAGCTGGAATTACAGGCGTCCGCCACCATGCCCAGCTAATTTTTTTGTAGTTTGAGTAGAGATGGGGTTTCATCATGTTGGCCAGACTGGTCTTGAACTCCTGACCTCATGATCCACCTGCCTTGGCTTCCCAAAGTGCTGGGATTACAGGCCTGCCACTCCGCCCGGCTAAGTTTTTTGTATTTTTAGTAGAGACGAGGTTTTACCATGTTAGCCAGTATGGTCTTGATCTCCTGACCTCATGATCCGCCCGCCTCAGCCTCCCAAAGTGCTGGGATTACACCGCTTCATTTTGTTTGATATAGAGTCTCGCTCTCTTGCCCAGGCTGGAGTGCAGTGGTGCAATCTTGGATAACTGAAACCTCCGTCTCCCAGGTTCAAGCAATTCTCCTGTCTCAGACTCCTGAGTAGCTGGGACTACAGGCTCACGCCACCATGCCTGGCTAATTTTTGTATTTTTAGTTGAGACAGGGTTTCACCATGTTGGTCAAACTGGTCTCGAACTCCTGACCTCGTGATCCCCCCGTGTTGACCTCCGAAAGTGCTGGGATTATAAGCGTGGGCCACCGCGCCTGGCCTGGGATTTTTTAATCCCATGGGAAATGTCTTAATAGGGGTTTGGCATATCTTTGTTCCAATTTCTACATTGAGGAGGGGAAGACGCTTTCTTTTTATTAAAGAAAATACACGTCTATTTTGTTATTTTTTAATTTTATTTATTTATTTTTTTGAGATGGAGTTTCATTTTTGTCGCCCAGGCTGGAGTGCAGTGGTGCGATCTCTGCTCACCACAACCTCTGCCTCCCAGGTTCAAGCGATTCTCCTACCTCAGCCTCCCAAGTAGCTGGGATTACAGGCATGTGCCACCATGCCCGGCTAATTGTGTATTTTTAGTAAAGACGGGGTTTCTCCATGTTGGTCAGGCTGGTCTCGAACTCCCGACCTCAGGTGATCCGCCCACCTCGGCCTCCCAAAGTGCTGGGATTAGAGGCGTGAGCCACTGCGCCCGGCCCACATCTATTTTATTAAATAGATGCCTCAAGCATTAGTTGCTAATGAAACAAAAATACAAATAAAACGTCTAGGCCGGGCGCGGTGGCTCAAGCCTGTAATCCCAGCACTTTGGGAGGCCGAGATGGGCGGATCGCGAGGTCAGGAGATCGAGACCATCTTGGCTAACACGGTGAAACCCCATCTCTACTAAAAAATACAAAAAAACTAGCCGGGCGAGGTGGCGGGTGCCTGTAGTCCCAGCTACTTGGGAGGCTGAGGCAGGAAAATGGCGTACACCCGGGAGGCGGAGCTTGCAGTGAGCTGAGATCCGGCCACTGCACTCCAGCCTGGGCAACAGAGCGAGACTCCGTCTCAAAAAAAAAAAAAAAAAAAATCTAAATACCCAAATACCACATTTTCTCTAGATTTCCCCCAACATGTGCCTCATCTCCCTGTACTTTTTACATATCTCTAGTATCTTTATTTTATTAGTTTTGCAATGTCATTGTCAAGATAGCATTATTTAATGTGGCTTAAGATAACTTTTGTAAGATTTTCAAACCCTAAATTTATAAATCCTATTACAAAAAAAATTATAATAATTTGATATGCGAGTTGTAACAGTGTTGGCCAGTGGGAGTGTCTTCAAGGTGGCCTCTAGTCTTATCAGCATGATCCTAACAGTTTTTGGTTGCTTTCTTGCTTTTTGGTATAACAAGACGTTCAGACTCATCCTGTGTATTTTGTAAAATTTGCTCTTGTGGATTTCATGAAATTAGTTCTTTTCCCAAAGAACCTTGGTTTCTTTTATTTGAAAATGATACTTAGAAACCACAATCTAGGCTGGGTGCAGTGGCTCACACCATAATCCCAGCACTTTGGGAGGCCGAGGCGGGTGGATCACCTGAGATTAGGAGTTTGAGCCTGGCCAACATGGTGAAACCCTGTCTTTACTTAAAATACAAAAATTAGCCAGGTGTGGTGGTACGTGCCTGTAATCCCTGCTACTCAGGAGGCTAAGGCAGGAGAATTGCTTGAACCCAGGAGGCGGTTGCAGTGAGCCGAGATCGCGCCCTGCGCTCTAGCCTGGGTGACAAAAGTGAAATTCTGTCTCAAAAAAAAAAAAGAAGAAAGAAAAGAAAAGAAACCACAATCTAGACACTAGGGATGCTCGTTACTACTGGATTAGTCATCATTTCTAGTCCTTTTCAATGGACAGAGTCAGAAATTTAATATAAACTTCCTACTCTTGCATCTGTTTCTGAGATCTAAAGATACAGGTTCTCAGTGACACCAATATAATTACTCATTTTGTATTACCCCACAATACAAGCACAGTAGTCTCTGATACATTTTTTTAATTACACAAGTAAGACGTATGTTTATTGTTTCAGGGATCAGTGATGTTCAGTGATGTGTCCATAGACTTCTCTCAGGAGGAGTGGGACTGCCTGGACCCTGTTCAGAGGGACTTATACAGAGATGTGATGTTGGAGAACTACAGCAATCTGGTTTCAATGGGTAAGGGCATCCGTACCAGTGATTCCCAGTTCTCCTCTGGAATGTCTGCTTCTTCCACAGTGAATTTCTCAGCTGCTTTTCAAGTTACTAGCTGAATTTCTATTCTTTATTACCAAACAAATGGTTTGAGCTGAAATGAAAAGGAAGAATGGGAAATGGGCAACTCCAGTGGGCTGTGGTTGAGGCTTCGTCTTCATCTTTCTTTGGCTGTTCCTGTAGTGGCATCTCTTCCTTGATCATCAAGGGACTGGATCTCATTTACCCACAGCATAACCATATTCCATATCTTTTCTTGTGAGCAGGACTTTACACTCCTAAGCCTCAAGTGATCTCCTTATTGGAACAAGGGAAAGAGCCCTGGATGGTTGGCAGAGAGCTTACAAGAGGCCTGTGTTCAGGTAAGTGAGAAATGACTGGACAGGAGAAAGGCATGACAGGTCAGAACTCAGCCGGTCAGGAGGAAACAGCACCTTTGAGATGTTGTCGCTGAAGCTCCCATCAAGAAACTAGGCCAGTGTAGAAAATGAAGTCCTTTTAGCATAGTTGTTAAGTAACCTGTTTCACCCTTTTCCTCACTTACCACTCTTTCTACTACTCCTCTCCAACTCTCCTCTTAATTTCAAGTAGAAGGTACCTTTCACTTCTCCTCTAAAAAAAACCCTCTTTTACCCATATTTTAGATTCAGCTGTTTGCTAGCTTCTTTTACTCTCTCTCTGTTTTTTTGTTTTTTGTTTTTTTTTTTTTTAAGGGCCTGGCTCTGTCACCCAGGCTGGAGTACAGTGACATGATCATAACTCATTGTAGGCTCAAACTTCTGGGCTTAGGCAGTCTCCCTGCCTCAGCCTTCCAAGTAGCTGGGACCATAGGCATGTGCCACCATGCCTGGCTAATTCTTTTTCTTCCTCTTCTGCATTTTTTTTTTCTTTTTTTTTTTGAGACGGAGTCTCGCTCTGTTGCTCAGGCTGGAGTGCAGTGGCATGATCTCGGCTCACTGCAACCTCTGCCTCTCGGGTTCAAGCTATTCTTCTGCCTCAGCCTCCTGAGTAGCTGGGACTACAGGCACGTGCCACCATGCCCACCTAATTTTTGTATTTTTAGTAGAGATGGGGTTTCACCATATTGGCCAGGCTGGTCTCAAACTCCTGATTCACCCACCTCAGCCTCCCAAAGTGCTGGGATTACAGGCATGAACCACTGCGCCCGGCCCCTCTTCTGCATTTTTTAAACTTGTGCAGGTGTTTTCTACTACCACTCCCCAAAATGATGGAATTGCATCTGTATACACACAGGTGAATATACACACACACGCACACGCACACACACAGCTTGCCCAAGTACTGGTCTTCATTATAGCTGCCTGTCAGTGACCTGTTTTATCAGACTGTCTTCAATGTTTCCTTTATCGAACTTTTTTTAATTTCCTGGTTTGTGTAAGGGAATCTTCCAGGTGCTACAGTTTACTGATTATGTTACCTTTACGAACTCAAGGTCCAAAAGTGGTGCTAAAATATATACATATATGACTTCCACAAAGTAGAGTAGTATAAAAGAGAAATGAGATAAAGAGTTTAGCAGAAAGTCAAAGGCTAACTATGTAGAAGTGGAATTAATCCCTATTGAAGTATAGGTGGAGCCTTGGAAGTGACTGCAGTCACCATGTATAGAGATATTGTTGGGGCCAAGAAAAAAAAAAGAATGTGTGCCTATATTAAACAGGAAGAGGTGGCAGAGCAGGAGAGATTTGGGATGAAGTAGGAGAACCAGAAGAGTACTATTGAGCATTACTATGCACCAAGCATTGGTCCAAGGGCTGGGACTATAGTATTCATGAAGGCATTCTAAAGTTCTGCGCTTCTGAAGCCTACATTCTAGAGGGTAAGAGAGAAAATGTCTTAGTCCATTTTGTGCTGTTACAACAGAATACCTCACATTAAGTAATATATAAAGAACAGAAATTTATTTTCTCATAGATCTGGAGGCTAAGAATTCTAAGATCAAGGCACTGGCATCTGATGAGGGCCTTCTTGCATCTTCGTGTGGCAGAAGGCACTAGGAGCAAGAGAGCCAACTCCTTCCATCAAGCCCCTTCATAAGAGCACCCAAACCCATTCTTGAGGGATGGATCCTCAAAGCCCGATCATCTCTTAAAGACCCCACCTCTTTGTTTTTGGAAATTTTTTTTTTTTTTTTTTTTGAGACAGAGTCTCACTCTGTCACGCAGGCTGGAATGCAACAGCAGGATCGTGGCTCACCACAGCCTCAACCTCCCGGGCTCGGGTGATCCTCCCACCTCAGCCTCCCGAGTAGCTGGGACCACAGGCAGACATAACCATGCCCAGCTAATTTTTTTATTTTTTGTAGAGACAGGGTTTCGCCTTGTTGTCCAGGCTGGTCTCTAACTCCTGGGTTCAAGCGAGCCACCCACCTGGGCCTACCAAAGTACTAGGATTAAAGGCTTGAGCCACTGTGTCTGGCCCCCACCTCTTACTACTATCACATTGGCAACAGCTGAATTTTGAAGGAGAGACATTCAAACCATAGCAGAAAATAAAATGAATGTCAAGTATATATGCATAAAACAATATTAGCTTGACATTAATATTATATAATATATAAATATATTTTTGGAATTATATATCATTTGTATTTATCTATATGCAACTAATATATTGGTATAGTATAAATAATATATATTAATACATTGTAGTTCTATATTATTATATGTCCATGTGTATATGAAATGTCAGGTGGTGGGTGATATATAAGTGTTATGAAGAGAGGCTAGAGAAGGCCTCTGATGAGGTGTTCTTTTAGTAAAGACTTGAATGAAGTGAGGGAACAGGTGATATAAATATCTGCTAGGACAGATTCAGGCAAAGGGAACAGGAAGAACCAAGTACTCGAGTTCAGAGCTTTTTGGCAGCCACCATTGTGGCTGAAATTGAATGAGCAAAGTGGGAATTGTAGAAGAGGAGATCAGGAAAGTAGCAGGCTTATGAGTGTTTGCATGCTGGGTGCAGGTCAGGGTGAGAATTAGGTGTACCTGTAGATGATTTTGGGTCTTGTGGACCTTGAATTTTATTCCAAATGAGGTGTAAATCCATTGAATGATTTAGCAGAGTGACATGATCATGTTTGTTTTTTTTTTTTTTTTTTTTTGAGACGGAGTCTCGCTCTGTCGCCCAGGCCGGAGTGCAGTGGCCGGATCTCAGCTCACTGCAAGCTCCGACTCCCGGGTTTAGGCCATTCTCCTGCCTCAGCCTCCCGAGTAGCTGGGACTACAGGCGCCGCCACCTCGCCCGGCTAGTTTTTTGTATTTTTTAGTAGAGACGGGGTTTCACCGTGTTAGCCAGGATGGTCTCGATCTCCTGACCTCGTGATCCGCCCGTCTCGGCCTCCCAAAGTGCTGGGATTACAGGCTTGAGCCACCGCGCCCGGCCGATCATGTTTGTAAAGGATCATTCTTGCTCTAGGGGTTCCTAACTTTGGATTCCTTTAGGTAGAATTCAGGGAGTCCATGAACTTGGATGAGAATCAAAAATACATCTTTTCTTTTTCTTTTTTTTTTTTTGAGACAGTCTCACTCTGTCATCCAGGCTTGAGTGCAGTGGTGTGATCTCGGCTCACTGCAACCTCCACCCCCGAGGTTCAAGCAATTCTCCTGCCTCAGCTGTCTGGGTAGCTGGGATTACAGGAGCCTGCCAGTGTGCCCAGCTAATTTTTGTATTTTTAGTATAGATGGGGTTTCACCATATTGGCCAAGCTGGTCTTGAACTCATGACCTTGTGATTCGCCTGCCTCAGCCTCCTGAAGTGCTGGGATTGCAGGCATGAGCCACTGTGCCCAGCTCAAAAATACGTCTTTATATTTAATAACCTCTAATTGAGATATAACATTTCTTCCTATCATGGTGTATGGGACAAACCATAGTAGTAGTAGTAGTAGTCGTTCCTGTGACTTTGACATTAATGGAAATCACAGATACGTTCATGTTATGTTACTGTTATTATAGGCATATTGAAATATTTATGCTCATTCCTACTTCAGAATTATTGTAGTACTAGGCTTGCCACTAGGTCTTGTTTAATGTTTTACTAAAGAAGAAAACTCCAGGCAGAGAGAAGAATCCCTGTGAAGGCTCTGATGGGGAAAAGCTTGGTGTGTTTGAAAGACTAAAAGCCTGTGTTGGTGGGCCCCAGGATCAAGTAGGAGTGGAGTGTGAGTCAGGGTTTGGACAGACAGGCAGGAACCACAGCATTCAGCCTTTGCAGGAGATTGTGAGGAGTTTGGACTATGAGCTGTGGAAGCCTAAGCCAAATGATATTATTCCCTGGATAGATTAAAGGGTGAGAGAGCTTGGTGGGGAGACTGGTTGAGGAGGCCACTTCACTGGTCTGGATAAAGAGTTGATTCTGCTTTGGAAGATGACATTGGCAGTGGAAGACAGAAGAGGGCAGTTTTAAAACTTTACTTGGGAGCTTAACTAGATAAAAGTTACTGCAAGATCTGCCGGGTACGGTGGCTCACGCCTGTAATCCCAGCACTTTGGGAGGCCGAGGTGGGTGGATCACAAGGTCAGGAGATCAAGACCATCCTGGCCAACATGGTGAAACCCCATCTCTTCTAAAATACAAAAAATTAGACGGGCGTGGTGGTGCATGCCTGTAGTCCCCGCTACGCGGAAGGTTGAGGCAGGGGAATTGCTTGAACCCTGGAGTCGGAGGTTGCAGTGAGCTGGGATCGCACCACTGCACTCTAGCCTGGTGACAGAGTGAGACTCTGTTTCAAAAAAAAAAGTTATTGCAGGATCATATAGAGATAGGAGGAAAAAGATTGTGTTGGAATTAATTCCCTCTTCCTGTTTCGAGATACTCCAATAGGCTTCGTTTTGATATCGTCAAACCATTTAATTTGCCTAATATCCCCATTTTTAGTAAGAAATTGTTTCATAATAATACCTGAACACTTTACTCCAAAACATGTATATGCGTTTTCCTGTAACCCCCCAGTAATCATGAGTTAGGGACTATTGCCCTTTTACAGGTGAAGAAATGGTAGCTTAGAGGTTAAATAATTGCTTGTGGCACACAACAATTAAGTATCAGAATTGGCAGCCAGCTCTCATCAATCTGCTTCTGGTTCCTGTTATCTTTCTATGGCAGTATGTTGTACTGTGTCTTAATTTCTTTCCATCTTCCTTAAACTTTAGCTGTCTTCTCTCTCATTCACTGTGGTGGTACATGAGCAAGTCTCCTCTCCCATAAGATCAGCATCTCAAAATTCCAAGGCAAACAATATTTACATTAAATCCCCAGCATATAAAATATTCTGAGTTTCCCTATCTGCCACTTACACACTTACATCAAATTAGTTCAATACATTAGACTTACATCTAGCTCTTCCCTCATGTGAATAACCCACTGTTACCAATTTCTTTTTGATTTTGAGATGGAGTCTCACTCTGTCACCCAGCTGTAGTGCAGTGGCGCGATCTCAGCGCACTGCAGCCTCCGCCTCCTGGGTTCAAGCAGTTCTCCTGCCTCAGCCTCCCGAGTAGCTGGGATTACAGGCACATGCCACCATGTCCAGCTAATTTTTGTATTTTTAGTAGAGACGGGGTTTCACCATGCTGGCCAGGCTAGTCTGGAGCTCCTGACCTCAGGTGATCTGCCTGCATTGGCCTCCCAAAGTGCTGGGATTACAGGCGTGAGCCACCATGCCCGGCCACCACATTCATATTGTATCCACTGTATCCTTTATTAAAGAACTTATTCTGTTTCCACCCCAACTGGGTATACTGCAGTTCACCTCTGACACTATTCAGAATGTGCAGCCCTCATAGTCTTCCATAGTACTACTGTCCTCACTTCAGATGCCAGCTGCAAGTCTTGGGAGTCCCTGGGCCACCTGCAGGTCAGCCAGCTAACAGCAATAAATTAAGGGGTTTCCAAGGTCTCAGGTTCAATAATTTGTTAGAGTGACTCATAGAAAACAGGAAAGCTCTGTATTTAAAGCTACAGTTTTATTATAAAGGATACATGTTTGAGCAAGATCTGGAACTGGACAGTTTCCATGCCCTCTCCCTTTGGAGTCAGTTTGTCCTGCTCCTATCACATCGATGCGTTTACCAACCAGAAAGCTCCACTGAGTTTACTGCTCAGCACTTTTTTTGAGGTTTTATTACACAGGCACAATTGATTAAATCCCTGGCCACTCAATCTCTAGCCTCTCTCTCCTCAGAGATCAGGCAGCTGAAAATCCCAACCTTCTAATCACAAGCTAGTGTTTCAGGTAATCAGACCCCACCCTGAAGCTTTCTAAGGTCCCACTTTGAACTACCTTATTAGCATAACAAAGACCTCCTGTCAGGAAATTCCAGGTGTTTTTGAAGCTCAGTGTGGGGCTTTATTATACCTGAGAGCCAAGGAATCTTCCCCATACGCATTTATTTCTCTCAGGAGACCTTTAATGGAGGCTAGAAAATGACCCACTTCATGTTACACATATTGTATGATATACTTATATACACACATGCATACTTATATGGATATATGTATATCATATATGACATGTATGTCATATATCATATATATGGCTAGTCATGTTTTAATATGGAAAATAGCCCAACCATTGTATATTTACCAGCCTTTCCAGGTGATTCTGATCCACATCCGTATTTGAGTATCATTGTAGTAACTTATTTGCATAGTTACCTTCCCCTGCTTCCCGCATTATCTTACTAATTTATTTGTCTTTCTTGTCCATTTTTTCAGATAACACAGATATCCTTGTGAACCCTGTGTCATTTCCTAGTAGATACTATTCTTAATTTTTCCATTTCTATTATAAAAGTTTAACTTTTCACAAATAGGAAAAAACATTTACCATTTTATTTTCTTTCAGATCTGGAATCAATGTGTGAAACCAAGTTATTATCTCTAAAGAAGGAAGTTTATGAAATAGAATTATGCCAGAGGGAGATAATGGGACTTACAAAGCATGGCCTTGAGTACTCCAGTTTTGGAGATGTTTTGGAATATAGAAGCCGCCTTGCAAAACAACTGGGATATCCAAATGGGCATTTCAGTCAAGAAATATTCACTCCGGAATACATGCCCACATTTATTCAACAGACATTCCTTACTCTCCAGCAAATAATGAATAATGAAGACAGACCCTTTGAATGTAAGAAATGTGGAAAGGCCTTTAGTCAGAACTCACAATTTATTCAACATCAGAGAATTCATATTGGTGAAAAATCTTATGAATGCAAAGAGTGTGGGAAGTTCTTTAGTTGTGGTTCACATGTTACTCGGCATCTGAAAATTCATACTGGCGAAAAACCCTTTGAATGTAAGGAGTGTGGAAAGGCCTTCAGTTGTAGCTCATACCTTTCTCAACATCAGAGAATCCATACCGGTAAGAAACCCTATGAATGTAAGGAATGTGGGAAGGCCTTTAGTTATTGCTCAAATCTTATTGACCATCAGCGAATTCACACCGGTGAAAAGCCTTATGCATGTAAGGTATGTGGGAAAGCCTTTACTAAAAGCTCACAACTTTTTCAGCATGTGCGAATTCATACAGGTGAGAAACCCTATGAATGTAAGGAATGTGGCAAAGCCTTTACCCAGAGCTCAAAGCTTGTTCAACATCAGAGAATTCATACTGGTGAGAAACCCTATGAGTGCAAGGAATGTGGCAAAGCCTTTAGTAGTGGCTCAGCACTTACTAATCATCAGAGAATTCACACTGGTGAGAAACCCTATGATTGTAAGGAATGCGGAAAGGCTTTTACTCAGAGCTCACAGCTTCGTCAACATCAGAGAATTCACGCTGGTGAGAAACCCTTTGAATGTCTTGAATGTGGGAAGGCCTTTACTCAGAACTCACAACTTTTCCAGCATCAGAGAATTCATACGGATGAAAAGCCATATGAATGTAATGAATGCGGAAAGGCCTTTAATAAATGCTCAAACCTTACTCGACATCTGAGAATTCACACTGGTGAAAAGCCCTATAACTGTAAGGAATGTGGGAAGGCATTTAGTAGTGGCTCAGATCTCATTCGTCATCAGGGAATTCATACTAATGAATAATAAAATTTAAAGCCCCTGTCACCTTCCTCATTTTTTAAACCAAAAATCATGTCTGATACTTACCCTCTTCCACAGTTTTTTTAAAACTTTGTATTTAAATTTTGTATCCAATGTATTTCACTCCAGGTTATAAATTCGGAGTCTAAATTGACATTCCCTCTCTCCTCCAGTCACATACCAATGCCAGCTGTTCTGTAATTCTTTGGTTCATTGTTTTGTTCTACTTTCTTGGTGACACATTATACTCTTGTTTATATTTGCTTGTGTTTTTAGGGCAATCTTTTCTGATCTGTGTATTTGTGTTTGCACCAGTATCACACCATTTGAATTGTGTGACCTTTAATATTTTTAAATTCCTTGTGGAGGTTTAACTTTTTAAAGTCGGTGTTAATCTTTTTATTTTATTATTATTTTGTATATTTTTTGAGACGGAGTTTCACTCTGTTGCCCAGGCTGGAGTACAGTGGCGTAATCTTGGCTCGCTACAACCTCTGCCTCCCGGCTTCAAGGAATTCTCCTGCCTCAGCCTCCTGAGTAGTTGGGATCACAGGCGTGTGCCACCACGCCCTGCTAATTTTGTATTTTTAGTAGAGATGGGGTTTCTCCATGTTGGTTAGGATAGTCTCGAACTCCTGACCTCAGGTGATCCACCTGCCTTGGCTTCCCAAAGTGCTGGGATTATAGGCGTGAGCAATTGCACCTGGCTTTATTCCTTTTTTATTGAGACGGAGTTTCGCTCTTGTTACCTAGGCTGGAGTGCAATGGTGCAATCGTGGCTCATCACAACGTTTACCTCCCAGGTTCAAGCGATTCTTCTGCCTCAGCCTTTCAAGTAGTTGGGATTACAGGCATGTGTCACAACACCCAGGTAATTTTTTGTATTTTTAGTAGAGACGGGGTTTCACCATGTTAGCCGGGATGGTCTCCATCTCCCGACCTCAGGTGATCCACCCGCCTCGGCCTCCGAAAGTGCTGGGATTACAGGCGTGAGCCACTGCGGCCAGCCTTTTTATTTTACAAATTTACATTTTTAATTGTCAAGCCAAAATCACAAAACAAAAACTTGCCAGAAAGCCAAACTTAATTGTAATCATACTTATAGATGGCTATTCTCAGTTTGGTAGAGAAAATCATGCTATACTGTGCTTTTTTAAGGAAGTGTAATTATGATATGCATGCCGTACCTTTCACTGCTTTTATCATGCCAAAGATTTCATGAGTGCCATTTCAGTAAATATAAATTTTTTTTATTTTCATGATATATTTAATGACTTTAAAATGACTCTTCCCATTATGGTTGCCTCTGAATTTTTGCAGCTATAAAAGCTGACCTCGGCTGGGCACAGTGGCTCATGCCTGTAATCCCAGCACTTTGGAAGGCCGAGGTGGGCAGATCACAACGTCTGAAGATTGAGACCATCCTGGCTAACACACTGAAACCCTGTCTCTACTAAAAATACAAAAAAGTAGCTGGACATGGTGGCATGCGCCTGTAATCCCAGCTACTTGGGAGGCTGAGACAGGAGAATTGCTTGAACCTGGGAGGTGGAGGTTGCAGTGAGCTGAGATGGTGCCTCTGCACTCTAGCCTGGAGGACAGAGTGAGATTCTGTCTCAAAAAAAAAAAGCTGACCTCATTGGATGCTCATTTTTACTTTTAAAACATTTATTTTAATTGCCAAAATTATCCACATTTTCTCCTTGTGAGCTTGTTTTGTTCCTTTCCATCAGTCCTAATCCCAATGCCATACTAGAAAGTGACACTGTTATGAAAGTGTTGTTTATCAATCCAGGTATTAATTTTTGTTGTTGTTTTTCTTCTCTTTTTTTTTTTTTTTTGAGACAGAGTCTCACTCTGTTGTCCAGGCTGGAGTACAGTGGCATGATCTCGGCTCACCACAACTGCTGCCTCCCGGGTTCAAGTGATTCTCCTGCCTCAGCCTCCCTAGTAGCTGAGACTACAGGCACATGCAACCATGCCTGGCTAATTTTTGTAATTTTAGTAGAGACAGGGTTTCACTATGTTGGCCAGGCTGGTCTCGAACTCCTGACCTCGTGATACACCCGCGTCGGCCTCCCAAAGTTCTGGGATTACAGGCATGAGCCACCACGCCCGGACAATTATTTTTTCTTAAAGATATTAGTGGTGTTTTGTTTTTTGAGACTGTGTCTCACTCTGTTGCTCAGGCTGGAGGGCAGTGGCGCAATCTCGGTTCACTGCAACCTCTGCCTCCCGAGTTCAAGTGAGTCTTCTGCCTCAGCCTCCCGAGTAGCTGGGATTACAGGCATGCGCCACCATGCCCAGCTAATTTTTGTATTATTAGTAGAGACAGGGTTTCACCATATTGACCAGGCTGCTCTCGAACTCCTGACCTCATGATCCTCCCGCCTTGGCTTCCCAAAGTGCTGGGATTACAGGCATAAGCCACTGCACCTGGCCATTAGTGGTGTTTTAAAAAATTATGTCTAGGTATATATAATCAGGCTGTATGTATTGGATTGCTGTGAAGAGTCAATGAATTAATAAATGTAAAGTACCTCAAACTGTTATCACATAATATAGGTTTAGTAAAAGTTTTCCACTATTATCAGTGATATATTCATTATCATAAGTATCTTCATTAGGATTTATGGAAAGGATTTTAACCATGTTGTTTACCTTTGGGAAATTTATAATTCATGGTGGAAAAAGAGAAACACTTGTAATGAGTATAACGAAGACTTTCCCCATCATTATTATTTAGCATGGAATTTTAAAAGGAAGAGAAAAAGTATGTGTGCATAGTCTTTGCTCAGACTTCATCTTTACATAAAGAATACCAGTCTGAGGCCGGGCATGGTGGCTCACACCTGTAATCCTAGCACTTTGGGAGGCCACGATCACTTGAGGTCAGGAGTTCGAGACCAGCCTGGCCAACATGGTGAAACCCCGTCTCTACTAGAAATACAAAAAAAAAATTAGCCAGGCATGGTGTTGCACACCTGTAATCCTAGCTACTCAGCAGGCTGAGGTGGGAGGATTGCTCGAACCTGGTAGTTAGAGGTTACAGTGAGCTGAGATTGCGCCACTGCACACTCCAGACTGGGTGACCGAGCGAGACTGTGTCTCAAAATACATAAATAAAAGCATACCAATCTGAAACCCTGTAAATATGATGAGTAGTAGAAAGCACAGCTGTCAAAAAAGCAGGAAGAGATCATAACTTTTTTTCTAATATTTCCCCCCAAAATGCAGAAAACATACTGGCCACATTATTTGACCAGAAGAAGCAGTACAATAGGATAGCCATCAAATATCTGATTATTAATTCAATATTCCCTCTTAATTAACATGGACTAAGGAATAAATCCCTAAAATATACATTATTTAAATGTACACGAAAATGAAAACAATTGAAAAACCCGCGAGTGGCAGTAAAAGTTGTATTGGAAATTTTATAACCTAATGTCCATGCATATATTGTATTCTAGGAAGAATAAAATATAGAACCCAAGAAACTAAAACAAGCTGAAATGAATTGTGGGAGGAAGGAGGTAGTATTATTTTAAAAGGCAGAAATAATTGAAAGAAAAAAACTGGATCTAAATCCAAAATTTGATATTTGATGAAAGAGGAAAAAAAAGGAGACAAACTTTAATTATTCCAGAGGTGAAATAAGGATGACAAACAATATTGTGTATGAGAAATTGAAATGACTATATATTTAAACTTAAAAGAGCTGTATTATTTGGGGTAATGAAAATGTGGAATGGGTAAAGATTGTACAATTTTGTTTATATACTACAGGTCACTCAACTATACACTTTAAAAGGGTGAATATTATGCTGTGTGAATTTGATCTCAATTTAAAAACTTAAGGCTGGGTGCAGTGGCTCATGCCTGTAATTCCACCACTTTGGGAGGCTGAGGTAGGAGAATGGCTTCAGGCCAGGAGTTCAAGACCAGTCTAGGTAACATAGTGAGACCCCCCTCCCCTCATCTCTACCAAAAAAAAAAAAATTAAAAACAACAAACTTAAAAGTTAGTATTATAGACATTTTTGTAATATATCTGAAAATCTGGAAAATGTCTGTGATTTTTAGTAAGTTGATGACATCAGAATTAACTGGAGGTATAAAATCTTAATAGACTTCTCTCCAGAATAAACTTATTTAAAAAATAAGACCGGCCAGGCACGATGGCTCCACATGTAATCCCAGCATTTTGTGAGGCCAAGGCAGGCGGATCACCTGAGGTCGGGGATTTGAGACCAGCCTGACCACCATGGAGAAACCTCATCTCTACAAAAATACAAAAAATTAGCCGGGTGTGGTGACTTATGCCTGTAATCCCAGCTACTCGGGAGGCTGAGGCAGGAGAAAGGTTTGAACCCGGGAGGCAGAGATTGTGGTGAGCAGGCATCGCGCCACTGCACTCCAGCCTGGGCAACAAGAGTGAAACTCTGTCTCAAAAATAAATAAAATAAACATTTTCTTAAAATATATTTTAAATGTCAAATTGCTGCACTAAAAAAGACACCAAGGTAGTGATTTTTATAAGTGAAATGTATGAAATGTCTTGGGAAACTCTTCCAGGACATAGACTGAGATAGCAAATTATCTATTTTTATGAATTTGTCATAATCCTGATGTTAAAACCTATAGAAGAACCCAAAACAATTTGTCCAGAAACAGTTATGAAAATACAACATTATAAATTAGCAAATCAAATCTAGTAACCCATTGAAAATAAGTATTTGTCACATGAATTTAGGAAAAACCAATTCTGATAAACTTTCTACTTTCTGAAACTTAAAAATCAAATTGATTTAGGTAACAGTATTTCTTAGTATCTAAACTCAGGAACCAAATAGATGTGGATAGCATGGGATTTTTGGAATACAATACAATATAATTCACATGAGATTGCTAAAGTTCAAATAACCGAAGTTCTGTCAATGAAAATGTATGATGTAACCTCAACATCTTCTAGATGAACCCTTCTTTTTTTTAGCAGTATTTGACAGAATGGGATATATTTTATAAATAAACTTGGACTATTATCCTATCTGCTGCAGTATCACTGTTCATTCATTTATACCCTTTACTTCCTAGTTGAAGGGTCTTTAAAATATAGCCAACATGTCCAATCATTGCTGTGCATTTTGGATGAGGGTGGATTGCAGGGCTGCATTCAAAGCCATCCTGGGCCACGTGCAGCCTATGGGGCGTGGGTTGGATAAGTTTGATGTACCACGTTTTCTTTATCCAGTCTACCATTGATGGGCACCTGGGTTGATTCCATATCATTGCTATTGTGAAGAGTGCTGCGATAAACATACAAGTGCATTTGTCTTTTTGGTAGAATGATTTCTTTTCTTTTGGGTAGATCACAGTAATGGGATTGCTGGGTCAAATGGTAGCTCTGTTTTAAGTTCTTTGAGAAATCTCCAGGCTGCTTTTCACACTGGCTGGACTATTTTACGCTCTCACCAACAGTGTATAAGCATTCTCTTTTCTCCACAGCCTCACCAGCATCACTTGTTTTTGACTTTTTGTTTGAGATGGAGTCTCACTGTGTCACCCAGGCTGGAGTACAGTGGCATGATCTCGGCTAACTGCAAAGTCTGCCTGTTGGGCTCAAATGATTCTCCCACTTCAGCGTCCCAAGTAGCTGGGATTACAGGTGCATGCCACCACACCCAGCTAATTTTTGTGTTTTTTGTACAGATGGGGTTTCACTGTGTTGCCTAGGCTGGTCTCAAACTCCTGGGTTCAAGCAATCCCCTGCCTTGGCCTCCCAAAGTACTAGGATTATAGGAGTGACTCACTGCACCCAGCCTATATTTGTGTATATGTTAAATTGTTTATGTTATTTTATGTACATGTATATATTAAGTTGTATATTCACATATATAATTATATATACACATATATTACATTACATACACATGTATTTGTTTACTCGTGCGATTTGTCCCAGCAGAAGTAAAAACTCATATAAGTAAAATAATATTTACAGGCCAGGCGTGGTGGTTGACGTCTGTAATTCCAGCACTTTGGGATGCTGAGGTGGGTGGATCTCTTCAGGTCAGGAGTTTGAGACCAGCCTGGCCAACATGGTGAAACCCCGTCTCTACTAAAAATACAAAAATTAGCAGGGTGTGGTGGCACACACTTGTAAGCCCAGCTACTTGGGAGGCTAAGGCAAGAGAATTGCTTGAACCGGGGAGGCGGAGTTTGCAGTGAGCCAAGATCACACCATTGGACTCCAGCCTGGGGTATAAGAGTGAAACTCCATCTCAAAAAAAAAAGAAAAAAAAAATTAGCATTATTTTTGGTGCAAAAGTACTTTAACATCTTAAATACTCATATAATGGAAGATACTGGAAGATACTTTAACTCTTAGAAAGAATGAGTTAACTCCTAGCCGGGCGCGGTGGCTCAAGCCTGTAATCCCAGCACTTTGGGAGGCCGAGACGGGCGGATCACGAGGTCAGGAGATCGAGACCATCCTGGCTAACACGGTGAAACCCCGTCTCTACTAAAAAATACAAAAAACTAGCTGGGCGAGGTGGCGGGCGCCTGTAGTCCCAGCTA